>NC_083105.1:11322382-11622382 GCF_949774975.1 Lagenorhynchus albirostris | reverse complement strand
TTGTCATTGTCTCTGACAATGTAAGTACATATGAGCATATTTTAGAAGCCAGTTCACTGGAACTCCGTTTTCATCCATTTATTCATCTGTGTGTCATCTCCATCAGTATTTACTTAGTACCAACTGGGCGCTGAGGATACAAAAGGGAATGAGAAAAAGTGTTATCCCTCCAGTAACTCAGTTGGGGGTGGACTAGGGTAGATGTGGAAACATGGGAGGGCAAAGGCCTGAGTCAAATTGCTCCAGGTTTGCATCACTGGTACTTCAGCTCGTTGACTGTGTGACCTTGGGCAAGTGACGGCACATCTCTGAGCTCTGAGTGTCTCGTTGTACAATGGAGATAACCACATGCATCTCGCAGGGCTGTTTTGACGCTAAATTGAATGAGACAAAGCATGTAAAAGCAAAGCTCAATAAAGAGAAAGTGTTGTTGTTATTATTGTTTGTTTTTATTACTTGGATGTGGCATAAAGAGGAGTTTGGTCAGTTCTACCTAAGGAGGGTGATTAAGGAGGCTCTTACGAATGAGTCAATGCTCTTGAGGGAAGGTAAAGAAGGAAATGTTTTTGGAGTGAGAGCAAAAGAGGTAATTCTGGGGGAGTCTGGGATTGTGGTATTTTGAGAATCAGCATTCCCCCGTTTCTCCCTCTCCCTCTCTCCTTCCCAGAATAGTTCAGTTTGTCTTTTGGGAATCCCTCCCCCCCATCCATTCCTCCTCCCTGACTCTCAACCCTGTTCCCATCTTTGTCCTCCCTGTATTAGCCTGTACCTCTAGTTACCCCTTTCCTCTTAAAACTGGGAAGAAAGAAGGGTTGGAAACATGTCTGTCATCCATCAAATAAAATTCGGAGTTGGCGGCTGTGGTCTTTTTTTTTTTAAGCTGTGGTTTTATTAATGACTACTCAATCCTTCTCTCCCAACATCTGGAAGATTTGTGCCCCGGGATGGACAAGGCAGTGATCCATGAGGAGAGATTTGTCAACAACTGGGAGATGGACGGGGGCCTCGAGGCCGCCTCATCCAGCTTTCACCCTGGACAGGAAGCCCCTGGCAGCACTCTTGAGGAGGGGCATTCAACCCCTGCCTGGACACTTTCCAATGACCCCCGAGCTCATGTCAATGGACGTCAGCTCAAATGTGTATCAGTAGCGTGAATTTTAGTCTCCGAGTCCCAAATTCAGTACAAAAGTATTGAAAAGTAAACACCTCTTCAAGGAAGAAATAGTATGATGTTCAAGAGCGGGGGCCCCGGGAACCAGACTGCCAGGGTCCACATCCGCTCTCTATCACCTTGGGTCAGTTAACATAGCTGTGTCTCCATTTCCTCATCTGTAAAATGGGAATGAAGAGAGTTCCTCTACAGCAGCTGCTGTGAGAAATAGGTGCAGTAACAAGCGAGAAGCGCATAGAACACTGCTGAGTCCATAGTAATAGCCTGGTAAGTGTTGAGTATTATTATTGACTCTTGGAGGAGCTCTTTTAAAGCAAGGGCTAGAGTGAGATTACAAGGGCCCAGAAAAATCCTCAGCTTCCCCAAATCCTGCTACTTCCTGCTCTATATTAAATAAAGTTTATTCACCAAAGGAGAATTGCCTTTCATCGCCTGGTAACAGAGAAGCTTGTGGCAGACTAAAGGGAGTCAGGCCTCTGCAGCTGGGCAGCCTGTAGGACTTGGTCTGGCTAGTAACCAACTGGCCATGAGTAATTGCCTGCTCTTTCTGTACCTCAGTCTCCTTACCTGCAGGATGGGGACCATCCTCCCCACATCAGAGGGTAAGGTCCAACTGATAAGCATCACCTCCCTGCTTCACTCCTGTCCAGGCTGCCTTCATTTCTTGCTTTAGTTACTGCAACTTTATCTGAATTGGCCTCTGTTTCCACACTTGTTCCCACACAAGCTATGTTTCACCCAGCAACCAGAGTGAGCTTCTGAAAACCCGAGACAAGGAATGTCGCTCCTTTCCTTAGACCCTGCAGTGGCCTCCAATGTCCTTCAGTGTGAAATCCTCATCCTAGCCTACAAGCACCTCCATGTCCGGCCTCCACTTCTTTTCTGTCCCACTTCCCTCCATTTTTCCCTTATTTACTCTGCTCTCTTCCATTTGCCTCCATTTGGAAATGCTGAGCATCTCAGGGTCTTTGGACTTGCCATTCCCTCAACCTGGAAGGTGCTTGGCCCCGATATCAACATGGCTCATTCACTCATCTCCTTTGAGGGCTCTGCTCAAGTGTCACCTCCTCTGAGAGGCCTTCCAGAGCCACCCTGTCTCGTATAGCATTCCCTTTCTGTCAAAATCCTCTACGCTTCTTTATTTTTCTGCATAACACTTATCATCCCCTGACAAATGTTTATGTATTTGTTATTTTATTACTTCTTTCTTCCCATTAGGGTGTAGAGCCCATGAGGGGAGGGTCTGACTTTTCTACCTCTGCTGGATCTCCAGTACCCAACCGCATGTCTGGCTCGGTGTAAATAGTAAGTATTTTCTGAATGAACAATTGCATAATATGCAACCAGAGTTAACATTGTTTGTGAAAATGTGCCTGGTCCATGGTAGGTGTTTGATAAACAAGAGTTTTTAATCCCCTCGTTATCAAACTAGAAAGAACATTAAAAAAACAAATACCTGTGGGCGGAGCAGCACATTGATTTAAATTCACCTGGGATTCCTGTAAAAGGGAGGCCTGAGTTGGGAGGGCAAAGGAAGGCAAGCCAGGGGCTCCACGAACTTCACTCGCTAAGCAGTTTTGCCTCTGGCCAGCTCTGTTTATGTCTGTGTGTACAATGATTCTCCAGGCAATTGAATTGCATTACCCTTTTCATTCTAATAATATGAACAGAATTCAGATGTGGTATTTGATGATGTCTTTTCTATTGAACGACTTCAGGACTGCCTAGGACATTGCAGCAAATTACTGTCAACTTGAGGGCCGCCGTGCCTCTACCAAAGTGCCAATATTTCTGTGAAAAATCCTGGTCATTTACAGTTTATGTTTCAAAAATGAATTTTTATTTCATTGGCTTAATCTTTAGCGTTATCAGAAATGTGTGTTTATTCCCAGGGCGACTTCAAATGCAAGATTCTTGTAATAAGACCAGAACTGGAAGATTTCCTGAAGGGGGAGAAAGAAAAGCATTCCCTGCCTGGTTGGAATTGCTGTGTGTATAATACCTGCTGAGAGAGAGAAGAGGGTAGACTGGATTCCTTCCAAAACTCAGAAGGGAAGCTGATTCCAACTTGGAAGTGTGTTAATATCTTAAGACCAAGGCTGACAGACAAAGGGGAGGAAGTGGAGGAGAGAGGGAAATGTGTGAGCATCTTTTCCAATTCTTACTGTTCAAACCAAATGCCTGGAAATTTGCTGCATCCAGCAGTTCCCTGGCCTGGCACATAGTAAGCACTCAGGAAACATCAATTGAATTGGAATTGAATTTAGCTTGTGAGGGTTTGGAGGCTGTGTTAGCTGCTGTGATGTGGATGGGAATTTGACCATGTCTCTCCCCTCTCAGGCCCCCTGTGCATTCACGTTGCCTAATAATCTGTCCCAAATAGCAACAGTGTTGAAGACTTTGGCTGTGTCACAAGGAAGGATCCAGCGCTTCCCGGGGGAATCTCCCCATCACAGATAAGGCACATCTTGGCCCACACACTGGGTCTCTTGAGCCAGAAGGGCAAGTTTTTGCTGTGACTGATTTTACTACTGTTGTTTCTATTGCATTGGTTAAATCCTGTTAGATTTTTAGGGAAGGGGCCTGCATCAGCTGAGATCTCAGTATTAGTTACCTTGATAAAGAGGAATTTCCATAACAAGCCTCCTACTCTGCTTCCTCATTTTATGTCCTTAAACAACAGGGGAAAGATAGACCGTACTGTGGATAGCATCTTCACCGAAATGTCCCCTGCAGCTTGTGTGCTAGGCAAGGGCTCTTGGAGTCATGGATAATTAGTGAAGTTGTATCAGCCAGCTAACCCAGCACCACTGCAAAGCTATTGGGTTAGTGATTGTAGAAATCCAAGTAAAAAGATTACTCTAAGCATCAGTTATAGGCAGATGTGATTGCCTTGTACTGTCTTAGTCTTTTGCAAGTATAGCAACAAACAAAGCAGGCAAAACTCGTTGCTCACTTGGGGCTTATAGTCTAATGATCTACAGCTATCTATCCATCTTATGCAGTGACCTGAAATGACACCGACAATAAAATCACAACAAGAATCAGGATCAAAGAATAGGTCAGTCAGAGGGGAAGGCCAGCAAAAGAGGAGAAGAAAAGAAATGCCAATGGGCAGTCCATAGGGTCCTAAAATGTTGCCAGTGCCAAGTGGGGACTTTGGCCCAAAGCTCCCTGATAGCCAGAGCAGAGTGGGAAAGTATGTCAGTGACATGAATCTCATTGTTCAGAAAGAGACATCACTACTTTCCCTATTTCTTCACATAATAAAATCTGTTATCTAATCATGTTACTTTCTGTAAGCCTTAGAACAAGCTTGTGGCTCAATGACCATTATTAGCCCCATTTTACAGATGTAAAAACCGGGACTTGAAAAAGTTAAGGATGTTGCCCAAAGTCACAACGGGAAAGCGGCAGGGCTGAAGTAAATTTCTGGGCAGTTTAAATTCAGAGCCTGTGCTCTTAACCATATACTTCACTGCCTTTCCTGCAGGGTGATCTGAAAAAGTACATCAATGGTCCTTGAGCAAAAGCCTATTTGCCAGGGGAGATAGTCTCCTGCCAGGGATCTGGGAGGAAAAAAGGAAAAAAAAAAAAAAGAGAGAGAGAGAAGCAAATCCATATGCAGTGGGAAAATTGGATGTTACGTATGCAATTCATCAGCTTTTAGGCCCAAGACACCCCAATAGTCCATGAATGGGAAAACCAGAGCTGTCAGGTCCCAGGCTCGAAATGACCGGGGCTAAACTGGCCTGACAATCCTGTACCTATTTTCTGTTGTCTTAAAGGGATGATCTTAGCAAGAAAAAGGAGTAAAAAAAATCCCCGTTAGCTTGGCTCCTGCCTATACTCAGGCTCACCCTGTTATCATGGAACCTCATTAGGCCTCCAAGAGCTGCTGTATTGGAGGGGAAACGCTCGGAAGGCGCTCTCCAGGGTGCTGAAGCAAGCTGAGCTTATTTTCTCAGATTGGGTTCTTGCCTCTGAATCACTACTACTGGTAACCATATGACTGGGGGAAAAAACCAACCAACCAAACAAAAAAACTCCTTGAAAAAAGATACAACCTGCATGACCAGGTTGAGAAAATGTGTCAGTTTTCAAGAGTTCAAGTTTATTTCAAGTGATGTCAACCCTGAGAGGTAGCGTAAAGGATTCTGGAACCAGACTATGTTGGCTCTGTTATTCACTGACTGAGTGACTTTGGGTCATATGCCTCAGTTTCCTCATCTGTAAAATGGTAACAACAATAACTATCCCCCAAAGAGCTGCTGTGAGGATCAAATGAGTTATAAGTTACTAAGCACTTAGAAGAGTGCCTGGCCAAAAAAAAAAAAAAAAAGTTCTGTATATGTGTTTGTTAAGAAAGTCTGTTACATTCCTTAAGGCAAAATTGCTTGGTAATGGGGTCATCTCTGCGATGATAAACCTGGCAGAGCTACTTCATGCCAAGAGGTAAATCTAGCCTTAGGGGATGCAATGACGGCAGATGACATAGAAAACAATATCTTGCTCTCACGCCTCTTATCACATTTACACAAGACAAAAATCATGCTCCAATTTTATGTTGCATCTTGGAATTCTGACTCCAATAATTTTCTAAAATGTTGAATTCTGTTTGCTATACAGTTTTTAAACAACAGCTGTTCACCCACCCCAGAGATGACAGCGAGTCCGTGTTGGGCGTTGTTTAATGCGTACCCACATCTCTTGGCTCCCTCATGGGGATGTTAGGGGGTCTAATTAATTTCTGTTTGCAAAACACTGAGAAATCCTCTAGTGAAAGTTGCTATAGAAATGCAAGTTGCTGTGTTATCATTACAGGTACTTGTAATTGTTTTCAACATTTACTTACTGGGTAGGGAGAGAGGGAGAATGTATTTTTTCCTTGATAGCAGTGGATAATGTTCTGTCGACTGGCATTTATGGATGTTAACTCACTTTATGGAAACATTGTATCTCTAGAGTTACAGGAATCTCATAATGGGAAATATACATAAAGCATTTCTTCTTTCCCTTTTGCACCCTCCCCCTCATTCAACTCCTATTTCCACAGTAAAACAAATGTGAAAAGAAACATTATAAGAAGCAACCACGTGTAACCAAACCTAAGAAGCCCAAATACATGTTTGGACATAAAATTTCCTGTATAGAGTCAGTGTTTTCTGAATAGAACACCCTTCCCATTAATTTATGCTAAAGTTGGAGCAACGTTAAGTTGAAATAGAAATATAAAGCAGAAACAAAGGAATTAAGGATAGACATAAACACCGATTAAAATTATGTGTTGGGCTTCTTATCCTAAAAATAATAAAAAATCTTGGCTTGGGCTTGATTTTATTAAAAAAAAGTGTGAAATGACTAATAGCAAGCTCACATCTCAGAAAGATCTTTCCATGGTGATACGTGCATTTCTTTTTTCTTTATTATCTATTTCCCTCTGTTTTATAGGGAAATACTTATTTTATGAGTATGGTTGGCCACTGTTAGATGAAACGTATCCATGTACTTTAAGGTATCTGTTTCCTAACTCAAGTTTGAGATAATGACAGCAATCCTGGCGTACTGCAAAAAGAAAATTCACTGGAAGTAAAATTTAGCACTACACAGGGGAAGAACATAAGACTTTGTCTGGGAGCTGTTCAAGTGGTGATGAAATCCGAATCAGATAGGAATGCTATCATTGCTGCTATTAGCAGCTCCTCGGCCAAGTTTATACACAGCCTCACAAAAATTGATTTGCAATCAGCTATATTTGCTTTGTAAACTCCCATAAAATCTAAGAAGCCTATTTTAGTCCGTAAAATGGAGCAAATAATTACCTCTTTTCTATGAATAAAATGTAAAACCCATATCTAGAGTAATGGCCGTTTTCTTATTCCTCAACAGTTTGAGCTCCAGTCACACCCCACACCTCCTAGATTTCCCAGTGTTATGACTTTTTATTCCGCTTGGGATTCTCATCAGCTTTCCCTACTTTTTCCTTCCCCCTGCCGCACCCTTCCCAGCTCCAGACCTTGGTGTTCTTTCCTCTGGGCTTCCATAATCTTTTATATCTTATGAGATTTCTCACAATCATCGGAAACAAAAGAAAAAATGAATAGATGAGCTGGGTGTTACTTCATGAGGTAGGGGGGGTCTTCATTTTATATTTTCTTATAGCCTTTGGTATGGTGGTCTGATTGCGGGGGGCAGGCAATGATGCTGTTTATTCAAACCATCCAGTCACTATCGGCTCACAATAGCTCCAGAAAGCTTTTGTTCCTAGTGGATTAGCCTTATTGCAAATGATCAATAAGTCAAATGATTCTGGCATTTTTTTTTTTTTTTTTTTTTTTGCGGTACGCGGGCCTCTCACTGTTGTGGCCTCTTCCGGACGCGCAGGCTCAGCGGCCATGGCTCACGGGCCCAGCCGCTCCGCGGCACGTGGGATCTTCCCGGCCCGGGAAACGAACCCGGACACGAACCCGTGTCCCCTGCATCGGCAGGCAGACTCTCAACCACTGCGCCACCAGGGAAGCCCCGATTCTGGCATATCTTCATTTTAAATTCCCATGGATGCTGTCACTTACCTAACTGCATTCAGTCTTATTGATTTACCTCTCAAATCGTTCCACTTTTCTCCCTCTCTACTCACCATCCTAGTCCAGGCCACCATCATCCCTCACCTGCACAGCTGCAGTGGCCTCATCACAGGTCTGCCCTCATTCATTCTTGCTCCTTCTTATCTCTTCATCTGCACTGTACCCAGAGGGATCATTTAAAATGCAAAGCTTATCACATCAATCCTCAGTTTCTTAAGACCTTTCAGTGGTTCCCATTGCTCTAAGGATAAAAATAAACATCTGCCTTGGTTTTGCCTTCTACAAGTCTTGCTTTACTTTTTGCGTTAGCCCCACTGCCTTCCTTTTTGGTCTTTGTCTCAGTTTGCTCTCCTGCCTCAGGACCTTTGCAGATGCTGTTACTTCTGCCTAAAACTTTCTTTTCTTCCTCACCTTTCACCTAATTACCATGTCATCCCTTAAAGCTAGCTAAATCTCTGGTTACACACTCTCCTATCTCCCAGTACATTTCCTTCATAACACTTAGCACAGTTTGTAGGTGTGTGTGTGTGTGTGTGTGTGTGTGTGTGTGTGTGTGTGTGTGTGTATGTCTAAGCTTCATGAGATTAAGAACCAGCTCAGTTGTTCACTCCTCACTCTATCCCCAGAGCTCAGGCTCCCCTGGAACAAAGTTGGGTTTTACAAAATTTTGTTGAATGAATAACTCTGGGTTAAATTTAAGATCTTTATCTAATAAAGCAAAATCCAGAGGAGAAATCTATATGCTCTAAAAGTCTATTTTCCAATTGCCGGGAAGGTGTACATCACCCAGGTAACACCATCACCCAGCTCTACTATCAGCAAGTCCTTGGTATCAACCTGAGAAATGATGCAATTCTTTTCCCAGCCCTTTATAAAACGATTCCAAGTCGTGGCAAGTGTCCAAGAGGCCCATAATGAAATGAAAATAAAAAATTTGAAAAGACCATATGATTTCCAAATCAAGCAACAGAAAAATATAGTACCATATATTAGAACAATGATGATTTTTTTTTATTGGTGAAATAGGTAACAAAGGATCCATTGATATAGAGTGTCCTCGTGACCCATAGCTCTGGGTAACATGAAATAAACGACTCTCCTTCACTAGGCTCCTGCTGGCATTTCTAGTTTGTCTTGCCATTCACTGTTCATATCTTATATTCAAGCACAGCCTTGTTCAGAGTGCCCCAAACAAGTCCACACTGGAAACACGTGGTTCCCTCGGCCTCAAACCGTCTGGCCTTTTCCCTCCTCCCTCTTCATGCTTCCATCTCCAGGATCCCCTGGGTGAACATCCTTTTATCATTTCCTTGCCCAAGTAACACCTTATCCAACATTTCCGCATCCAACTGAAGTTTTAATTTCCCCTTTTCCATCTCAGTAAATGGCCCCACCTACCCCGACATTTGCTCAAGACGGACC
Source organism: Lagenorhynchus albirostris (assembly GCF_949774975.1). Lineage (NCBI taxonomy): Eukaryota > Metazoa > Chordata > Mammalia > Artiodactyla > Delphinidae > Lagenorhynchus > Lagenorhynchus albirostris. Next base: position 11,613,205 of record NC_083105.1, on the reverse strand, counting down.
TCTGGGATTCACCTTTACTTCCTTCTCCTCTCTCCAAGAGCAGTCATACCCCATTCATCAGTGAACCTTGTCCCAAATCTGTTCCTTTTCTCCAATTCTATTGTCCTAATAGTAATCACCATCCTCTCTGCAGAGATTTCCCAATGAGCCTTCTTGCCTCCACCTCACCTCAGTGGTCAGCATAACCTTCTGAAAGTAAATTAGATGGTACTTAAAACTCTTCTATGGTTTCCGATTTCACCAAGAAAAATATTCAGGCTCCCCTCTGTGACCTCCCAAGCCCTGTGTGAGTTGGTTCTTGTCATATTTTACTGCTGTCCCCACCTCAGGGCCTTCCCAACTCAACATCCTCACTTCAGGGTTCTCAAACTTGACATGTCTTCAACTGAGCTTCCGATCCCCTCCAGCCCCACATCTGTTCCTCTCCCAGCTTTCTGCCTCTCAGGAAACGGCAGCTCCATCCCTCCGGTTGCTCAGGCCAGAAAACTTGGAGTCACCTCTACTCCTCTCTCTAATTCACACCCTGTTTCCAATGAACCAGTAAGTCTTGTCAACTTCACTTTCAGAATGTGCCCCAAATCTGGCCACTTCTCACAGCTTCTCCTGTGACCACCCTGGTGCAAGCCACCTCCAACTCTTGCCTGGATGATGGGGATAGCCTCCCAGCTTGTCTTTCTGTTTCTCTACTTGTCCTCTGTCCCACTGGCATCATCTCCCTTCCTTAAATTCTCAACTCAGAGTCTGGAGTCATGATGTTAAAACACAGGTCAGCTTAGGCCATGCTTCCACTCCAAACCCTCCAATGGCTCTTGGGCAAGCGACGTGTGGCAGGATGCCCTGCTGAGCAATTAATTTAGGTTGAATCTTCATTGCGTAGTTGGTTTTCACACTCCATCCCAAGGAGGCAGAAACACCTCAGGGGTACGGCAATGGCATTAGGCTGTAGGGCCAAGATGCAATGTTGCCCCCATGCTGGAGGGCTTGGGCTGAGATGCAGAGATGCCTTGTTTGGCAAGCACAGAGTTGGCCCACATGGTCTTTCCTTCCTTCCAAAAAATTTGGACGGGTTGCTAGCGTTGAGAAGCTGAGAGGTTTAGCATAAAAATTTGAATATTTGGCTTCTTCTGAAAAATCCAGCAACTTTGGGCCTGCAGTATGTCAGCTGACTGGAGCTGACTTGGGGCTGCTTTGGCTGGGGCCTGTGTGTCGCAGCTGCCTGCAGTCCCCACCTGGAATGCTTCCTCCATTAGGCTCCCCACCTGGCCTTTCTGAGTCCTGGAGGTGATAGCATCCAGCCTTGGCTTATGGAGACCACAGAGATGCATTATCTAAAATGAGAAGGGCTCCAAGGGCTGTGTGAGGTCATGGAGACACAACCTGGAGAGGCCAGACGTATTCGTAGACTCTAAAGGCTCTGGGCTTTGTGGGGGACCCTGGCACTGAACTTCCAGCTTGGGCCAGTCCCTGGTATCCAAGCTTGTGGAAGCAATGGAGCTGCCCACCTTCAGGACCAGGAGGACCCAGACAAGGAGATGACCTGAAGACTACAGGCCATTTCTTAGAGGTTCTTGATGGTATAAAACCTCAAGGATTCTTACCTGATGACAGGGAAAGAAAAGAGTCTTCTCAAAAATGTGACAGATGTCAGAATTTTTTTTTTTTGGTTGCTCCAAGAAAAGTGTGTTTGCATGTGTTGAGAGTTGCATTTAATTGTTTTAGAACAAATATAGTAATGCAGCTTTTTTACATGCAAAAGCTGTGGGCCAAACTCATACCTGCCTCATATGAGTGATGGTTCCTGTATTCTCAGAAGAGAGTTAACCTTTCTCTTTCAGGAGCGTTTTTCATTTCTTCTTCCATCTATTCGTACTAAGAAGTGAATTTGCATTTGCATTACTCTGCATGTTCCCATTTCTTCTTGTGATTTTTAAAAAATATTATTTTATTTTTTTAATTTTCTTTTTGGCTGCGTTGGGTCTTCATTGTTGCGTGTGGGCTTTCTCTAGTTGTGGCGAGCGGGAGCTACTCTTTGCTGCGGTGCGCAGGCTTCTCATCGCAGTGGCCTCTCTTGTTGCGGACCACGGGCTCTAGGCGCGAGGGCTTCAGTAGTTGTGGCACTTGGGCTCAGTAGTTGTGGCTCACGGGCTCTAGAGAGCAGCACAGGCTTAGTTGCTCTGCGGCATATGGGATCTTCCCAGACCAGGGCTTGAACCCGTGTGCCCTGCATTGGCAGGCGGATTCTTAACCACTGAGTCACTGGGGAAGTCCCTCTTCTTGTGATTTTAAAACCATACTTAGAAGAAGTCTGCGTTAGGACACTGCTCATTGTTACATGTATTTGGAGAGACTGGAAAAAGCCAAGCCCTTCAAAAATCAAAAGTCAAAAACCAGATGTAACAGTCCATTAAGAAGTGCTGTCTTAACTTTAGCATTATAAAAATGTTCTAGTTTAATTCAGACCTGTTATAGTGTCAGAGTGATCTTCATTTAGAAGAATTTCAGAAGGACCTCTTAGAACTTCAGATGCTTGAGTTTCTTCTCCATGTTGGGCAGTCTGGTTATCAAGGGAGGATCTCAACCTCCTTACAAAAATGTGATGGGACATATTCCTCCTCTTCCCCATCCCAACTTAGTTTTTGCTAAACTGGGGTCTGAGTCTTTGTGATGCAGAATGAGAAAAAGTGTTGAGAGAATCAGAGAGGCAGACAGAAAGGGGACAGGATTAGCGAGGAAGCCCAAGGTCATCCCAACTAAAGGTGATTGGGAGAGCAGAGAATAGAAGTCTTGGTCTGGGGCTGGAAGATTTTGGCATTTGGTGTAGGAGGCTCTAGAAGTGAGAAATGCTTCTGTGGGTCATGAACTGGATCCTCTTTTAAAAAAATATTTATTTATTTTGGCTGCGCTGGGTCCTAGCTGCAGCATGTGGGTTTCTTAGTTGCAGCATGCGAACTCTTTAGTTGCAGCATGCATGCGGGATTTAGTTCCCTGACCAGGGATCGAACACGGGCCCCCTGCATTGGGAGCACAGAGTCTTAGCCACTGCTCCACCAGGGAAGTCCCTGAATTGGATCCTCTTTAATGTTCTTTAGGGATTATGAGTAGAGGTTGGATTGACATTCTTTTTCAATTACTCTTTGGCTGGTTTCTTGATAGCAACTCTTTGCAGAGCTGAGCCACTTGGAGCTTTATTATTTGTTAGGGTTACACAAGTTTAGGTTAGTGGGTTTATGGCAATATAGTGTCTGTAAGGAGAATATCAACTCTTCTACCTGAGGTCTTAGTTAAGTGACAAAAGTCTGGATCAAGTGAAGCGTTCCTCTCTTCCTCTGCAGTCAGCTAGTTTCTTGACACCCCCACACCAGTTTGTTTTTGGTTCTATTCTAGTGTTCAATTCCTCTTCCCCTGTATGGCAACTTACCAATTTACATGTTTGTTTCCCTTCCTTGGCCATAAGCCTCTGGAAAACAGACACTGACTATGTTTTATTGCTCTTTATGGATTCAGCCCATAGCTAAGACCACAGTTGCTGACACATACTAGGCACTCAGTAAATGTTTGTTGAACAAATGAATGAGGCTCCCAATGGATGTGATTAACTTACGCCTCTCAAATCTTAAGCCTCTCAAATCTCTTTAATTAGGTTCATATCAAGGGCTACTGAAAATATTCAGGCAGCAAAGGATGGAGTGGTCTGATGAATAGACCCTAACCGATTACTTCTGGGAGCTGATTTAAATTAGGAAATGTGTTCCCAGGAAACAGTGTCGGGCCCTTTAATTTTGTTTCTTATAAATGATTCAGGGGAGGGAGAGACCTTCAAGAGGGCAGAGGAGTAATATGTGGAGATCATCTTCCTCCCCACAAATACATCTACATGTGGAACAACTCCTACAGAACACCTACTGAACGCTGGCAGAAGACCTCAGACTTCCCAAAAGGCAAGAAAGTCCCCACGTACCTGGCCGTGGGCTGACAGGGGCTTGGTGCTCTGGCCGGGTGTCAGGCTTGTGCCTCTGAGGTGGGAGAGCCGAGCTCAGGACACTGGTGCACCAGAGACCTCCAGGCTCCACGTAATATCAAATGGCAAAAGATCTCCCAGAGATCTCCACCTCAATGCTAAGACCCAGCTCCACTCAACGACCAGCAAGCTCCAGTGCTGGACACCCTATGCCAAACAACTAGCAAGACAGGGACACAACGCCACCTATTAGCAGGGAGGCTGCCTAAAATCATAAAAAGTTCACAGACACCCCAAAACACACCACTGGATGTGGTCCTGCCCACCAGAAAGACAAGATCCGGCCTCATCCACAAGAACACAGGCACCAGACCCCTCCACCAGGAAGCCCACACAACCCACTGAACCAACCTTAGCCACTGGGGACAGACACTGAAAACAATGGGAACTACAAACCTGCAACCTGCAAAAAGTAGACCCCAAACACAGTAAGATAAGCAAAATGAGAAGACAGAAAAACACACAGCAGATGAAGGAGCAAGATAAAAACCCACCAGACCTAACAAATGAAGAGGAAATAGGCAGTCTACCTGAAAAAGAATTCAGAATAATGATAGTAAAGATGATCCAAAATCTTGGAAATAGAAATGTGAGAGTTAACAAATTGTTGAACCTGCAGCCTGAGAAAAGGAGAACCCAAATGCAGTAAGTTAAGCAAAATGAGAAGACAGAAAAACACACAGAAGATGAAGGAGCAAGGTAAAAACCCACCAGATGAAACAAATGAAGAGGAAATAGGCAGTCTACCTGAAAAAGAATTCAGAGTAATGATAGTAAAGGTGATCCAAAATCTTGGAAAGAGAATGGAGAAAATACAACAAATGTTTAACAAGGACCTAGAAGAACTAAAGAGCAAACAAACCATGATGAACAACACAATAAATGAAATTAAAATTCTCTAGAAGGAATCAATAGCAGAATAACTTAGGCAGAAGAACAGATAAGTGACCTGGAAGATAAAATAATGGAAATAACTACCACAGGACAGAATAAAGAAAGAAGAATGAAAAGAATTGAGGACAATCTTAGGACAACATTAAATGCACCAACATTCGAATTATAGGGGTCCCAGAAGAAGAAGAGAAAAAGAAAGGGACTGAGAAAATATTTGAAGAGATTACAGTTGAAAACTTCCCTAATATGGGAAAGGAAATAGTCAATCAAGTCCAGGAAGTGCAGAGAGTCCCATACAGGATAAATCCAAGGAGAAACATGCCAAGGCACATATTAATCAAACTATCAAAAATTAAATACAAAGAAAAACTATTAAAAGCAGCAAGGGAAAAGCAACAAATAACATACAAGGAAATCCCCATAAGGTTAACAGCTGATCTTTCAGAAGAATCTCTGCAAGCCAGAAGGGAGTGGCAGGACATATTTAAAGTGAAGAAATGGAAAAACCTACAACCAAGATTACTCTACCCAACAAGGATCTCATTCAGATTCAATGGAGAAATTACAACCTTTACAGACAAGCAAAAGCTAAGAGAATTCAGCACCACAAAACCAGCTTTACAACAAATGCTAAATGAAGTTCTCTAGGCAGGAAACACAAGAGAAGGAAAAGACCTACAATAACAAACCCAAAACAATTAAGAAAATGATAATAGGAACATACATATCGATAACTACCTTAAATGTAAATGGATTAAATGTTCCAACCAAAAGACATAGACTGGCTGAATGGATACAAAAACAGGACTCGTATATATGCTGTCTACAAGAGACCCACTTCAGACCTAGGGACACATACAGACTGAAAGTGAAGGGATAGAAAAAGATATTCCATGCAAATGGAAATCAAAAGAAAGCTGGAGTAACAATTCTCATATCAGACAAAATAGACTTTAAAATAAAGACTATTACAAGAGACAAAGAGGACACTACATAATGATCAAGGGATCAATCCAAGAAGAAGATATAACAATTGTAAATATTTATGCAGCCAACCTAGGAGCACTTCGATACATAAGGCAAATGCTAACAGACATAAAGGGGAAATCGACATTAACACAATCATACCAGGGGACTTTAACACCCCGTTTCCACCAATGGACAGATCATCCAAAATGAAAATAAATAAGGAAACACAAGCTTTAAATGACACATTAAACAAGATGGACTGAATTGATATTACAGGACATTCCATCCAAAAACAACAGAATACACTTTCTTCTCAAGTGCTCATGGAGCATTCTCCAGGATAGATCATATCTTGGGCCACAAATCAAGCCTTGGTAAATTTAAGAAAACTGAAATCATATCAAGTATCTTTTCCAACAACAAAGCTATGAGACTAGACATCAATTACAGGAAAAAATCTATAAAAAATACAAACACATGGAGGCTAAACAATACACTACTTAATAACCAAGAGATCACTGAAGAAATCAAATAGGAAATAAAAAAATACCTAGAAACAAATGATAATGAAAAAACCATGACCCAAAACCTATGGGATGCAACAAAAGCAGTTCTAAGAGGAAAGTTTATAGCAATACAATCCTACCTCAAGAAACATCTCAAATAAACAGCCTAACCTTACACCCAAAGCAATTAGAGAAAGAAGAACAAAAACCCCTCAAAGTTAGCAGAAAGAAAGAAATCATAAAGATCAGATCAGAAATAAATGAAAAAGAAATGAAGGAAACGATAGCAAAGATCAATAAAACTAAAAGCTGGTTCTTTAAGAAGATAAACAAACTTGATAAACCATTAGCCAGACTCATCCATAAAAAAAAGGAGAAGACTCAAATCAATAGAATTAGAAAGGAAAAAGGAGAAGTAACGAGTGACGCTGCAGAAATACAAAGGATCACGAGAGATTACTACAAGCAACTATATGCCAATAAAATGGACAACTGGAAGAAATGGACAAATTCTTAGAAAAGCACAACTTTCTGAGACTGAACTAGGAAGACATAGAAAATATAAACAGACCAATCATAAACACTGAAGTTGAAACTGTGATTAAAAATCTTCCAACGGGGCTTCCCTGGTGGCGCAGTGGTTGAGAGTCTGCCTGCCGATGCAGGGGACACGGGTTCGTGCCCCGGTCCGGGAAGATCCCACATGCTGTGGAGTAGCTGGGCCCGTGACCATGGCCACTGAGCCTGCGCGTCCGGAGCCTGTGCTCTGCAACGGGAGAGGCCACAACAAGAGAGGCCCGCGTACTGCAAAAAAAAAAAAAAAAAAATCTTCCAACAAACAAAAGCCCAGGACCAGATGGCTTCACAGGCAAATTCTATCAAACACTTAGAGAAGAGCTAATAGCTATCCTTGTCCAACGCTTCCAAAATACAGCAGAGGGAGGAACACTCCCAAACTCATTCTATGAGGCCATCATCACCCTGATACCAAAACCAGACAAAGATGTCACAAAGAAAGAAAACTACAGGCCAATATCACTGATGAACATAGATGCAAAACGCCTCAACAAAATACTAGCAAGCAGAATCCAACAACACATTAAAAGGATCATACACCATGATCAAGTGTGGTTTATCCCAGGAATGCAAGGATTCTTCAATCAATCAACGTGATACACCATATTAACAAATTGAAGGAGTAAAACAATATGATCATCTCCATAGACGCAGAAAAGTCTTTCAACAAAATTCAACACACATTTATGATAAAAACCCTCAACAAAGTAGGCAAAGAGGGAACTTACCTCAACATAATAAAGGCCATATATGACAAACCCACAGCCAACATCGTTCTCAATGGTGAAAAACTGAAAGCATTTCCACTAAGATCAGGAACAAGACAAGGTTGTCCACTCTCACCACTATTATCCAACATAGTTTTGGAAGTTTTAGCCACAGCAATCAGAGAAGAAAAAGAAATAAATGGAATCCAAATTGGAAAAGAAGAAGTAAAGCTGTCACTTTTTGCTGATGACATGATACTATACATAGAGAATCCTAAAGATGCTACCAGAAAACTACTAGAGCTAATCAATGAATTTGGTAAAGTAGCAGGATACAAAATTAATGTGCAGAAATCTCTTGCATTTCTATACGCTAATGATGAAAAATCTGAAAGAGAAACACTCCCATTTACCATTGTAACAAAAAGAATAAAATACCTAGGAATAAACCTACCAAAGGAGACGAAAGACCTGTATGCAGAAAGCTGTAAGACATTGATGAAAGAAATTAAAGAAGATACAAACAGGTGGAGAGATATACCATGTTCTTGGATTGGAAGAATCAACATTGTGAAAATGACTATACTACCCAAAGCAATCTACAGATTCAATGCAATCCCTATCAAACTACCACTGGCATTTTTCACAGAACTAGAACAAAAAATTTCACAATTTGTATGGAAGCACAAAAGACCCCGAATAGCCAAAGCAATCTTGAGAAAGAAAAACAGAGCAGGAGGAATCAGGCTCCCTGACTTCAGACTATAGTACAAAGCTACAGTAATCAAGACAGTATGGTACTGGCACAAAAACAGAAATATTGATCAATGGAACAGGATAGAAAGCCCAGAGATAAGCCCACGCGCATATGGTCACCTTATTTTGATAAAGGAGGCAAGAATATACAGTGGAGAAAAGACAGCCTCTTCAGTAAGTGGTGCTGGGAAAACTGGACAGCTACATGTAAAAGAATGAAATTAGAACACTCCCTAAGATGATACACAAAAATAAACTCAAAATGGATTAAAGAGCTAAATGTAAGGCCAGACACTGTAAAACTCTTAGAGGAAAACATAGGCAGAACACTCTATGACATAAATCACAGCAAGATCCTTTTTGACCCACCTCCTAGAGAAATGGAAATAAAAACAAAAATAAACAATTGGGACCTAATGAAACTTAAAAGCTTTTGCACAGCAAAGGAAACCATAAACAAGACCAAAAGACAACCCTCAGAATGGGAGAAAATGTTTGCAAATGAAGTAACTGACAAAGGATTAATCTCCAAAATTTACAAGCAGCTCATGCAGCTCAATATCAAAAAAACAAACAACCCAATCCAAAAATGGGCAGAAGACCTAAATAGACATTTCTTCAAAGAAGATATACAGATCGCCAACAAACACATGAAAGGATGCTCAACATCACTAATAATTAGAGAAATGCAAATCAAAACTACAATGAGGTATCACCTCACACCAGTGAGAATAGCCATCATCAAAATCTACAAACAATAAATGCTGGAGAGGGTGTGGAGAAAAGGGAACACTTTTGCACTGTTGGTGGGAATGTAAATTGATACAGCCACTATGGATAACAGTATGCAGGTTCCTTAAAGAACTACAAATAGAACTACCATATGACCCAGCAATCCCACTACCGGGCATATACCCTGAGAAAACCATAATTCAAAAAGAGTCATGTAACACAATGTTCATTGCAGCTCTGTTTACAATAGCTAGGACATGGAAGCAACCTAAATGTCCATCGACAGATGAATGGGTAAAGAAGATGTGGCACATATATACAATGGAATATTACTCTGTCATAAAAAGAAACAAAATTGAGTTATTTGTAGTGAGGTGGATGGACTTAGAGTCTGTCATACAGAGTGAAGTAAGTCAGAAAGAGAAAAACAAATACCATATGCTAACACATATATATGGAATCTAAAAAAAAAGGTTCAGAAGAACTTAGGGGCAGGACAGGAATAAAGACGCAGACATAGAGAATGGACTTGAGGGCACGGGCAGGGGGAAGGGTAAGCTGGGACGAAGTGAGAGAGTGGCATGGACTTACATATACTACCAAATGTAAAATAGATAGGTAGTGGGAAGCAGCCACATAGCACAGGGAGATCAGCTCGGTGCTTTGTGACCACCTGGAGGGGTGGGAGAGGGAGGGTGGGGGGAAGACGCAAGAGGGAGGAGATATGGGAACATATGTATATGTATACGTATAGCTGATTCACTTTGTTCTAAAGCAGAAACTAACACACCATTGTAAAGCAATTGTATTCCAATAAAGATGTTTAAAAAAAAATGATTCAGGGAAAGTAGAGACTATGCATTCGTGAGTTTGCCAGTGATACTAAGTTGGTCCCAAACTCAGACTCATCCTTGACTCCTGTCTTCCTCTCCTAACCCACATTCAGTCCCTAACAAATCCTGTGGGCCTTACCTTCAACACGTAGCCAGAATCCAACCACTTCTCATCACCTCCTCCCAACCCTCCTAACCGAGGCCACATCCTTGCTCAGCCGGACTATTGTGACGGTCTCCTAAGTGGCCTCCCGATCTGCACTCTGGCCCCTGGGGTCTGTTCCCCACCCACCAACCAGATCATGACCCTCCTCCACTCAAAGCCCTCCAATGGCTTCCAACATGCTCAGAAGAAAAGCCAAAGAAAGTCTTTTCAGTCTCGCCCCTGCTGCCTCCCTGACCTCCCCAGCTCCAGGGACACTGGCCTCCTTGCACTTTTCAGATATGCTGAGCACATTCTTTATTCTCCTGCTACTCGAGGCCCAGACATCACTGTGGCTCCTTCCCTCCCTTCCTTCCCTGGCCTACAAAGTGCAGGTCGTTCGCTCACCCTCCCTGGCCCCCTTCCCTGTAGAATTCTTCCCCATAGCACTTACTTCCATCTGACCTACATTTGGCTTTTTGATTTGTTTATTGACTGTCTATCTTCAGTAGAACGAGGGCCCTTCATGAGGGTAAGGACTTTCGTTTGCTCTGTCCACTCTTGCGTCCCAGCACCTGGCATGGCGCCTGGCACATAAGAGTGCCCGACTGTGTCTGTGAAAGAAACGCCAAGAGCTCTCACCGGCAACGGGTGGTCGCTTCCGTGTGGCATGTGCCTTGGCTTCTGAGGTTTGCCACGATCATGCAGAGATGATTGTGTATATGTGTGAAATGCCTGTGGCTTAATTATTGTGGATGAATGTTTAATTCTTGCCTTTGTGCTTTCTTCAGGAGAGATCAAGTGGCTCTGGGCATGCAAGGAGAGCTGAGCAAAAGGGAACTCAGGTGTCCACATCTTTAGTTCAATAGGAGATGGAAACCAGTGAAGGTTATGCATTGTGGTTAGACTTGGGGGTATACAGAACCCAGCCTCAGAGGAAAAGAGCCACCATCCCTGGAAGACACATGTGGCTCACATGTCAAGGACAGAGAAGCCTGGCCTGGGCTCAGGAAGCCTCTGCCTGGGAGGAGAAGGGGGGTGAAAGCTGCTCTAGAAGTCAGGCTGTGGGACCCTTCGGCTGGAATTGCCTTTACTTGGACGAGTGTTCCCTGGATTGAGTAGTTTATCTTTAGAAGATTCTGTTCCCTAAATCAGATGGGGCTGGACCCTGGATTTACACTCTGCCTATAATTTTTTTTTACCTGTACAAAGTTTTCATTTTTATAAATCTTCAAACATTCATTTTGCTGGACATAGTAAGATTGGCCTGTGAATGGGCAGTGCTATCGTGAGGAAGGATGTCCTGAGGTTTGTGCGTTTCCTCTCCCATGACCCGGGGACTGGAAGCTTCTGATTGCAGAATGCCAAGCAGCACAGAGGGGCCCTAGTGAACCAAGCAGGCGGTAAAATCCTGGTGTGGTTCTGGCGCCTGGGGGCTCAAAGCAGTTCTCGAATCCTTGTTCACTTCCAACTGCTGTGAGTGCAGAGGCCCGAGAGAGCTTTACTAAGACAGTGGGCCAGCAGGGACTTTGTGTTTCGGGAGATGAGCCTATAGACTTGGTATTTCTAGAGGGCCGTCCAGCACATTCCTCTGGATTGTCAGATATAAGTGTATTACCCTGGAGAATTACAGCATGTACTGGTTTGCAGTAGGGCTGCCAGCGTGGTCCATGGGAATCCTTAAGTTGTTTGAACAAATACAGGGGCAACATTTATGGACAAAGATCTCACATTGCCACAGGAGTAAGGAAAAACTGGCCAGTGAACCCAAGTGCAAGCAGGGATAAAGGGAGAACAGTCTAACCTTGATTGGGAGAAAGATGGGCTGTGAATTTCAAACCAGGACAAGAATCAAGATCAGGGCAGATGCTTCCCTTGACGTTAAGGGAACGTGGTGCTGCCTCACCAAAAAGGGCAAGGGAGTGACAGGTACCAGTGGACAGACTGATGGAGGCTGTTAAGGGATCTGGGGGAGGGAAGACGAGCAGATAGTAGCACTCACTACAGACTAAGCATTTCACAAATGAGAGCACCTTAAAAATCCTGAAATGCTTATTATTATTCCCATTTCACAGATGAGGACAATGAAGCTCAGAAACTAGTTTACTGACGGTCTCATGGCTTCTAAATGTTAATCTGGGATTCGCACCTAAGCCTGTCTTTCTCTTCCATCTCTTCTTTAATTCCTTCCTTCCTCTGATACATTCATATCCAATGCCCTCTGGGTGTCAGGCCCTGCTCAGATACTGGGTAGCTTGCAGTGGCCCAGGCAGGAATGTTTCTGCCCTCATGGAGCTTCCAATCCATGGAGGAGATGTCGATAGTGAACAAAGTAACAACCCAGTGAGACAATCACAGATTGTGACAGTGCTGTGAAGGGATAACAGGGTACAGTGATGGGAGGGAAGGGCATTTATGTCATAGGAGCCAAGAGAACACCTGGGAGGCGGCAGAGGAGCGAGCAGAGGGGAGAGAGGTTCTGAAGGTGTTTCTCCATAGCGCGTGCACTCCTCATGCTAGCAGGTGGCTTCACAAGAGGGAGTCCAGTCAGAAGAGGAAATACCACTTTATACAGTGGGTAGGAAACCTGTGGCCTCTGGAAATGTAAGGGACGGTGCGGGGGGAAAACACCGGCTGTTTTCCTGGAAGTGTAGACATAGCGCCGCTGAGAGCTTCCTAGCGCATTATTAAGGCCACAGAAACAGGGGCTCCACCCTTTGGAGGGAGAGGTCCTGGATGGTAACCTGTCTTCCCACAGCACAAGCTCTGACCCCAAATCAGAGACGAGGCTGGGGTGGAACCACGAGGGGGTGGGTAGAGGCTGGGGGGCCACGTGTGGCTGGGAGGCCACCTACCATGGAGATCCTGATGGCATTTCTCAGGGACAAGAAAAGGAGAGGGGGAGGGAGGTTACGCCGGCCAAAGCTTCTCTGCCCTGAACATTGTGTTACTTGTTTCACGTGCCTCACTTCCTAGAGGGTTCTCTGTCTCTCTCTTACACATGGGGAATCTGAGGCTCAGAGAGGTTAAAGTAACTTGCCCGAGCTCACTCAGCTACTAAGGGTGTGCATGTCTTCCTGACTCCAAACCCATGTTCTTCCCTGTGAACCAGGCTGGGGGGCAGCGGATCAGCTGGGCTGGGGAGGGACAGGACCAGAGGAGTAGGACCTGGGGGTCATTCTGGGGGGGGGCAGGAGGTGGTGGTGAGGGGACAACTCTGGTGTGCTGGGGTGGGCTTTGTTTTTGGGGATCAGAGAGACCTGTGTTCAAATTGCCCCTATGCCATTTGCTAGAATCTAGCAGCTAAAGGGAGCACCTTGAAGAGCCCAACTCCCCCGCTGCCCCTCCCCCAGCCTGCCACCCCCCCCCCCCCACCTCCCCTGGAGGCCCTTACAGCTTCTCTTGCCTCTGGCGGCCTGAGTAAGCTGTCCCCCAGCAGAGCCTGACTCATTCACCTTGGCTCCCTGCCACTGGAGTTGCAGGGAGGACAGTGGCCCGGTGGCCCCGTGCCTCCCCAGCCTGGTCTTACTGCCCAGCCTCCTCTGGGGGACAGACCAGGACAATCCCATCACGACTCTGATCCTGGTCTCTGCAGAAGCCTCAGCCTCCCAGGTCGCCTTTCATCGCCAGCACACACCTGTACCGCTTTATTCTATGTGGTTGTATGTGAACGTGTCACCCTCATTAGGCTGTGAGCTCTTGCAGGGCAGAGATGCGCCTGAGTCATCTCCTGTCCCCAGTGCCCACAACAGGACCTGGCACAATGTAGGGGCTGCTCAGCAAATATTTGTTGAATTCCCTTCTGAATCGAACAGGAAATCGCCCCCACCCTTGCCTGGGGATGATCCCGGTGGAGACAGAGTCCCGTGATCGCCGAGTCTGTGAGCTGCGCTCACTACAATGGATGCAGCAGCCCTGCATGCAAAGCGCGCATAGGCATCTGCTACATTTCAGCATTGTTTTCCTTCTGATGCTTTCGATTGCTGGTTTTATTCCAGCCCATTCTCACTTTCTGTCTTGGAAAATCACAAGGAAACTCCACACTGCTCCTGGAATTCTTGCCAACGTGATTCAAGCAGAATCGAGCACATGACCCCTAGTTCCTGCACAAACAAAGACTTTGCCACTTCCAGCTCGGTGGCCTCTTTCCCTCTGCCAGCCTGGGCCTCCGGCCTTGCCCAGAAGAGAGGGGGCAGCGTGTGTGCCTGGATGGCCCAGTTCTCACCCACATGGTGCCCCATGGTGGGTGCACCCAGGGTCGGGAGCTGTGGGCTGTGAAATAAACATGGATGTGAGTTGCCCAGTGGGAATAATCCTGTCAGTCACCACATCCCAATCCCTACTCATGCCCCCTCGCCCGTGGTTTTCTAAATCAGGCCTCCTTCTAGTTTCTGATTTGCTGTGTGACTTGGGGTAAATAACCTACTCTCTCTGTGCCTCTGTTTCTCCATCTGGAAAATGGAGGTGTCATAACACGGGATGGTTATGAGGATTAAATGAGATACGGTTAACGTGATGGTAGGATGGTGCCAAAAAGTTACTTTACTTGACCAAAAGGAAAGAATGGAAATGGATTGTAATGTACATTTATAATGTAATGTGATTGCAAATGACTGTAAATATAAAATAAAATGTCAATTCAAAAAATGTATAACATTAATTTTTTTCTGAATATACCATTAATGTATGTTTATTGAGAAAATTGGGAAATACAGGAAGTATAAAGAAATAAAATATGTCAACCTTTAACCCAGGGATAACCACTCTTAATACTTGTTTTATATCTGATAGTCTTAAAATGTATGCATATATATAGCTTATGTACTTTGCAACAATACTATAGATGCTGTATTGTAAACTTTTTTCCCACTTATATAGATCCCGTTTTCCATATCTTTAAATGTTAACAACATGATTTTGAAAGAATACTATTCCATTTTTTTCATTTTTAAATAAAGCCATAATGAATGTCCTCATACTCCCCCCGCACCCCCCGCAAAAAAAAGAGATCAAGTGACATCTCTGCACAGGGCTTGGTAGACAGTGCATGTTCAGGAGCTGTTGGCTGTGATGCTGAGGTCCTGGACCAGCCTTAACAAGTGCTCTCTGAGCTCAGGGCTTCGCAGGGCACTATGTTCCTCGGCCAGAAGCCCCATGGCCGTGAAATCAATCATCCTCGTGCTCAGACCCGCCCAGGTACACAGTTTGAGAGCAAATTGGATGAAGTCTCCAGTGTCGAGGAATGGCATGAGGGGCTGGGCTGACATGTGGACTGGCCTAGGTGTGGTTCTCTCCTGTCCTTCCATGTAGGTAGCGAGGAAACTTTAAATGCTGGGTTCCTGAGAACATATTTCATTTGGGAACATATTGCCTACTCAACTGGATATTATACAATGAAGAGGAAAAATGTTGCCTTGGCACTGCACCTCTGCCACCTCTGAGCTGAGTTAGTTGGGACAGGGGACTCAACGTCTCTTGTGCCTACGTCCTCGTCTGTGAATCTAGTTGATAATTGCACCTACACTCAGGGAGTCGGGAGGGTTTGGTGTGGTCTTGTGTGTCAGAAGCTTAGCATGGAGCCTGGGGTGTGGAATTTAAAACCGAGTTCTGTTCCTAAGAGCAGCCCCTTAACCAGTGATGCTGTCAGCCCGAGGCCCCGGAGTTCTCCCGCGTGAAGGGCTGTGGCATCCCCGGGGGAAGGCAGAGCTGTTTTGGAACTAGCTCCACTTTATGCCATCAAATGAAAGGGACACCAAAATTGATGGTCCCCTAGGTTGGGAGGACCTGGTCCAGAACTTATTGGAGGATGAAACTTCTGGGACTGGATTCAAAGTGGCCTGATGGGCTTGGGGCTTGGACTGACTGTATTTGAACAGTGTTTCTGCCCTCACTCCCTGTGGGGCCTCAGACAAGACCCTTAACTTTTCCGAGCCTCAGTTTCTTTGTCTGGAAAATGGGCATAACAATATCCCTCTTGCAGATGTCTTTGTGAGATGCCACGTAGAGACGAGACGTAGGGATTCAAACAATAGTTACTGAATGAATGCTGAACACTCACGATGTGTTTCTGGAATAATCATAGTTATTTTAAAAAGCAGATCTCAATTAAGTAGCCCCTGTTCCTAGCCTCCTCGCTGCTTTAAGACAAGTTATTAGGAGGGTAAGCCCTGGAAGGGCAGATGCTTGGGAGGAAGTGCTCGGGAAATACGGAGTTGAGAATTAGGTGCATTTCTCCCTCATGGGTGAAATCTTAGACGGTGCTGCTGTCTGTGGAACCAGTCTACTGTGAGGCCCCCGAGTCCAACAATCTTTGGCTTATGCCAAGGGATACGTAGAGGAAAGAGTGATCCCTACTCTCCCCAAAGTCAGAGAAATCAGAGTTATGATGACGGCTGCATTTCATAAGCAAGAAATGAAATGACAAAGCGGTATGAAAGTTACAGCGCTCAGAATGCCCATCTTCTCCAGACATCCTGAGTTTTTCCTTTTTAGAGCAAAACCCTGCAATATTAATAAATGACAGAGAGAAGCCTAGAAAAATGACTCTTTCGCTTTGACATGGTGAAGATCACAGGGACAAGAGGGACCTTTAATCTTTATTAATGTATCGCGAGGGGGCCTCTCCCGCAAGCCGTGGGAAGCAGACATCCAAAGAGTTTGCATCGCTTGCAGTCCTCCGCATCCCTGGGTGCCTTAGATGACTGTCTGATACTGTTCAGAGTCTAGCAGGGCCACGTCACGGGGACCCGCTGTGTCCTGGCCAAGAACAAGGCAGCTCTAACCCAGCTCCCATCTGTGGGGGGGCTGGAAGACAAGAGAAATTCAGGACACGGGCTTCAGTCACATGGGCCCGCTTCTAACCAAGGGCACAGATGTCCCGAAGAGGCTTAGAAGGAACCAGGCTGTTCATTGCAGGGACAAGCACAAATCATGCCTAGGAGGGGTCACACCTGAGTTCAGCAAGGAGCGCACCCAGTCACCAGCACCCTCATCTCCACCCACAGCTCTGCTCTGCACTGCCTGGCTAAATGCTTCTGCCCACGCCTCCTTCCCTGTGGCTGGCCATGGCAGGTGGGTGGCCAAAAAAATCTGTAACTTGACATCATGCAGACCTCATTCCACTGACTTAGTGAGTCAGGAATTGCAAGATAGTTTCAAGAAAGCACAACAGAACTGAAAAGTTTTACAGTAATGACTCAGGAGCCAAGAAGGTTGCAGGGTCAGGCGCGCACACACACACACACACACACACACACTGAGAAATGGAGAGGCATATTTTGACATTCATTTGTTCAAAAATACTTATTGATCATCCACTCGGTGATAAGCACTGTTTTGGACACTGGGGATCCAGCAGTGCACAGGACCGCTAAGGTTCTTGTTGCCCTAGAACTTAAACTCATGTCAGTGTTCTCGTGGGAGAGTTTCTCCGGGAGCCAGGATGTCACAGAGTTAATCTCACTAAAGCCACATTATCACTCAACGGGTGTGGACACCACCTGAATCCCCACTTTCTGGACAAGGGATCTAAGCTCAGGGAGGTCAGCTTGTCCGAGTTTGTGGACCTGGAATCTGATTCTAGAGTCTGCACCCCTTCTCTTTCTACTCATTGCTCAAAGCCGACTAAGAAAACTGAGCTGAGAGGGACTGTGCCATCTGGGAGGAAGAATGCGGCTGAAGTGTGCTCAAATAAGGCATCTCCTAATTCGATTATGTTTGCTAGACTGCAATGTAATAAAACGGAGTTCTCTCATAAGCTTCATCTCCTAATGTGTACAGAACAAGAAAGCAAAATTAAGATTGGAATTTCCAGGGAGAAAGCATGTGTTTTAGGCCGAAATGTAAAGAGAATAGACCCAGAAGAAATCGATGCCTGATTATACAACTCAGCACCGATGAGGGGGTGCCAGGTGCCCTGAGAGGCTGGCAGGCCACGGAAGACCAGGCTGGTGCCTGGAGGGAGATGCCAAGGATGGGAGGTCCCACTGGAAGGATATCAGGATGGAGCAGAGAGGCTGATGGGAAGAGAATCGCTAAAAGGCAGGAGAGTTTGTGGAGGCACGCGATAGTGAAGATCTGGGTGACCCGTTGGATTTATTTCAAACACCTCCTCGACCCTCTCTAAGTCTCCTGCTTGTTCTCCCAGTGTCCACCTTCACAGGCAGGCAGAGTGATTTTTCTGTCAACAGTAGACCCTGGTGCTGAGCATGTGGACCCTGGAGCCAAGCTGCTTAGTTCTGAAGCCCACTGTGTCCCTTCTGATGCTGTGTGACCCTGGGCAGATTACTTGCCCATTCTGGGCACCCATTTCTTCATCTCTAAGTGAGGGTTGAAGTAGTGCCAGACTCATGGTTGTCATGAAAATGGAATGAAACAAGGTGCACGAAGTACTTAGAATAGTGTCCGGCATGTAGTAGGTGCTCAATTAAAGTGAGATGCGGTCTTTGTTTTAAATCTACATATAGTACAACCTTTCTAAAAACCATGGGTTGCCCTCAGAGTAAACCCTGGCATTTGAGGCTTTTTGAGATCTGGCCTCTGCTGGCCCGTCTAGTTTTCTGTATCACAGCTCCCTCTGTCCATCCCTGCCTTCCCACAGGACTCAGTGACCAGCAGCTCCTGCCAGCACCTTGCTCTTTCCCCCTCTGGGCCTTGCTGGTACTTCTTCCTCTGCAGGGACCACACCCCCGCTCCGCCCCCCGCCACCCCCCCACTGCCCATATGCAACACAAGTCAGCTTTAAGACTCAGCTCCCACCTTGGAGAGAACTTTCTGACCCTTTCGTCCACCCTGGAGTTCACTGCTCCCTCCCTTGTGCCTGTACTGAGCCCTTCCAAGGTTCTGGCCCAGTCCCCTCATGATTTCATTGTTCTGAGCTGTTCACATGACTGCCTCCACCACTCCACAGTTAGGGCCCAGGCTCGGCCGAATCTGAACTCCCTGTTCTGCTCAGTTCTTAGCACTGTGCCTTAGTCAGCAGCTGCAGAATATGAATTTGGCTGTTAAAAAAGGAGAAAGTGCAGGCCAGAAGGGCCTCCGTGACCTGTTATTATTATAAAGTAAGTACATGCCTAGTGATGGGGAAATGTTAAGTCCACGCAGAACCTTGAAAGCTGCTCAGATTATTTCCCTGGTTAAAACCCCTTGAGACGAAGAGCCGGGGGAGGGAGGGCTGCCTTTGTGGGCACATCGCCTCCGGAACTGGGAGGAATAAAGCGAAGGTTGGTGTTTCTCCTTCGAGAAATTAGGTCACTGGGTGTTGTTAAGTGTGCCTTACAGAGCTATGCTAATCAGTTCTCTCCTGGCCTAAATATCTGGTAATTATCTTGGTTTTTTGCTTTGCCGGACTTGGCTTCCTAAAACAGTTCATCCACACCGTTACTTCTCAAGACCTTCAAGGATGATGGTAACCACGCCACCAGACAGCAAGCGCACCAGCTCCAGCCTGGTGCTGGGCGCCATTCTAAGTGGCCCACGGACTCCTCAGATCCCTGCACAGTCTAGGAGGCAGGTGATACTATTATCACCAGGTTACAGGCAGGGGACGGAGGGTCACTGGTCCGGGGCATTTGGCACCTCTGCGTGGCTCTCAGACCCCCTCTCCCTCCCCATTTTTGTTTCCCAGGCCCTCCCCTCGCTCCTCATGCTGGTCATGCAGGGCATGTGGCTTCCCAGGTACGAGCCCAAGCTCCAGGGTGATGGTGATCTGGGGTCCCTGCCTCCCTATGCTCTCGCCCGCCTGCCCCAGGAAGCCCGACTGTCTCCAGTCTGTACCTCGCCACGCATCCTCCAAGGCATGGCTTTTGTCTAGACTCCGCCAGAAAGTACTTTCTGTACTCCTGTTGCACTTGGGTTCCAAACCACCCGCTTTAACGTTTGGTGGTGCAGGGGTGGTGTGCATGCTTGTGCGTGCCTGAGTGGGCATGTATGTGCAAGTGTGTGCATGCCTGTGGGATCGCTTTCTCTCCATGTTGAGATTATAAACTGTATGGATGTAGGGATCGAGTCTCTCTCTGCCTCTCAGCTTCAATTGAACACTGATCTAACTGTAAGATTCTCCTTATAGATTTCATTCATTAAAAAAATCAACAGCAAACATTTATTAAACACCTGCTGTATACTAGACACCACAACCTGCACTGGGGTGCTGGACTAGACTGTGATTGACTGTTGATGAGTGATGTGAAAAGGGAATTAAGGAAAATCCAATAGATTAGTGCCTGTGCAATTTTTGAAACCCAAAGGTCCACAATCTCAAATTTGACCTAACACACCAAATGATGCTGTCAGTTACAAATAAAATTAAATATGAAATAGACATATAGATTATATAGCTTAGCATCTTCTGACTAGCTGGCTTGTCTGGAGGGATCTATTTTTAAGTTTGTATCTTTATAACAGGACAATCTTGCTGGGCTGTGATGAAAGAATAATTATCATAATAGCTATATAATTGAGCTTTTAAAATAGGCTTTACTTACACTGTGTTTAATGTCCAGAACACGCTCCCAGGGCAGGCCTCCTCATACCCATTACTCTGAAGGAAAAACAGAGGCTCAGCAAGTTTACATCATTTGCCCAAGGGGCAGGGTAGCCGGATTTGCAGGCCAGGTCCAAAATCTATATTCTCTCTATTTCTGAGTTCTAAAATTATAGACATAGAGAGATAGTTTGACCTTGCAGTAATACATTTTCTGTAAGGCCAGAAATAAATAAGTGAAAATTAATCCGACAATCTCCAAGCAGGCTGCAAAATACCACTCTGTTCCCCTTGGATTCGACCCCCATAATTGTTCCACTCATTGACGGCTGATTGGTTTAAATAATTCGTAGCCTTTCGTGAGACCTGTTGTTTGGAGTTGGCATTTGCTTGATGAGGGCTCTGACTGATGGGAGATTACAGGCTGACATGTTCCAGAAAGAGGCGCAAACTGTCACCTCCCCCAGCATCTTAAGGCAAATCTCTGTTAGGATCTCACCCTTCTGTAAAGCAATTTTTGGATATTCTGAACATATGTGTATCCTCAGCCTTCCTGTGACCCAAGGGAGAGGGTTGACCATGTTTCCTGGGACCCCTGGAGACATCTGTGCTCTAAGTTACAGATCTGGCTGGAGCTGCTTGTTCCAAGGGTCTACATGGAACCCCTGCCTTCTCGTCCTTTAGTTCAGAACTTCTGTCACCTTTCGAGGCTCACTACGACTCAGACCTTCTGCAGTTAAGGAGGGGGACTCCAGTTTCTCCCAGCCACTTGTCAGGGATAGAAATTTCCCCTATGGGCAAAGTGGCCAGGCTTTTTGAAGGAAGAGAAAAGAGGTATTTTCCTGGAGATAAGAGGTTAGGGATGGGGGGAGGGGCTAGGAGGGGTAAGACAGTGGTAACTTCAACTTTTAGAAAAGAATGAGGAGGGGCACTAAGCAATGTTGGGGAGAAAGAAACAGACCTAGTTCTCAGAAAGGGAAAAGGCATTTCCTCGGACCTAAGGTAAGAGAGAGAAAGTGAACACAGGTCTCGAAGCTACACCTGTTGGGAAAGCGTGGAAGGGAAGCCAGCAAGGGGCATGAGGTGCGGCTACCTTCTGAATAGGGTGGGAGGAGGCTGAGAAACCGCAAGTAATGAGGGTTCTTCCACAGGCTGGCTTCAGCCAGGCTTGGTGGGGATAGCAGCCACTCGAATTACCTGGGTCTCAAGATGTCCGATTCCCCAGCTTGTTCGGGTGACCTTGAACCTGGGAGCAATTTCAGTTCCCTTTCAGTTCTCAGTTCACACGATCAGTCCTCCTTCCCCAGCCTCCCAGCAAACCCTCTGCTTCCCGCATCATCACTGCCAACGTACATCATTGGGTTCCCTACAGCAGGGCTCCGCCCCAGACCCACTGAACCTGAATCTGCGTTTGAACTGGACCCCAGGTGATTCGCGCACATTGAAGTCTGAGAGGCAAACTTGAGGACCCTAAGCTTGGGCTCAGCAGCGTCTACCTTGCTGACTGTTCTGATTCTGAAGCGCAAGGCTGGACACTTAATGGGACCTTAATAGGTACACACTGAAGGAGTGACCTCATGAATCTCTGTAGAAGCAAAGGCGATGGGGGCGGGGAAGGTGGTCCAGGGGAAGGAAAGAAGGCGATCAATCAATTTGAGTACGCTGCAGGGATTAGGAGAAGAGAGAGAAGGCTGGTGGCCGGATTCTCTGAACTCTAATAATGTCAGAACCAGTGGTAAAACTTTTATGTGGATGGTAGCCTGCCTATGAGAAAGACATCTTGCAGGACGCACATACTGATCTCCTTTACAAATTCCTAAATGCTGTGAAAACGCATCTCCATGGAGAGGTCATTCCAGTGGAAAGAACAATCTAGAGCAGGATAGGCAGATGGAGAGGCAGGAGCGGGGAGAGAAGTTTGGGCCCCAAGTCCAGGAAGAGGGAAGATTAGAGCTGGTCACCTTTCTGCTGCACTGTTGCTGAAAGACTGGAGAAAGGTGAGTGCAGGTAGGGGAAGAAGTGCATGGACTCCATCCAGGGCTGCCAGCCTCCCTACCGAGACCATGCATGAGCAGTGCACCTTACAATTTATGGAGCTGTCACTTATATCCTCTCTGCTTTTCATTTCCAGGAGGTGAAAACACTCAGGCAAGTGGGACAAGTGGCAGCATCTGGAGACACATCCAGAGGGTGGACACGCTTGTGAGTAAGGGGGACAGGGTGATCTGGTAATGGGGTCCCATGTGAATCTTTGCAGATTGCATTTGATGGCTGGTGGGTCATGGGGCTTGGGGCAGCTGGTGGCTGCCCCTCCTTCATGATCAAGGAGGAAACAGGCCTGGTGGTACCCATGGCTTGGCTGACTCTGCCCTGGTGATAGAAGAGATAGAAGAGATTGGTCCCCACACTGTGGCTGATGGCTGCGGGCTAATGCTGGTCCTGGCTGACGGTGCCACGTGGTAGGCTCAGGCCAGGCTGTGTTCCTGGCTCTGCCATCTCTGAGCAGGGGGAAGGGTGACTGTGGGAAAGCTACTTCACCTCCTCCAGCACCTGCTTCCTCAGGAGAAATCTGCAATACACTCACTCATTCTCATTTAATTCTTAAATCACGCCTGTGATGGGGACACTAGCGCAGGCCACCTAAAGAGCTGGTTTGAACGCAGGAGGTTTGAGTCCTTAGACCATGCTCTGACCCACTGTGCAGTGCTGCAGGGGAGGGGGGTCATAGAGGCTCCGAGTGGGCGCGCTGGATCCAGACTTGAATCCCAGCTCTCTGCTAATTGGCTGTGTGGCCTTGAACAAGTTACTTCATCTTCCTGAGCCTCAGTTTCCTTATCTGTAGAACAAGTTTAATTATAATAACTGTCTTAAAAAGTCATTCTGAGAAATAAAATGAGGTCCCACAAATAAGTCCTTTAGAACTGTATCTGGGATATAGTATGTGCTCAATAAATTCTCACTCTTATTATTCATAGGCTTGGTGGGAGGATGGAATAAATTTATGAGGTGGGTGATCAAAAATTAATAGTCCTTTCCCCTGTCCTTCTTCTCTGAGCCAACAGGTAAGCTCTGATCCGATGCTAAATCCAGGCAGGAGTGAATTTCATCCTATGACACACACTCCACTTTTTTATGTTGACTTTTTTCAAAGAGCTGGGAGTACTTCCAAGATGGTGAGTCTCATTGTGTGGATAATGGTTGTAGGAATTACGTCTCATCAAACAACCATGGGACTTTTGGGCTACCTTAAAGTTCTGACGTCACCCTGCCAGTGGAAGGCATGGCTGTCACAGCAGTGCCAGGGTTCTGAGGTGCCCAGCTTATGGCTCCTGTACCGCTGTGCCTCTCTCTTGCCTTCCACCTATTTCCTTGTTATTATAGTAGCCTCTTCCTCCTTTTCTCTCTCCGTAGGGAGATATTTGAGAAAGACAGAGAAGGAAGAAAAGAAAAACTGGTTGTAACAGTCTGTTCCTACCACTAACAACAGTGACTGTCAACAATTATAACAGGGCGATAGGAGCAGCCACTATTTTTACGGAAGTGGCCACTGGCAAGATCAAGCTGAATCTTTGCAACCACCCTAGGAGGTTGGCGTGGCCACACCCCTAATTTTAGAAGGCACAGAGAGGTGAAGTAGATTTGTGTCCACAGGGCTGGGCAGTGGTGGATGCTTGCGAGTCATACCTGGCCTGTGGGACATCAAGGCCACTGGGTGTTTCCAACCTTCTATCCCACGTTACCTCTTGGGAAGGCTAGACAGAATATGTGCTGCCCCATGTGCATTTTCACAGACACAGTTGTTCTTGCCTTCCCTGGAGCTGCACTTTGACCTTTAATTATGACTGTCTTGGAAGTCCCTCCAAACCCAAATCTTGTTTGGCAGCAGCAGATCCTTCTCTGGTTGGGACCATGACCCTCTCTGCAGAAGGGTATTTGCCATCTGTAACTAATGCACACGGCTGCCATTTATGTGTCCCTACTGTGTGCCACAGGGTCTCATGAAACTGCAACGGCGCTCATTTTGCAAACGAGGAATGTGAGGCTCAGAGGGGCTAAACCACTGGCCTAAGGTCATCATCTGGCTCCTATTTTAAGTCATTCGATTCTCAGACCCACCCAGGTCTTAGAGTATTGTGTCGACACCCGCTTCGTCATGGGGCTCCGGTGGGGCTTGACGTGAGGGGCTCCCTGGAAAGGGGCTTTGGAAGCCGTGACTTACTCCTGAAACGTTAGGTGTTATCCACTCCCTCTGTTATGCAGAGGAAGAAATGGGTGATTGGAGAAGTGAAGAGACTTAATCAAGGTCATTGTGCTCAGAAGTGGAAGACGTACCCGCCTCTAGCCCAGATTCTCTGCCTTCACATCCAGTGCCACTTCTTCTACCCCATTGCTGGGAACATCTGCTGGGCCAGCCTTGGTGAGTACCCTGGAAAAATGGCAGGAACCTCATTTCCCTCAGCTGCCTGTTGCAAGACTTGTTTCTCTTTCTGCTTCTTTTAATATGAAGTGTGTGCGTGTGTGCACAAACGCTTGCATATGTGTATTTAAAAAATCTTTTGTCAGCACCAAATTCATTTGAAATTGCGGCAGGAATAATACTTCAGTGTCCTCTTTACCCTCTCTGGTAAATCTAACAATATCAGACAGCCTCCGCTTCAGAGCAAAAATAATAATGAATGACTTAAAATAACTCTGCTGAAGAAACTGAAGGTCTGATTTGAATTGCAGAGGGAATGACTCCCTTTTAGTTCTTCTTTCTCTTCGTTTCCTGGCAAAGGCTTTCAGAATCTGCAAGATCCTTCTACATCCAAAGATTCCAAGAGTCAAGAAAAACCAGAGTCAAATCATTTGATCTAAAAATGTATTTGTTAGGTATCTATACTGGTAATTCCAAAACACCACCAATGTCGCCTTAAGAATAGGAAGCACTGATGTCGTAGTCTCTCCTTGAAGCTTTCTCTGGTCCATGGGGAACGATATGGTCTCCTCACCACTGTACTGCCTACACGTGCATCTCCCTCTGGGATGGGTCAGTGTGGTCCAGAAGCCTATTACAAGCTTATCCCATTAATCACCGTGATCCGTATCAATAGAAGGGAATTCTCAGAAGAAGCCGAGATGCAGGTTTAACCAATGTGGTCCTGAGTAGATTCATTATAACTCCTTACGTACGTCTCCAGAGGACATGGCAAGTCATGGGTGTACTGTGTGCTTCAGCAGAACCTCTTCTTAACCCACATGGGCATAAATGAAGCTGAAACTACCCGAGAAATATACACTGGTGTGTGCTGGCCCTGTGGCTCTGTTCAATCGTCATAAACTTCTGTGGATTTAATCAATTTTCTCTGTAGAGTGTCACAGCAGACAGAGCTGTGAATTGCACATTCTGTTTTGGCTTTGAGTATGGTTCTGTTCAACCAAGTAGCCAATGGGAGCACAGTTAATTAATAAAAGTACATTCCTTTTAAGTACAATTTTGAGTATTGCTGTGGTTTGATGGCCTCATAATACCAGAGATTTGAACAAAGCCAGTGTGAAGGCCGCTCAAATGAACGTATTACTCAGCTTTTATTTACAAAATATATTTTGAGGCTCCACGTCATGTGGTGATCATGAAATGATGCCAGTGGTTGGGAAAAAGAGAGAATTGGTGTTGAGTTTGTTGATGAGCAGAAACCCAAAGGGAGGGCAGTTGCTCACTGGGCTTACGTCCCGGGTAAAATGAGGCCACATCAAGTTATGGAACTGTTACTTCCCCAAATGCCAATCTGGGCTGGCTAGCAAAGTGCTGAAGAATGAGTTACACCCTGTCTTGGAGGAGACTTAGGACACCCAATTTGGGATAGGAGTAGGAAAGCCTTACTTTGTCTAACGTTACATGAAGGAAGACTGCAGGTCAATGGAATTGAGAGGCAATGACCATAACGCAGAGAAGTTCAAGTTTTAACCCCTATGTGGGTCCAAGCTGCTTCCTCATTTCCCTCCCCCTCCGATCTCAGAGAATCAGCCCACTCTCTATATCACCTTCTACTACCTCCTCTCCACACACATTCACACTTGACCCAGTTCCCCCTTCTATCCAAAGACTCGACCCAATTCTCGAGCCTTCTCCCCCACAGTTCTGACCCAATTCTCTCATCATTTCCACAAAGACGTGACCCAATTTGCCTCTATCCTTCCCCATGCACATGCGATAACATTCCCCCTACACCTCCCCACACTACAGATCTGACCTAATTTCCACCTCCATGCTAGTCATTCACACCTGTTCCCCACCCTCCACCCCAAACGGACCGGAGCCAGAACCGTTACATTCTCCTCCTGCACATGGGTCACCAGCTCCTTCTCTAAAAATACTGAAGACACAGCTTCAACTTCTGCACAGCAACATTTTCTCCCCTCAGGTATACGTGCAGGGATGTGATGTGACCTGATTCTCCCACTCCTCACACCCTACGCAGGTCACCCATCTCCTCGCACCCCCTCTTCCCAAGGACACTGTGTCTGTGTCATTGCCAGAATGTTCAGCCCTCTGACAGAGTCAACATTCCCCGTGAAAGTCTGCGGCACAGCCCAGAGCAGGCAATCACTGTGGCACCTGGCATGGCCAGAGGAAACTGCACAGCTGCCTGTGCCTTTATCTGATATTCAGTTATTAGGTTATTTTTAAAGAAATTATTTTGTTGACAGCATATCTGTCAGCATTTTCAATTTTCTTTTTTAAAAATCTATGATGTGCGACCAGTTCCGCTGAAGTGGAGTGGACCGACAGTCAAGGGCTAAAGGCCTTTTTAGGAAAATGTGGAAAAGAACAAATAAATGCATCAACTACGGAGCACCCCTCTCGCTATGTGATTAGGGCTCCTTAAGAGGTTATAGGAGTTGGCTCTCCACGGACTCCTCATTCTCTGCTGCTACCTAATTAAAAAGTAAATATGTTTCAATTATCACAAATGATTTTTATTTATCCACTGGAACCAGACCACAATCATTTATGCATTTTATAAAAGCTACAAAACAGCTCTCAGGTGACAAGGGCATTACGTACTGTTAATTTCGGGCACTAATTTGGATGAATAACCTTGGGGCAGGAGCAATTGGTTGAGGGAAGACTGGAGAGGGCTTTTGTGGCATTGCCCTAGTTTCCATAACTGTCCGTTCATCCTTGTCTAACTGTCCACTTATGTTTGACGGGGAAAGAGCCCACTGCACTCCTTTTTCTCTGAACTCGGTTGAGTTGGGATGACACTTGGGGTGGAACTAGGATTAGAGATAGTTGTTGTTTTGAAAAATCTAGCATCTTGTTGTGAACAGAGTTTTTCTTCTAAAATGAAGTAATGCAAGTGGAAAGGCTTCGGATACTGTGAAGAATGTTTCAAATTAGTCATTGTTATGATGTCAATCCCCATCCCCAGCACAGTTATCACCACCTTCATTACCGCCATCTTTATCATTACCTCTTCATCACTGTCACCATCATCACCACCAACTTCATCACCACCAGCTTCATCACAATTATAATCACCTTTGTCATCACCACCAATACCACCACCACCGCCACCATCACCACCACCATCTTCACCACAGCCTTCATTGTCACCACCATGATCACCACCACTGTAACTGAACAACTCCGATCCTGGTCTTTACCTCTTAAATTCTTTTCTCCTGTCAGACTCGTTATTGATAAGTTTATCCTTTATAAAGAATAAGAATGAAAAATCATTTCCTATTTTCTATTATTTTATTTTAAGAATTTTTATCTGTTTTATTCATGAGTAAGTTAGAAGCTCAAGACCTGCCTCTATCTCTCTATGTATCTATCTATCATCTATCTAATCATTTTCTTTCTATATTTGGTTGTATTTCTGTGATTATTCCTTTTTTCTTTTTCTTCATTCCTCCACCATCACTTGCAGTTGGTTTAGATCTCAGAGCCTAAAGTAATTGACACAGTACCTGAAAATATAGAAAATGCTTCCCAGCGCCCTAGTAGAGATACCAGACTGTTCATGTTTAGAAACAGCATGGTGAAGAGCAACTAAATTACGTTACCTTTTTGTGGGAAAAAGAGTACAACTCTTTATTCAGAGAAGAGATTCCTAAAATGGAAGAAGGCAGTAAATCCAAATCTTTGATCAGCCCCTGGTACTTTAGCACCATGGTGTGCACATTGGTGACATCCCGTGAATGCTTGTTGAATTGAATTTGAGTGTCAGCTTTTGGACAGGAAGGGAATTAAATCTATGGTCCCTTGGGCCACTTTATTCTCAGTCATAATCCTTTATTTTCAGGTCATATCCCTAATCTCTCCCACTTCTTCCTTTTGTCTTTTACCAAAATTCATGACCCAGATGCTAAAGTAAAATTAACCATTAATGTTTGGAATCCATTGGGTGGACTAGGGTTTAAATTCCAAGTCCACAAATGATTAGCCTGAAAAAAATCATTTAACTTCAAAAGAAGTTCTTAGTTTTCTCATCTGTGCAATGGTAGTCCCTGCCACACAGGAAATGTTGTGGAAGTGGAATGCAATAAGGTCTATACGGTAGCTCCCAGTGTGTTCAGTGCATGGTAGGTGTGTGCTCGGTACCTGTACATCTCATGTGGAATATTGCTTCCTCTTCTCTCTGTGGTGTCCATTTCTGGTACAGCCAAAGGGTGACTGGGTTGCATGCTCTTGGGGATCAGCTCTCCCTCTACCATCAGCTTATCTTTACAATGCTCAGCCGTTAGGCAAATCTGATAATTGGATGAGGGAAGTGTGACATAGGCAGACCAGGAGGCAGAATTCCCATGTGAATTTGGTGTCCCTTTACTCACTGCAGGAGCCATAGGAGGCAGCCCAACTCCACAGGTTTGCACAGCCTGCTGATACTTAAAGATGGAAGCCCCATGCCGGAGTGGAGGGCAAAGAGGGAGTCCTGAACCTGACTCTTACCTCTGCACCTGTTAGCTTTGTGACTTTGGGCAAGGTATTCATCTCTCAGCTCCTTAGTTTCCTCAGCAGCTACATGGGGATCCTAGAGCAGATTCTGCATGTTGCTCTGAGGATAAAATAAAAACATTTGGCACCCACGGTGGTGCTCAATAGATGCTGTTTTTTCTCCTTTTCCTTCCCTCTCTATCCCCTTTCTTTTTGAAGATTTCCTTTTCTATGTATTTCCCTTTCCTCCCAGGTTTCATGATACAGATTTTGAGAAATGCTGGGTGCTCGTGAGTGGCTTGCGTGGAACCTGCAGTCGTTAGGAGAATGGCCACTAAAAAAATCCATTAAGCGATACACGTTTGATTGCGTAAATAAGCACGACACAATTATTGGGGTTCATTATTAATCTGTGATATCAAATGAAACCAAAGTAATAATAATTGCATTGAAAGTCGGTGGACAGATACACCCTCTAATTTGTTTGAAAATACTACCCAACTTATTATTGACGCTCAATCATTCAATTATTAAAAAGAAGACCTCCAAACTGACAATGCTACTAATGGCGATACATCTTCCCAACACGAAGGGCTCTCACTTTGTTTTAATTGAAGAGAAGCAATGGAAGTGTTTTCCCTCATTTGAAAAAAAATCTTCCTTTTTTCTCAGACCATCTGTCTGGCTGTTAAAATCCCATCAGCATCATTGCGAGAACGCTTACTTCCCCCATGCCTGCCATCCCAAAGGGGGTTCTCAGAGCCAACGAGTTCATGATACCTCAGGGTCCTCCAAAGGAAGGTGTGCTGCTCCCGACTCTTCCTTTGAGGCATCCTGCCTTTCTTTCCTGGCCTCTCCATTCACAGCTGCACAGACCCTGTGATTCATTTCCAACCCCTCACGTTAATACACAGAAATTAGTTTATATCTCAATAATGTGTTGATTCATTCAACTGTTTAAGGAATAACTGTCTCTTCTCAGCGGTTTAGGCTCTAACGAGACGGTGCTGGGTCTTCACGATGAACAGCCTTGAGGTGAAGATCAACACTGCAAGTTCAGAGCATGCTTTATAGCTGAGGGGACCGAAGCCCACGAAACGAGGTGACTAAGTCAGGAACAAAGGTAGGGAAAGTAATACCTGTGTTCCTCTGCTCGGACCCAACACCGGGATTCCTAACCCTTGAGACTCTTGGGCTTGTGTGTCATCTTATTTCAAACCGTTCTTATATTTCCCCCAATCCTTTCTGCCATTACTGTCCTGGGAGATAGTCATTACTATTATTAAAAGGCTGACTTTTCACCTCCTCTCTGCCCCCCCCCCACGCCCGCCGGGGCACATTCATTGCTGAGAAATCTCATAGTACCTCTTCACACTACAGGCAAATCCTTCTATGTCTGAAAGACTCTAGCACAGAGAAAGAAATCCCTTCCCCTTTTGTAGATGCAGTGGAAAGAGCTAATTGCTCTCACTCTGGTGGTCTTGGGAAGGGGCATCTCCTGAAGACCCTGCAGGAAGACAAAGGGAAAACCCTCCAACTCAAGCCAGCATGTCAACAAGGGAGTCGCTTTCACTACCTCTTTCCTTGGGCTGTAGTCCACACCATTGTCCTTTCTAGATGGAAGAATCTGTCAAATTATAACCAAGAGCTGAGAGTTCCTGATGCCGCAGAACGGCTCTTGGAGTCCAAGCAATTTCTGTGGATTGGCCTCTGACCTTCTCTTCACTTTCCATCCCACTGCCCCTTTATCATCTAAAGAAAAAAGCTGATGAGTGATGGGGATGGAGGGACACCAGTCTCTGCATCTCTTTCAAACCCAGTGGTTGGTTTATTAGTCACGATGGTGCTTTTGCAAAGTAAACGATGGGTTTTTGTAGTATCTGAGAAGAATTTAGTTGGTAGAGGGATGAATGTTTAAAGAAATTTAAGCTGAGTATTATTAATGAGTGTCAAAAATTTAACCAGTGTGTTAAACCAGTGATTCCTTAGATATTATTGCCTAGCATGAGGCTAAAATGGGATCAATTTAAAGATACGTGTTTGATTAATAACAATGTAGGTGGTCCCTGGATATGGCAAAAATAATGCAGGTGGTACCCCAAATACTGGAGGATGGGAAACCTTGATTAAAACAACACCCGCCAGCTTTTGAGTCCCTATTCTGTGTTCAAATCCTTTTTACAGATTTTTTTTGGCGGTACGTGGGCCTCTCACTGTTGTGGCCTCTCCCGTTGCGGAGCACAGGCTCCGGACGTGCAGGCTCAGCTGCCATGGCTCACGGGCCCAGCCGCTCCGCGGCATGTGGGATCTTCCCGGACCGGGACACGAACCCGTGTCCCCTGCAACGGCAGGCGGACTCTCAACCACTGCGCCACCAGGGAAGCCCCTATACAGATTATTTTAATTTTTATAACACATTGCTTGATAAGCAATATTATTCCTGTTGCAGGCAAGAAACGGCGGTTCAGTGAGATTAACCACCCTGCCTGAGGTTGTAGAGCTAGTCGGTCTTCAAACCCAAGCCCGTCTGATGTCCAAAAGGGGCTCCTTCTCCTGGATCCTGCTGCCCAATCAATCCAGAAGAAACTAGGGCAGGCAGTGGTTGGGTTCTAGGGAAAATCTATGGTCCTAGGCTGCCCCTGTGTGTGGTCCTGTCATCTGGCCTGTAATTTTAGCCTGAGTCCTGGCCACAGGCTCTGCGGTTTCCTCGCTCAGGCCACAAGCATTTACTCCCCTGCCGGGTAGTTCTCTTTGATCTCCAGGTCCTCATTGAGTTCTCCTTCAGCAGTGTTTCTGGGGCTGGAAGGCGTGTCTGTTCCTGCCTGGGGGGCGGGGCAGGAGGCAGGCCCCTCCCTGATTTCTGCTGCCGGTCCTCTTCCCTCCCACCAACTGTCATGGACCCTCTGGCCCTCGAGTTCCATCTGCTCCGAGAGGGGGCAGCCCCCGTGCTCAGGCAGCCTCTGTCCATCCCTTCTATGCTCTCGCGCACCGCGCTAACCTCATTATGCTGAGCATCTGCCTCCCGTCTTCCTTCCCATCCCTGTCTCCTTCTCTCTTCGATGTGGGATGGGGGTGAGTTCCTTTCCCTCTGCACCCCGCTTTCCCTCACACCAGCCACCCCACCAATTCTGCTTCTGGCCACATCCCTGTAACCCTGGCGCCAGGTACCGTGGCCACGGAGGCCCATTGGGAAGCCTGAAAGGCACAGTGCTCTCAAGCTGGAGGGGAAGCCCTTTGAAACAGAACTTCCGGGCCAGGGTCTCCGGTTCGCCTGTGAACTCGGCGGGGAGGGATTCGCTCGCTATTCCAGAACTGAGGCCGGGAGAGCCGGGGAGCTGCTGCTTCCACGGCCAGCCAAGACTCAAACCAATTTCTTTCTCCCTCCCTTCCTCCATCTGTCCTTCTTTCCTTTTTCTTTTTTCCTTCTTTCCTTGAAAAATTTTGCTGAGAGCCCACCACATGCCAGACACTGCCTTAGCTGCTTCATTTTGACGCATCGACCAATCCCCCGTTTCTTAACCAAGTGCCTGCCACGTGCCGGACACCATGCCGGGCAAGGGGCACAGAGGCAAACCCGACACCTCCTGTCTCAAGACCCTTACTGTCCCGTTGGAAGGACAAAGATTTGAGAACAAAGTACAAGCGAGTGCCCAGATCTTGTACGTCTGAACTGGCCGGAGTGAAAAACGCCCGACAGTGGAGCTCCTCTGGCGTTTGCAGCCCGTGGGAAAAAGTTGAGAGTTGCCACGTGGCTTCTGGCTTTGATCAGTCCCCATATCCCTCCTGTCGCTGTGTCAAAACGAAAACTGTGAAACGCCAAGACAGTAGAAATGGTTTCTTGTCACAATTCACCCCAGATGTAAAGCCCCGTCTCTAAGCAGACGTCTCCCTGTCATAGAGAAAACCCCAAAGAGGGGAAAACCGTCCACTTCTCAGTGCTACCTGAGGCCTCTCTTCTGCCAAATCCTACTGCCCTTTCATGTGACTTTGTGGGACAGATAGAGAAGCCCAGAGCTTATCCGAGGGTACAAGCAGGGATGTAAGCTGGGAGGAAGGAGGATAAAGAGACCCAGGCGTGCAGCCGGCCGGGCCTCCTAAAGGTGGGATCTCATCTGCCCTAAAGCATCACCAGCCAAGTGTGTGGTCCAGAGGGGACCGTCTGGTGCAGTGGAATGGCAAACTCTCTTCAGTTCCACCAGCATCCTACTATGTGCCAGGCACTGTGCTAGGCACTTGAGGCTAAATGTTGGACTGGGACCAGGGTGCGTGGGTCCTAGTCCCAGCATTGTTGCTAGCTGGCTCCATGCCACCAGGTCCCTTCCTTCTCTGGACCTCAAGCTCTTGGGTCATAAGGTGAGGGTCTGGACTAGGTGAGCTCCCTGGATACACTGCTACTTGCCTTCCTTCTTTCCTTTCTTTGTAGCAACAGAACCCCTAATTTTTCACCATGCATGTGGCCACTTGGGAATAAGATTATATTTTCCAGACTTCTTTATAGTTAATGTGTGGTCACATGACAAACTTCTGGCCAATGAGACCAAAGCAAAAATGCTGTGAGGTGTCTTCCAGGAAACCTCCTTAAGAGCCATGTAACAGGTGCCTTTTGCCTTTGTTTCTTTGTGCCATCCTCCTCCTTGATGCCTGGAATGTGAAGGCAGTGGCGGGAGCTCTGGCAGTCACACTGGAGATGTGAGGTTAAAGGCCATACTCTACGGACGGTGGGGCAGGGAGCTGGTAGGAGCCTGTGTTTGCTAACCAGTTTGTGGAGCCTCAAGACCAGCCTTGTATTTCATGTCTCCAGATTGGTTTCCTTGAGAAAGGATAAACTTTTTGGCTTATTAAGCCACTGTTAATTTTCTTTTTCTGTTGCTTGTTGTCAAATCTAATCCTTCCTGCTACAAGCTCTAAAATCCCTTCCAGGGGAACCATTCTGAGCTTGTGATATTAGGGGAATTCTTTAAACACTCACTCCCTGTGCTAGGCAGAATAATAACCTGCCAAAGACGTCTACAGCCCCATTCCTGTAACCTGCGAATATGTTTCACATGTTATGGCAAGGGCCAATTAAAGTTGCAGATGGAATTAAGGTTGCTAATCAGCTGACCTTAAGATAGAGAGATTATCCTTGATTATCCAGGCACGGGCAATGTCGTCACAAACATCGTTAGAAATGGAGGAGGGAGGCAGAAGAATTAGCATTACAGAGTTGCGTCATGAGAAGGACTCTGTCTGATGCTGCTGGCTTTGAAGATGCAGGAAGGGGCCACTGGCCAAGGAATGTGGACAGTCTCTAGAAGCTGGAAAAGGCATGGAAACAGATTTTCCCTTAGAGTCTCCAGAAGGAACACAGTCCTGCTGACACCTTGATTTTAGCCCACTGAGACCAACTTCAGACTTCAGACCTACAAAAGGGTAAGACAATAAGTCTGTGTCGTTTTAAGCCATTAAATTGATGGTCATTTGTTACGGCAGCAATGGGAAATGAACACATTGCCTCTGGTTTCTTACTGGCAAAGTGAGCATCATATAACACCTATGTTATAGAGTGCTGTGTGGTTTAAGGAAGGTGACATCTGAGTGGTCCATAGGACAGGGCTCAACACACAGGAGACCCTCAAACAACGTTAGCTCTCAGGGAAAGTCATCCCTTTCTCTCACACCTCTATACAATCGCCTTTAGCCGTTAATGACAATAGTAGCTGAAACATATTGATATGAAGTGCTCAGGACTGAACCGATGGCTTTACCAAATTCAGGCACTCTGAATTTATTCGGTGCCTGGGAGGAAAGTTGTCATCACTATTTTAGAGGTGAGAAAGCAGGCCCAGTCTGCCAGTGGCAGAGGTAGGATTTAGACCCATGTTCACCAGAGCCCACTGGCCATGCTGCAAAAGCTTGCTTCTCAAAGTGTGGTATCAGCCTCACCTGGGAGCTAGAAACACAGGCTCAGCCCCCACCTGGACCCCACATCAGCATCTGCAGTTCAACAAGATCCCCAGTTTGTTAGGGTACACATCCAAGTTTGAGAAGTTCTGCTCTAGACCCAGTAGTGCTCTGTCCTCTCCTTGACCTTATTCTTTGGGAGGCAGCCTCCAGTGGTATCATTTCCTTCATCTGTGTTTCGCCTTTCCCCTCTGTTCTACTTGGCAAACTCCTCTTCATCCTCCAAAACCCACTGCAGAGGGCACTTCCATAGGACCTCTTCCGGACCTCCCCACGTAGAGTTGTTCTTTTGTCTGGCCCTTACACAGGCCTTCACAGTGCCCGAGCTCACTGGTAATAGTCTCGGTACATGCCTATCTCTTCTTCTAGGCCTTGATCTCCTTTGGAGCAATGGTATGTCTTCTGTCATCCAAATAACATTGAAACTGACTAAGCACCCTACTAGGTGCCAGGTCTGATCTCAGTCCTGGGGCTATCGTAGTAAATAGGACAGAAAAGATCCTGGTTTCTCAGAGCTTATATTCTGGTTGGGAAAGAAAGAATAAACACTGTAGACAAATTAGGAGAACACGAAATGAAGAAAAGAGAGACTGGGAAGAGGATGGTTGCTGTCAGCTGGGGGGATCAGAGCAGACCAGCCCCCGTAGGAGCTGACTTGTTTCTGTGCCCCCACAAATTAGCATAGAGCCTGACATAGCAAACATTTAAAAACTGTCAGATTGGATCAGATCTGACCATACTCCCAGATCAAACTGCATGTCTTTAAGTTCATGTCCTTTCCGAGCAATTGCTAGGCAATTTTTTTCCTACCAAGAAACTCCTGAAATTCCCTTCTTCTCTATGAAGTCCTCCGAGGTAAAAATCTAAAGCAGAGAATCCCCCATTCTCCAGCGCATCCCCTGCCTCTCTCTCTTCATCCAGCACCGACGACGTGGACCATCTCCCTGGCATCTGCCATTTAGTTATTGAATAAAGCACACCACGTGGTCAGCACGACAGGGTGCATTTCCCCGAGCTGGGGTCAAGGTCAGAAAATGTCAGCTTCTAAAAGAGAAGCTCTGAAGGTAGCATAAAATGGGTGAGAGTCTCTCTTTTTAAAAGCAACAACTTACCCTAGAGCTGCTGAGTAAAAAGGAGTAGATTAGCTTGCCTTCCACCTGAGTCTTATCAGCAAGCACTGCTTGGGAATGTTGGATGTTTATGCGTTTATTTCCAGATGCATGGCTTTATTCACTCTGTTAGCTGCTACACTCTGCCTGGGCTGGTGGTGTTTTGCTTACGTTTTCAGCCCTTGGAAGACAAAGACTCCACCTGTAATTTGTCATTGGCAGAGAGGAGCGTTTGCA
Source organism: Lagenorhynchus albirostris (assembly GCF_949774975.1). Lineage (NCBI taxonomy): Eukaryota > Metazoa > Chordata > Mammalia > Artiodactyla > Delphinidae > Lagenorhynchus > Lagenorhynchus albirostris. Next base: position 11,576,377 of record NC_083105.1, on the reverse strand, counting down.
AACTCGGATGCCTACGGAGGCCAGAGGAAGGCCAAAGCAGCCCGGCAGCCTCGGGAGCGGTGGGGACTTTGGGGAACTGCAGGGAACCTGCCATACGTGCCATACAGGATGTCCCTGTCCCATACCTGAAGGGACATCGGCTGCCCTGCTCCGATGTTGCCAAGCAGGAGGGGGGCTCAGGGTTACAAAAATCTGATGTTTTCCCCCAAAGGAAGCCAAACACAGGGCTTTTTTTAATAGGAAAGTTCTCGATTTGTAGAATATTTTGAGTTGCCAAACAGTGACAGCTCACAGGTCACTGTTTGCAACTGTTGGTATAATCAATAATAAACAGGCCAGTGATAAGAGCATCTGGCATTTAGAGAGTGTTTACTACGTACCAGCATCTTGTTAAGCACTTTGCATGGGGCATCTTACTAAACTTTCACAATCAACCCATGAGTGAGATACAATTTTCCCCACTTAGACACGAGAAAACCAGCTTAGAGAGGTGACATTCCTTGTCCAAGGTCACAAAACTGGTAAGTGATAAGGTTGGGATTTGAACCCAGGCTGTCAGATGCCAGAGCTGACACGAACTACAGGCCTGGCTAGAGCATAACGCATTCTTTCGTTATGATGATGCCGGGGAAAATCTGAGATTCCATACGCATCATAATCTCAAATGTAAAGCTTTTTTTCTTTATTCATTCATTCAACACTGACTGAGCAGCTGCTACTTGCCAGGCCCTGGAAACACAGGTGTGGAATCACTCTACCCGAGGTTAAAGGTACCATCTTCTTCCTGCAAATTTCTCCTGTTTCCCCTGTCTCAGTGAAGGTCACTCACTGTCACGCCTTGCTCAACACAAGTGACAGTCCTGGATCCTCTGATTCTGTTCCCTTGCTCGACAGCCCCCCTGTCCTGTGCCCTGGGTCAGCTGCTTCCTCAGTTGCTGGGCTGGGCAACCATCTCCTCCCTGGACTCCCTTCTCTGTCCTCCCCTTCTTCCCATTTCTGCTTCACACGGCTTCCTGAGCCATCCTCCTAAAATGCAAATCTGATCATATCATTTCCTTCTCAAAATTCTCCTCTTTAGACTCTTTACACGTGAACCATCCCTTCATGATGTGGTCTTTGTCTAACCTCATCCTTCAGGACGAACACCTTCCCCAGCCTCCCTTCCTGCACCTGATCCTCCAGCAATACTAGAAACTTGTGTGATCCCCCAAACATCCCATGCCCTCTCACACGTCTTGCTGGAAGAATCTCTCCACCCCTAGGTGTGCTTGCATGGGTCCTCCAATCCCCCACTGGGGCATAAGTTCCTTGAGGGCAGGGGCTGTGTCTTTTCGCCTTTGTAAACCCAGAGCCTAGGATGGTAACTAGCACATGGCAGTGACTGAGTACATTTTGTTGAAGAAATGGACAGGGGGACTCATGGTCTGGAGGTGGAGACAGAAACGGAAGCAGGCAACAAAAAAGATGGAAGATGCTGCGTCGGAGACATGCAGAGATGCTGTGGAAGGAAAGAGGGAGGGAACGTGAGCCAGGTGGGAGCAGGGTAGGAGGGGGCAGAGCTGTTGGGGGAAGTGACAATTCAACTGAGTCCTGAAGACAAGTGGAATGTGGTTGGAAATGGCCCTCTAGGCAGAGGGCTGGGGAGAGGGAATATATGTATGTATTCACCTCCTCCCCCTCCACAAACTACAGAGAGGGATGTCTATGCGTTTTGAGGCATCCTTTTGTATTCAGAGCTGTGGGAAAACCTGGTAGCCCGTCCACTTTTCCCTACTCTTCTCTGGGTAAGGAGCATATCCTAACTGAAGCTTCAGAGTTTTAAAAACTTCATCAAACGTGGAGCACAAACAGCAATTTCTGCTTAGCTTTGCCTTCAAATTCTCAAAGAAATTTATGTATAGATTTTGGGGCCAGGGGAAAATTGTAAATATAATTCATGTAATAGAAGGCTGTGCACAGGTTTTTGGGTTGGACAGGCTTGGGTTAGAACTCCAGCTCTGCTACTTGCTGTGTGACCTTGGGCAAGTCACTTAACTTCTCTGAGCCTCTTATGATGGAGATAGTGGCTATCATAGCATATACCTTTAGAGTTGTAAAGATTAAATAAGAGTTAACCCCTGGAAAGCATCTAAACAGTGTTCAGCACAAAGGAAGCACTCAATGAATGATTAATTATTATTATCGTATTATTAGTGTTAAAATGATGCCAGAATAGTCATTTTTAGGGTCGCTTTCTTTGCAAAATATGTTGGAGGAGAATTGGGGAGGAGAGTTCTCAACCATAGGGAAAATTCAAGAAGGATAAAGAATAAGACTTGTGCAGACAGAGATCCAGGTTGAGGGGAAAAGGTGGCAGAAATGAATGAATGATCCTTTATGCAGAGAAAGTGAGAAAAGACAGCCTGGGGCAGAACTGGGATAAAGAAAGGTCTAGGGATGGATACAAGTATATGTATGGTTGAGTTGCTTTGCTGTACACCTGAAACTATCACAACATTGTTAATCGGCTACACTCCAATATAAAATAAAAAGTTAAAAAAAAAGCAAAGCAAGGTGTAGGGATCAGCAAGCACTGGTCACCAGTGAGTTTAGTCCGATGACAAGGCCAGAGAGAGGCTGGCACTGGGGCATGTAAATTGCACGGTGGATGGTGTAGCAAAGCAAGGTACCAATTCCCCACTCAATGAAGCTACGGCAACCGTGCACCTAGGATCCCATACCTAATCTGTGGCCTGCTTGTTAGCAGCTGGAAGACTACCCAAGGTTGAGGAAGTTCAGGGAAAAATGAATAAATATAGTGTCAACAAGGAGAAAGGGGAGGTGGCTCCTCAGAGGCCGACTCACGGCTGCCAAGTCAGTACCTCTGAGCCAGGCGATCACGTATGAGGGTTTGGATTGAGAGAAAAGGTACCAGCTGCCCAGGAGGGAACAGGCTCGCGGGGGCTAATCAGCATCCCAGGTTGCGGGGTGCAAGGGAAACCCTTGCCTGTTCTCAAGGATCTTTCAGATGCGGTTCCAGCCAAACCTTGGAGGGATGACTGGGCAAGAGGAGGGAGTTTTTAAGAGCCCACCTCCCTCCCCTGATGGGAGCTCCTTGAGGCCAGGCAGCGTTGCCTTACTCATTCGCTCCACATTTAGCTCCTGAGCACGCTGTTTGTGCCAAGGCTGACAGGCCCCTGCCCTCACATGGCTCACAGTCTCCTAGGGGCACACAGACCATAAGCAAATAAATGCTCAAAAGAAAAAAAAGTCAATGTTAAGATGTTAAAAAAGGAAATAAAATCGAGTGACTTGACAGGGAGCTCCTTTAGATGGGGCAGTCAGGAAGGCTCCTCGAGACGGTGGTACTGAGCAGAGACTTGTCTTCATCCTCGTCACCCCAGCGCCCAGCCCACTGTGTGTGGCCAATAAAGGCTTGTTCTGCTGGGGAGGGAGCGCCTTGAAGCACCTCTACTGTATATCGCTTACAGTCTTCTTCCTTCCCCCTCTTATTCTCTGTTCACTACAACTGACTTAGGGCGAGTCACCTGGTCACTGCCACAGTCTCCTGTGCTCACCTCTTCCCAGTTAAATCACACCAGCTCCGGCGACCCCAGCTCCCATCCGTCAGAGTCCGAACAGCCAGTGATCTCACTAACGGACAAAGCCAGGTGCGCCCCTCCCTTGCTTCCCACCTCTCTGGACCCCCCTTTTCTCCCACGCCGAAACACTAACTGCTCTGTGAGAGCCATTTCTGTCCCTTTGGGATCCCATCTCCACTGCCTCCCAAACTCCCCCTCCCTGCCTTCTACCTTCCAGCCTCACTGGACCATCGGCATGACTGCTTGGGCATCTGTGTTTCCGCACATGCCGTTCCTTCTGTCTGAGGTGCGCTTCATCTCCCCAGCTTGCTCACCCCTACGCATCCTCAGAACCCCGTCTTGCCTGGCATCCCCTCCTCCCCAGTCTCTCTGCTCCCAGAATTCCCCAGGCTTATGCTTCCCACTGTGTCATCAGCATCATCTGTTCACTGGTTTGTCTTCTACTAGATTAGAAGTTCCTTGAGGGCAGATGGAGACTTTGCCTCTGTCCTAGACTCTCACACGGCACCTGGCAAGGACTCGGAAAGCTGTGGAACAAAGATCAACTATCACCCTTTTCTTTGTCAAGAAAGGTTCTTGTAAGACCACACACTTCCCCCACATTGTTTCCTGAGTCACGGGACAGGCACTAAGGGCAAGTGGGAGAAATCCCTCGGGCTCTCTCAACACCCTGCCTGCATTTCTCTCTGCCAGCAAGATAGTTTTCCATCTCCCTTTGATTCCAAGACACAAATTTTAAGTTTTAAGGTTTCTGAAATTAGAGTATGTTTTACAACTGATATGTACATGAAATTTGTTTGCCCCTGTCCCGAAAGCTGTTTAAGTAGCTAGTTCATTTTTATTTTTTATTTATTTATTTATTTTTTTTGATAGTTCATTTTTATAATCAATGGCATCAGAACTGAGGGAAGATGGAACTGGGAGATTACAGCCCTTTATGTACCCAGGAGAAAGGACCGGGATGTGAGGCCATAGAGTTCAGCGACGATCCCACAACGCTGACATGCATTTCTTGGCATTGGGGAGCACAGTTCACATCCCTCTACTCTCATTCCTATTTTCAAAAAGTCTGGCGGATTTAACTGAGCCTCATTGCCATTCCAGCTCAAATCCTCAAAGATCGTAACTGATCGTAAGAGATGCCAGGAATCTCTCTGAGTTTGGGGGAGGGTGATAAGGCGAGGTGGCAGCAGGCTATGTCAAATGTCTTGCATGAGACAGAGTCATTCTGTGAGATGCCTGTTCTTTGGGATTCCCTGCTTGGACTCACCTGGAGGGTCCTGAGGGAGGATGGGTCTTGTTCACTTCTGCCTCCCAATGTCTACTGCAGGATTGGAACCTACCATCAACACCTCCACTAAGCATAGTTTGAATTTTGTTGATTGGAGTTGAATCAATCTATTTTTTCCCTTCTCTGTGCTGTCATGAGTTTTGAGGCCAAAGAGACCACCGCACTCAGATGTGGGTGGAATCAGGAAGAGCATGACAAAGAGAAGGGAAGGGTGCTCTAACCCCCACAACAACCTTAGGGGCAGGCATCGTCAGCTCCATTAGATAGATGGTGTGAAGGAGGCACAGAGATAGAATTAACTAGCTCAAGGTCACACAGCTTATAAGCAAGAAGCTAGAAGTCAAAGAGCAAAATTCTTTAACAAGACTAGCAAGGCCCCGCACCCTTGGGTGCTAACTATTTCTGCATCCCCCTCCCCACACCATCCAGCATCCTCCCCTCCCCATCCCCCCTCCCTCTGGGTCCTCCAGCCACCCTGGCCTCCTCCCAGGACTTGCTCCTTCTCTCCCTCACTGATCTTTGCACTTGCTGCCCTCCAACCTGGAAAGTTTCTTCTTCACCCAGTTAACTTCTATGCATCCTTCATATAGCCATTCACATCTCACCTTCTCAGGGAAGGCTCCTCTGATTAGAACGATCTTAATATCATAAACTCACAGTCTCGTGTGACTCTCCTTGAGAGGACTTAGCATAGTTGTAACTTACTTCACAACTATGTTAAGTGAGAGTCTTTAAAGTAAGGTCTGTCTCTTCCAGAAAGCTCTGAGAGCAGTGACCCTGAAGGGAGTTGCTGCCCACCATGACCCCAACACTTGGCCCAGCACCTGGCACGTTGCAGGGGCTCATCAAAGATTTAACAAATAAAATAAACGAGTGAAGGAATTGCTTGATTTGTGGCTGTAAACTAACCTGGAAACTTAAAGTGCATATTTCATCTGAATATGGTTTTTTGGCCAAAATACTTATAGTCAAGGCTAAAAGGAACCATTGCATTTTTGAACCATTTAAAAATCTCCTGCATTATCAGTCTGGGTACATATCTCCTCCTCCCCCACTGACCTGAAAGCAAACACTCATAGGAAACTCTCCCCGAGGATCTTTGTGACAGACGCTGTGGATGATGTAGAGAGAGGAAAGCATGGCCAGTATCTATTTAGAGGATGTTCACCCCCCAGCACTTTCTTCTCAGGCATTTATTTTCTCTCCAAACACTTTCTTTCTTATTATCTTTGTTATTGCCCCTTGTGTGTTGAAACACTCTCTCTCCTTCCCTTCTCTCTTCTCTCTGTGTTGAGTCCATTATTTATTTTTTGGAATGTCAGAAAAAAAAAAAAAAAGAAAGAAAGATGCTTCTGCCACCATTGCTCACGGTTTGTAATTTAAGGAACAATCCTTTGACGATATGAAGGGATCATTATTTCTCAATGCCCACCCTGTAGTGGGCAGTGGTGGTTTTGTTCATTTGCCAACAAAGGTGGGCTGACTCTTGCACCATCATAATTTCTGCGGCCACAGCAATGGGCAGAAAAAAGATCCCTGCCTTCCTGGGGCTGACAGTCTAGTGGTGCAGACACACAACAAATGGCATGAGTAAATTTCATAGTGTGCTGGAAGGTGGGATGTACTCTGTACAAAAAAATAAAAATAAAACAGAGCCAGGAGGATTTATGAGGGGTACAGAGTAGGGGTTGTTGACTGTAATTTCAAACCAGGTGATCAGGAAAGAAGGTGGCACTCATTGGTTTAATCCCAACGAATCACCCTGTGAGAGGGCTGTTAGACCTCCTTTTTGTGGAAAGGGAAACTGAGGCTTGGAGAGGTTAGATGACTTGCCCCAAATCGCACAGCTCGTAAAGCTGCAGCGCTTGAAGGGAACCCAGGTCTGTGGGGCTGCAAAACTCTTTCAAGGGCACCACATACAACAAAGTTGCATCTGAAAACTTCTGCGACTTCAGGAGACATACATTTGTTATTCTTTGAAAACTGCTTGCCAGCGTAAAACTCGCGGAGAGTTTACATCGAGGACACTTCCAAAATGAAAGGGCAAACACGAAGAGGCGTGTGGTGGGTCCAGCCTGAAGTTCAGTATTTGTCCCCTTGGGCTCGTGGGAGTGAGAAGATTCTGACAGAGTCACCCGGCAAGGTGCAGGCAGCTGGAGGGAGTGGCATGTGGGGGAGTCTGGTGGGTCAGAGCTCAGGTGTCCTGACATGCTTGGGTTGGGCGCTCAGAGCGGACACTCGGTGGGATGCAGACAGAATAGAATCCAGTGCTGGCAGTGAATCTGAACACAAGACCACAGAACGCCAAGGTTCATGCATAGAGCCCTCTGGAGGTTTGCAGGGTGGAAACAAGAGGCCTGGATTCAAGTTCTCCCTCTGCCACCCTCTGCCCATGTGGCCTTGGTGTGAGGTGTCATACCTGGCACCTGTAAAGGGAGGGGCAGGAGGGCAATGTGAATGGGCTGCGATTTGCAGAGCTGGTTCCTCAATAAAGGAATCAGGTTTGTCTTACAAGGTGAGAAGGGCTAGGAAAGTGGGGCCTGGCTCCATGGAAAACTGCTGATCAGAACCTACGACCTTAGGCAAAGTTCTCGAGGTCCTGGGAACTGGGTGGGGAAGTCTGGTAAAGAATTCTGGGGCAGGTTTTGGGGAAGCTACGTAGGGATGGTCCATGATGCCTGCTCTCTGCCCAAAGTGTCTGTTCTAGTGAGTATTAGGATCAAACTAGATTTTGGCATCCTTTAAAAGCTGAAGAGGGAAGAAAAGCAGTGGGTTAATGTTTTTCTTCCCCACAGAGACTGAGTGTACTGATAATTTTTCTTTAGCTAATTAGGAGCTGTGCAACCCAATGACTGACTCTTTTTGAATTTTCTCATTTTACAACAATGAAGTCATGACTCATTCTTTTAAAAAAGAAATTCCATAACCTATATGGGAAAAGAATCTGAAAAAGAATGGATCTATGTGTATGTATAACTGAATCAATTTGCTGTACACCTGAAACTAACACAATATTGTAAATCAACTACACTCCGATATAAAATAAAAAATTAAATTAAAAAAATAAAAAAGAAATTCTGGGAAGAACAAACCAATCATCCTGATTTCCTCACCCCCTTCCCCCCCCCTCTCTCTCTCTCCCACCCCCCCCAATTACTTGCTTGCTGCATGACCTTATGATCTTTGAATTAATTTCAATAATTTAAGAATTTCTGAATCAATCCATTGATAGATATTTTTTCTGGACCTACTGTGTGCAAAGGATCTAAAGAGAATCAAATTATCTTGGGAATTATGGAGCGATAGGTACACAGTATGAAGGCCCATTAGTAACTTCTAAACTCAGCTCTTCCACACGTAAAGACAAGAGTGTCCGGGAAAGGCAGTTCGCATTTCTAAAATAAAAGATATATACTTTCCTTCTGCAGAACAAGAGAGTCATGGCTGAACCCAGCCTGGGGCACTGGGCACCTTGCAGGCCAAGCAAAAGCTATGCAATTATGAACTTGGAAAAGATAGTTCAGGAAAACCCAGACACCTCTTACTCAAAGAGAACAGGAATGGAGAATGGACGGCAGAGCCCCTGTGAGTAAGCAAGTTGTGGAGGAGAAGAGAGGAAAAGCCAGGAAGAAGAGGAGCTCAGAAATACAGCAGAGGGATTTGAACAATCTGGACAGAGAGAAAGATTTTTGCTCTCCCTCACAGCAAGGAAAAGGGCGAGAGAGGGAGAGAGAAGGGAGGGTGCATTTCTGCCTTGGACCACGTTGTACTGCTGCTGGCTCCTCCTCTGCAGGGCTGGGAATCCTCTGGGGGAGACATGGAGCCCAGACAGAGGGGAGGAAGGTGCAGGAGAGAATAAACACGAAGAGTGAATTTCTTGCTGCCCCTGGAGACGATGATTCCTTTTGGTGACAACAGAGGTTAATACACGGAACAGCAGGTCACTGCGTGGCCCAGAGACAGCACGCTTGGAACAAGCTGTTTTAATGTCCTGTTGTAGATTTAACTGAATTCTTCTCTGAAAGGGCCAATTCATCTCTCCATTCGGAGGCTCTTAAAGCAGCTTTCCTGAAAAGTTCAAGAACTTTTCCTATCGCTTTCCATCTACATGGGTCCACGTGCAGACCGTCCCCCACGCCCTCAAATCCCACTAAGGACACTAGTCTGCTGGGGGTTTCAAGTTCACACCCAGAGACACCACTACTCTTTACTCTGCAGAGGGAGAAAATAAAGGCTGTGGTTTCTTCTTGATTCCTCTCCCCTTCCCACTGTGTCTACCCCTAACAAGTGGTCCTGTTCTCTTCTCATTCCTCAACAGAGGAATTCATTTCACAAACAGCCATAGAGGCAAAGAAAGGTTTTCTGATTCTTATTTTCATCAAGAAGTGAACAGCAACAAAAAAGTCATCTCAGGAGATAAAAAGCCCTAATGCAAACCGGAGAGCCAAAGAGATCGGAAGCAGACAGGGTTGTTTTTCATGTGGAGTCATTAGCAGCATGTTGGAGAGAAGATTGGAAATCTGTTCGCAACTTTTTGGATACGGGCAGGAAACACAATAAAGGGGTGATGGGAAATCTTTTCTGAAAGTCCAGTTTCTCACAAAAAACACAGGTTGGGGGAACCTGGCAACTTGATTTCCATAAAGGCCAACCCTATTTTGAATGCTCAATAAAGCAAGTACACGAACGCCCCACAAGAACCATCTGTGTCAACCTGCAGAAATAAGTGCATTTATAATCTCTGGAAATCAGTGCAGTCTTTGAAAATATGTGGCTTTAAAACCTTCAAACCACTTCCTAAGTGGCCAAGGCCCAACTTCCTAAGGGGGAGTCTGAGGCCTTCAAAAGTCCATATGGACAGAGGCTTTGGAAATTAAAGGCCGGGTTGAACTGGGGCCCTGAGTACCCACCCTTCCTGCCTGGACCTTGGCTACAAGTGGAAAAGGCACAAGAATCCTAAAGCAGCCCGGCCCAGCCTTCCCCACCATCCCCCCACCCGCGACTGCCGGGAGGCCCCAGTCCTGGGGAGAAGAGCCAAACCCACAATCCTTGGGAAGTGTTGCAATACTAACCCTTTTAGGGATGATTCAGGGAGGGAGGTGTGGGTACGGCTTGGAGAGAAAGCTGAAGGGGGCGGGCAGCACATTTGGGGATGTGGACACCAAACAGATGGAATTTTAATGAAAATACTTAAGCCTTTTAATGCATAAGTGATCCAAAGCCACTGTCTAGTCCTCTTCCCTTCAGGGAATTAGAAAATGTTTAAAAGATCATGGTATTAAGAATTTGCACATAAAACCCTGATAAAGTATATTTATACCAACTCACCAATTGCTGGGACTATTTCTCCTAAAATCATGTCCTGTCTTTCGTCTCATCTCTTGTCTGCATATCTTCATCCACCTAACTAAAGTCCAAGGAAGGTAAATTGCTACTATGACCATTTCCCTAAAGCAACCCTCATTCACTTTGCTTTCCTTCTCTTTTGGAATAAAAGCATGCCATAAATGTTTAATTAACTGGAAGTCTTTCCACTGTTAGCGACTAGCTGCATGAAAGCCTCTTCATTTTTTTAAAGGAGGGGTGTGTTTAAAACAGTGCCTATTAATTTCCCGATATTGATTCTTCGGCTGGGGAAGAGCATATAGCATTCAGCATAGAGCTCCGCTGCAGACCATGTTCAAGGCAGTGGTTTGGATTGAGAAAGGGCACCAAATGCAGTATGCGTCAAATAGACCATCGCTCAGTGAAGTCACTTAGCTATTCAAAACATGTTCAGCCGTCACTCAACCACTTGCACCAAGATTGTTGTGGGGGGGGGCATGGAATTGGTGCTCTTTCCCAGACATAAATATTTCCCAAAGAGCAGCTTTTGCTCAGTTTGGGTTAGACTCTGGGGTCACATTATTTCTCCCTCTCCCTGTCTGTTTCCTTCTCTTCTCCACCATCTCCTGGCTTCAACTCCCTGCATCACCATCCCATGTTGAGCTTAACAAACAATCCTGCGGTCCCCGCTTCCCGACGCTGCCTCAAACGGCCTCCGTATTGGTTCATAGCAGAAGCAAAGCACATAAGCTTTTCTTTCCACCCAGAAACATGTATCTCTCTGTGCATGTCTTCCTATGGGTGGCTGTAGCTTGTACACACAGACATAGGTAGCCGCTCAAATGCAGCCCCTCATATTAAAGTGTGTTGCTAAATGCAGGTTGTATGACCTGCAGGAGTTTTTCCCCCCTGTGTTTATTAATGTGTCTCAAAGCACATGCTTTCACCCGTACCCTGATCTTCCAGCCTTTCCACCGTGGGGACCGCTTTGCCCACAGCACATGCACAGGCACACGTGTCCCAATGACCCTGCAAGATCAAGACAAACAGCTGACACTCCTGACCCACTGCTCCCTACTGTTCCCCCTCAACCTCCCCATGCCCTCCTCTCCCTCCCAGCCTCCCTGCACAATGTCTGATTCCCAAGCTGGCTGCAATGCTGATTCTACACGCTTCTGGATAATAGACATGTCACTCTGTGTGGAAGTGAATTGGTTCTCAGCCTAACCTGCAAGTGAATTGCTGTTTATTAGAACTTGGGTCTGTTTCCTGTGAGAGACGTTACGTGTTTTTAGACTTTGTAAACGTTAAAACACACATACACACACAGCCAGTCGCCTCGAACGATATGTGTGGCTCATAGACATTACGAAATGCTCTTGAACTCAGCTTGCGATCCTGGAATAATTAGGATTTACCAAATAAGGGTTCTTAGAAAAAACAGATTTTTTTAAAAAAAAAGGAGATTTGCAGATGATGAGGTGTCTGGGACTTTTGGGGAGTAAGGGGAGGAGGACGGGAAAGGAAAAGCATTTTGGAATTCTTCATTACGAAAAGAGGAGCGGGGTTGAGAGAGGCAGTTATTCTCTACCCCCTCATAGATGGCCATACTACATCAAAAGGCAAATCCTAATGATTCCAAAGCAGGTGGAGCACATTTGACTTTTAAAGACAATCTCTTGTTGTTTTCATCATATCATAGATTATTTCAATGAAGAGGTTTGAAGGAAGGGGGGTGGTGGAGGCTTGAGGGTTGAGTATGGCTTTTGCTTATTGATTTTCTTTCCTCTGAAACTAACCCAACCAACCTTGATCTGTGGTGGAAGGAGTGAAGTAAGAAAATGGTGGAATGTAAAGGGAACTTATTTGGAGGCGGGTGGGGAGGGGGAGTGAGAAGAGGAGGAGGGGTGGAGAGGGGGAGGAGATGGGAAATCAAATACCTTCTAGGCAGCAGGTTCTCCATAATCCAGAATGGGTCATAACTTCCTCGTTCTTTTTGCTGGTTTCATTCTCACTGACACTTTTGGTCTTGCAAACCCCTCTGGAGTAGAGCCAATAGTCGGTTCCCACAGCTATGGTCATCAGACTGAAGGCAGCGAAAGCACCAACGGTGGTTAAAAGCATTTGAACACCTCGATCAAACAGCCCCATAATTCTTCATTATATAAACACCCAACCGACTTCTGGTTCTCGGGAGAGTGTGTGTGAGGGTGCGAGTACTAAAGCAAAAAAATAAAAATAATTCCACTACGAATATAATGGATATATGTGTTAATAGAGGATATGGAGAGATATAAAAAAAGGGAGGTAAGAAAGCTCACGGAAAAGAGTGTAAATTATAAAGATCACACGGGAAGAGAGGCTTGCCTTTTGAGATCAGAAACTGTTCCAGTTGCAGTGATTAAAAAAAAAAAAGGAAAAAATAAAAAGACACCCCCCACCCCCCCAAGTGAGATGCCTTAATCTCTTTTCCTAAAATTCTGGTCTCCAGTTTCCATATGTGATAGCTAATTTGGAGAGGGCTTCCACAGTGAACCAGGGATCAGCCGCATTCTCAACACAATCTCTCATGGTCGGGACCTAGACAGTTAGAGATTGTAAAAGCCGAGATGCAACCTTCCGTCTTCGCTCTCGGCTCTGCGGCCTGCGCCATGAAAATCCTTTGCTTCGCCAGTTCTCTTCCTTGGGGGGGTCTCGGGCGTTTTCGTTTCAGACCAGACTTCCCAGTATTCTGTAAGCCCTTGATTTCAGCTGAACAGGTGCGGGGGTCTCGCCTTCCATGGTTGTGCCCCGGCAGCGGCAGCTGCAGCAGCAGGGCGGGCAGGCGCGGCGGCGGCGGCGGCGGCAGGACGAGCAGCGGCGGCGGTTATTGTTGTTGGTGGCGGTGGTAGTGTTGGCGAAGTGGGGGAGGGAGGGGGTTTCTCCCAGAGAATCGAGGCGGGTTTCCCTCCCCCTATCTGCAAAGCTCCTGGAAACAAGGGAGCCGGCGTCTTGCTGCAGGATGGGCCGTCCGCCTGCCCCCTCCCACCCCACTCCCTGCCGGCTCGGCCCCCGGCGGAGGCGCTCCCACCTACTGCATTACCGGGTGGTGCTGAACTGGACAGCTCCCTGCGCCGCCCGCTTCGCGCGCTCTCCGGCTCCCCCGGCGGCCCGCCAGGAGGGGGGCGCGGGCCAGAGTCCTCCCTTCCCTCGGGGGCAGCAAGGCCAGGGCAGAGCGGGGCTGCCTTTCCTCTTTTTACCCCTCTCCCAGATCCTGAAATGAGCGCTCTCCTGGGCTCCCGGAGCTTAGAGGAAGGCGTAGCTAGAGATAGCTCCGCTCCCTCTCCCTTTCCCTCTCCCTCTCTCTCTCTCACACTCTCTCCCCTTCCCTTCCCCCTCGCTGTTTCTTCCAGCTCAGCCTCCTTCTCATTCCATCTCTACGTGCCCAGAGCTTCAAATACAACCCTCCCATCACAATCAGACGGGCACAAAACTTGGACCAGCCGTTTCTTTGCCTGGAAGCCCTGAAAATATAACCTGGATGGGTAATTACAAACACGGTCTCTATGTGTTTTTTAAATCTTTTGCACTTTGCTGTTTGGGGGATCTGTTTTATTTTGTTGGCACGTTAGCTGTTCTCCTTTTGGTCGTTTCTGTCTCGTCTCTGTCTCTTTCTAGCTGACAGGGTGTGTATGTGTGTCTCTGTAGTTTTCCGTGAAATCCCAAATCTTGCTCCTACAAGCAGACATTTTGGAAAGATTATTCATGGAAAAGGGTGCAAAAGGGTGACTGGCGACTGGGGCTTGGGCGATGAGTTTCATCTCAAGGATAAACATGTTTGAGGGGAAGTGAGTGAAATGTGAGTCCTTCTAAGTTTCCCATGTCATTTGTGAACTGGATGGGAAGAGATAAAAATCTCCCTGCTGTGAATAAGGAAACACATCATAACTCTCCGCTTTTCCTCAGCAGAATGGTTGTCTTGTGTTAATTACAGTGTCACCTCTTGTTTCTATATGTGCAACTTTTCCTTAATGTGACCCCTGGAGAAAGAACCCCATCAGATTCCTGCTGCTACTGATTATATTTCTCTCTGATCAGTTTCCTAGTTAGGTGAGGGAGAGCACATGAGGCATGGTGTAGGTGCACTGTTTTTAATTTTGGGTGGGGGGAGGAGCCTAGAGAGAGGTGTAAGTCTGATGGGTCAGTTGGGGGTTAGAGATGTTTCAATTTCATAGCTCAGCTATTCTATACTTTCTTCTTTCTTCTTCCATTTTTGTCTGGAGATAATTTGCTTGACAATTTCTTAGTGATCTGGTGATTATCAAAGAGTATACAAAAGGTGACTGAATTCAAAACAGACTTTCTTTGGTATTGCCTAACGTCTTTCCCTTAGCTCAGAGTTGGTCTGAAGGTATGGCCAATACATTTTTTTTTTTTTTTTTTTGGTGTAGAAAAACTACCTGTTTCTCCATCCTCCTTGAAACTTCCTTCTCTCGCTCCCTTTTCCCTTCTCACAAAGGAAGGACTCTTGAGAGGGGTAATCGCTGCGCTCCTGGCACCTTGGAGAGGGTCCTGGTGTCCGGAGAATGCGACCAAGATTACAGCAACCTCTGCTAAGGTACCTTTAGGGTACATATAGCAAGAGCTACTTTTGCGGACTGAGGATTTCTCCTGTTTGGTTTCTTGTCCTTTGAGGATGGGGATGGAAATTGGGATGGGAGAGGAACTGACATGCTGATCTCACTCAGCAGGGAGCCGAGCAAGTTCAGCCAGGGGTTCAGATGAGTGATTTTCTTGGCTCTCTTCCTTGAGAAAAAAGTGAGGGGCAAGCAGGAAGCCTTCTTAAACGGGACTTTTGGGGAGAGTCGAGAGAGGTTTGGGCGCAGCCACATGAGACTGAGAAGCTTGCTCTCACTTACTCCTGTCACCTTGCTTGCCTTTGACCTGTCCAAGAAGTCCCTTCAGACTGGAGATAGAACCCTTCTTCTTAGCCCCCCATCCCTTTCAGACCAAGCCCTGAATCTTTTGCTCTAACAGAATCAGTAACAGAGGCTCAAAAGCTTCTGTTTGACTGCAGAAGCAGCTAACATCTCAGCCACTGACAGTGGCGGCAGCTTCAGCGGCATTTGATTAATCTTCTAGCCAGATAATCATTGAGTAAAGGAAAGTGGGTGCGGGGGCACGTAAGAGCTTTAGGTTGACGGTGTGGAGAGAACAGACACTTCTGGAGACAGAACAGGCCTGGTGACACAGCTTGCCTCTGTGCTGCTTGGTAACTGCAGGATTCAAACAAGTCGGCTTCCTAGAGCCTCAGTTTCACCACATGTAAAATGAGCGCATAGTACTGCCTCCCCCTTTCTGAAGTTGTTCCCAGTTGCTCCCTGCTTTTCACAGCTGCCACCCTGCTCAGATTCTACCATCCCTTTCGTAGCACTTTATTTTGTGCCTGTGTCAGCTCTCTCTGACCTGTGAGCCTTTTGAGGTCAATAGCTGTATCTTGTTCACCATTGTACCTTTGGGAGCTAGTGCAGGGCTTGATACATAACAGATACTTGATAAATAAAGGCTGAGTGATTCTAGTGAGTTTTAGATGGTGTACCTGGCATGTAGTAGGCACTCAGGAAATGTGCTTGCCTCTCATTTCTCCTCCGCGCCATTTACATCCAGATTGGTTTCCAGCCTCTTCTTCCATCTAACTCGTGTACCACTCCCCTTCCCCCTCCCCAACCTAGCTCTGCCCCTGCGGTCCCTTCTGCAGACAAGGCAAGGCTACCTGGGAAGACCTGGCTTGGTGCAAACCACATTAGATGCTTTGGAGCCACCAGGCACACACACTTAGCAGCTGCTGAATGGGTGCTTTTAGGGGAGCAGCTTTGGGAGTCTGCAGTTGGCGACTTGGTAAAGGCTTAGAGGAAATTAGCTGAAATGCCACAGGCCTATTTTGAGCTCCTTCTTTGATGGAGTGGAAATAACATGGGGT
Organism: Lagenorhynchus albirostris; assembly: GCF_949774975.1. NCBI lineage: Eukaryota > Metazoa > Chordata > Mammalia > Artiodactyla > Delphinidae > Lagenorhynchus > Lagenorhynchus albirostris. The sequence continues at coordinate 11,560,221 of NC_083105.1, read as the reverse complement.
TTGGGCACAGCAGACCTGGCCTTGGAGCACAAGGCTGCCGTTTCCTCATTGTATGACCTTGGGCAGTCACTTAACCTTTCTGGAAATCTCTCTTCATCTGTCAGGAGGGCCACTGGCAGAAGCCTTACAGTGTGGCTGTCAGTGTTATGTGTAAATAACCATGACAATAGCTAACATGCCAGGCACTGATCTAGGCTGAGTCCCACAACAATCCTATGAGGGAGGAACCGTTTTACAGATAAGGAACCTGAGTCACATAATGGTTTAAATATCTAGCCTAAGGTTGTGAGTGACAGTGAGTGAGTGGCAGAGCTCTAGCCCAGAAGTCCAGCAAACAGCCCTAGGTCTTAACCTCTGTGCCTTGACCCAAGATAGAAGCTTTCTGAATAAGGATATCACACCAATGCTATTTGCTTCTCATCCACAGATTTGGCAAGGATTTAAGGGAGTAACTTCTAGGTTCCACATATTTTCACACAGATTGTTTTTTTAACATCTTTACTGGAGTATAATTGCTTTACAATGGTGTGTTAGTTTCTGCTGTATAACAAAGTGAATCAGTTATACATATACATATGTCCCCATATCTCTTCCCTTTTGCGTCTCCCTCCCTCCCACCCTCCCTATCCCCCCCCCTCTAGGTGGTCACAAAGCACCGAGCTGATCTCCCTGTGCTATGCGGCTGCTTCCCACTAGCTGTCTATTTTACGTTTGGTAGTGTATATATGTCCATGCCATTCTCTCACTTTGTCCCAGCTTACCCTTCCCCCTCCCCGTATCCTCAAGTCCATTCTCTAGTAGGTCTGTGTCTTTATTCCCGTCTTGCCCCTAGGTTCTTCATGACAATTTTTTTTTTTAGATTCCATATATATGTGTTAGCATATGATATTTGTTTTTCTCTTTCTGACTTACTTCACTTTGTATGACAGACTCTATGTCCATCCACTTCACTACAAATAATTCAATTTTGTTTATTTTTATGGCTGAGTAATATTCCATTATATATATGTGCCACATCTTTTTATCCATGCATCTGTTGATGGAGACTTAGGTTGCTTCCCTGTCCTGGCTATTGTAAATAGAGCTGCAATGAACATTCTGGTACATGACTCTTTTTGAAATATGGTTTTCTCAGGGTATGTGCCCAGTAGTGGGATTGCTGGGTCGTATGGTAGTTCTGTTTTTAGTTTTTTAAGGAACCTGCATACTGTTCTCCATAGTGGCTGTATCAATTTACGTTCCCACCAACAGTACGAGAGGGTTCCCTTTTCTCCACACCCTCTCCAGCATTTACTGTTGGTAGATTTTTTGATGATGGCCATTTTGACCAGTGTGAGATGATACCTCATTGTAGTTTTGATTTGCATTTCTCTAATGATTAATGATGTTGAGCATCCTTTCATGTGTTTGTTGGTGATCTGTATATCTTCTTTGGAGAAATGTCTATTTAGGTCTTCTGCCCATTTTTGGATTGGGTTGTTTGTTTTTTTGATATTGAGCTGCATGTGCTGCTTGTAAATTTTGAAGATTAATCCTTTGTCAGTTGCTTCATTTGCAAATATTTTCTCCCATTCTGAGTGTTGTCTTTTGGTCTTGTTTATGGTTTACTTTGCTGTGCAAAAGATTTAAGTTTCATTAGGTCCCATTTGTTTATTTTTGTTTTTATTTCCATTTCTCTAGGAGGTGGGTCAAAAAGCATCTTGCTGTGATTTATGTCATAGAGTGTTCTGCCTATGTTTTCCTCTAAGAGTTTTACAGTGTCTGGCCTTACATTTAGCTCTTTAATCCATTTTGAGTTTATTTTTGTGTACGGTGTTAGGGAGTGTTCTAATTTCATTCTTTTACATGTAGCTGTCCAGTTTTCCCAACACCACTTACTGAAGAGGCTGTCTTTTCTCCACTGTATATTCTTGCCTCCTTTATCAAAATAAGGTGACCATATGTGCGTGGGCTTATCTCTGGGCTTTCTATCCTGTTCCATTGATCAATATTTCTGTTTTTGTGCCAGTACCATACTGTCTTGATTACTGTAGCTTTGTAGTATAGTCTGAAGTCTGGGAGCCTGATTCCTCCAGCTCCGTTTCTCTTTCTCAAGATTGCTTTGGCTATTCGGGGTCTTTTGTGTTTCCATACAAATTGTCACACAGGTTCTTACACTTACCATTCCAACAACACTGCAAATGCATATTACTATCTTATCCTATAGGTGAGGAAACAGAGGGTCAGAGAGGTCATAAATCAAGTCCCAAGGTCATATATCAAGTTAGGTGGAACAGCAGAGAATTGAACATTTTGCATTGCATAATCAAGTTCTACTAGATCCAAGTTTCATAGTTTATTCATTTGTTCATCTAGTCGTTCAACAAATCAAGCACCTGCTATGTGTCAGGTACACATAGTAGATTTCCTGGGGATGTTGAGTAGGAAAAACACGGTCCCTTCCTCCAAGGATCTGAAGACAATTAGAAGGAGGAGACAGGTGAGGAAGAGCCACATTAAAGTAAGGAGAATGTTAGGTGAGGGATGCTGTGGGGCCATGGATCAGGGAGACTAAACTCAAGCTAGGGTGTGAGGGACATCCTCCTGGAGGACAGGACATTTAAACTGAGATTAACTCAGATTCAGCTAGGCTAAGATGGGGGTGGGAGGGTGGAGGGGAGCTGAGAAGAGGAAGGGCATTCCAGACTGAGGGAACAGCCTGTGCAAAGGTGCAGAAGTGTGCACTGGAGGGAAAAGAGGATTGGCCAGTTTTAGGGAAAAAATGCTAAGCAATTTAAAGATAATGAGGGGGGGACTTCCCTGGTGGTCCAGTGGTAAAGAATCCATCTTCCAGGGCAGGGGACACGGGTTCGATCCGTAGTCAGGGAACTAAGATCTCACATGCCACAGGGCAACTAAGCCCGCGTGCCACAACTACTGAGCTCGCGCACCTCAATGAGAGAGCCAACATGTCGCAAACTACAGAGCCCATGCGCCACAACTAGAGAGAGAGAGAGAAAAAACAAAAACCAAAAAAACGCGTCACAACTAGAGAGAAGCCCGAGGACCGCAATGAAGAGACTGCGCGTCACAACCAAATATCCCGCGTGCCACAACTAAGACCTGACGCAGCCAAAAAAATAAGGAAAATAAATAAATAAATAATAAATATAAACAAATAAAAATAATGATGGGGAGTGTTTTAGGCTAAGAGCCTGGAGGCCCTGGAAGGGAGACTGAAGCATAAGAAGCCCCCCGGAGGAGGCTAGTGGGATAGGAAGTGTGAGAAGCAAACCTGGAGGCATGGAGACAGTAAGGCAGCTATGGCTGGGAGGCAAGCGAGAGACAATGGCGGACTAGACCAGTATGTGGCAATGGGGACGGAAAGAAATTGAGGGATTTGGGATATTGGGGAGAAAACGGATGAATATCGGTGTCCATGGCTGAGATACGTCGCTCTGAGGAAGAAGCAGGTTGCAGCATGAGTGGGCTGCGGGGAGCGGGGGAAACTGACAGTTCTGCTTTGGCCACGTGCACAGTTTTGTTCCATGCTCCTGCCTCTTCACTCCCTGCTCCCGTTCTATGTCTTCTCAGCATGTGAATGAATGAATCGGGAATGGCAATCATTCATTCAATTACATTCTATGCTCGCTAGAATGAAGGCTCACGAAGGCAGGGATTTTGGTCTGCTGTGTTCTTGTGTTTCCAACACTTAGTGCCTAGCACAGAGTGGGCACCCTGTACAAACAAACTACTTTGTGGATATAAAAACCCAAAGGCAGGCCTGCTCTGTGCCAGGCGATGTGCTAAGGTGCTCGGGAGGCAGATGAGATGAAAATACCCAAATCGGGGCGATCGTCAAGCAGACAGCTAATTCCAAGGCACAGCGACCCAGGCCCGGGAAGACCTGGGGTGTCCGACATTCCCTTCTGTGCACTCCTGCAGCTCCCCTTCTCCTCTCGTGTCACTTCTCTCTGGGTTTGGAATTTCTGTTTAATGGCTGCCACACAGTGGGTCCATAGTACACAAACTGAGGAATAAATGAACAAAATGAAGACATGTGCCGTGAAAGCCCAGGGCAGGAAGCATTTATTTCTGCCTTGGAGTGTCCCAGAAGGCTTTGGTGACAAGCTCACCCTCAAAGGCCAGGAGAAAAGCTCACAACTGGTCAAGGAAGAGAGGAGGGCGTTGCAAAAACAGGGGAACAGCACGTGCAAATGCAGTGACCTGAAGTAGGATGAGGAATCTCAAGGAGGCTGGAATGACTGATGGGGATGGACAGGGAGGCTGGGGCTGAATCCAGAGAAACTGCTGTACGTGGGGTAACGAGCCATCCATTGGCATCACCGTCCTTGCCTGGCAGGAGCAATGAAGTGGGAAGAGAACAGGCCGTGGAGTCAGATGGACCTGGGTTTGAATCTCAGCTCTGCTGCTTACTCTCTGTGTGACCTTATCCCCTCTGAGCTTCCTCATCTGTAAATGGGGTGATAGGTGTCTCGATTGTTCCCACCTGAAGTTAAATCCTTTGCATTTGCTGCTCCCTCTGTTGGATGCTGTCCGCCCTGAAGGCTGGACCCCTAGCACATCATTCAAGTCTTAGCTGAAATATCACCCCCAGAGAGACATTGCTGGTCACACAATTTAAAATGTCACTCTATATGACATTGACCTGTTTTGTTTTCATCACCGTGCTTGTTGCAACTTGACATTCTCTTATTTATTATCTGAAGCCTGTCCCCAGCCGCCCACTTCCCCCCGGGTTGTTGGAGCACATGTGTGATACTCGAATGATACTCGTTCATTGCAGTATCCCCGATGCCTAGAAAGTGCTTGGAATATTGTAGGTGCTCAGTGAATGGTTTTTTTTTTTTTTTTTCTGTACGCGGGCCTCTCACTGCTGTGGCCTCTCCCGTTGCGGAGCACAGGCTCCGGACGCGCAGGCTCAGCGGCCATGGCTCACGGGCCCAGCCGCCCCGCGGTATGTGGGATCCTCCTGGACCAGGGCACGAACCCGTGTCCCCTGCATCGGCAGGCGGACTCTCAACCACTGCGCCACCAGGGAAGCCCAGTGAATGGTTTTTGAATGAACGAATAAGGTTAGGGTTGTGGGGATTAAACAAGATATAAGCATTTGGAAAGTAGTAGGAGCAGGTGTCTAAAAGCCCCTGGAGCTTGGCAGGTGGGGGCGTGGCTGGGAAAGGTGAAGGTGCCCCAAGATGTTATCGAAGGACCGGGGGCAGACAAGAGATAAGGCAGTACCAGAGTCGGACCTGGGAGGCCAGCACTGGCCTGGTTTCCCCACGCTGCCCCTCCTGGGCCTGCTCTGCTCTCTTGTCCGCACATCCAGCCGCTGTGGATCGCCAGAAGCTTCCAGCCCGCCTCGCTGTTCAGCCCCACGCTGGGGCATCTGCTGCAGAGATGCCCTGATGGGGATGTCAGGCTCTGGGATGGGGAGGAAAGGAGATGCTAGGAGATAGCAGGCAGGTTTTACTCCTTGCAGAGCTGAGAGCAGCCGAGGAAGCCTCAGGGAGCCCCCGGTGTCGGCTGCTGGAGGGGCTGGGAGAGTGGAGCACGGCTGCATGGTTAGTTCCCAGCCTGGTGAGAACCGGAAGCTGAAAATGCATGCGTAGAGGTGCCCGTGACAAGGATCCCCACAGAGGGGTAGCTTCCCACTGGGACTTCTACCCCCAGTCTGAGCTCTGAATCCATCTGATGCTTCTTCGCCCCCACCTCCCACCTCTGGGGTTGGTGTGGGATTTCACCAGGAACTGAGGTACAGCAAAGAAAATGATGATAGAAAATTGATAATAAAGTAATAGAGTAAAATACAGCGGTCACATAAAGATGCAGAGGAGAAGCAAGAAACAGAATGTTAAAGGGCAGGGGGAAAAGGTGATTTCCAGTGACTTTTAGGGGAGAAGGAATCCAACGGGGGATGGAGAAAGTGAGAGGGAGGTAGTGCACTTGGGTGAGTAAGTTTGGGAGGGGACAGAGAATGGGTCTTGAATGTCCTACCTGACCAGGCTCACCCACCTCTTAGCCTCTCCTCTTCCATGCTCTCCCTTCTTACCTCCATCTCCTGCAGTCAGACTCCTATTCTGGATCCCGTGGCCCCCACGCCTACCCCGGTGCCTTTGCATAACACTTCCTCTGCCTGGGGTGCTCATCTACTGGCAGCTGGTTCAATCCTTTATTTCCGCAGCGGTCTGTTCAACTGACCACCTGATATAAAAGCCCACCTGCCCCTCTTCCATCATCCTCATTCCTTACCTGTATAATTTCTCTCCTTAACCCCTTGCAGCACCTCTCACCTCACATATGTATTTGTTTTCTTATTTATAGTGTAAAGGTAGGGGCTTGGTTGTGTTGCATTATATTCCCTGCCTCTCACGTGGGGTCTGGACATAGTAGGAGCTCACCAAATATGTGTGGACTGCACAGTAAAAATCCCTGGGTCAGTAGGGAGCAACTGGAAGCTCAAGCAGGCTAGAGGAGTAAGGAAAGGGGGACCAGCTGATTGGGACATCCTGGGAGAGCTGGCCTGGAACTCTGCACGGGGTTGTCGACAGTATCTTCAGAAGAAGATGCTGGAGGTTTCTGAGAAGAATAGGGGGCGGTTCAGAGGTTTCTGGGCGATGTGGAACCTGGGGAGGTGACCCACAGGAAAGAAAAGGGAGGGCACTCCTCTCCATGTGGATTTCAGGCAGATGGAGGCATTGCTGAGGCGGCAGGGTTGGGCCACAGGGGATCAGTTCTGCTGCCTCCTAGCAGTGTGGCTTCGGGCAAGTGACCAAACATCCCCAGTTCTCAGCCGGCCTGTCTGGAAAATGGGGAAGCATGCTTGCCTCGAGATGCTGTTCTGATAATGAAATGAAATAAAAGGCGTTTGCAGTGCCTCCTCCATAGTAAGCCCTAAATAAATGTTAGCAACATGTTGAGCTCCTACTGAGTGTCCTGCGCTTTGAATAAACTGCAAAATGAAAAAGGTGTTGCTCAGAAGCAATCAGCAGAGTGGAGAGAGGCCTGCAAGTGGAGGGAGGGCAGGGCATGCCCTCCGGGTATTCAGCAAGGGCTTCCAGGAGGTGGTGAGAGCTGAGCTGGGTCTTAAAGGAGAAGCAGAAGACAAGGAGCAGAGAAGACCAGGAAGGGTTTTCTAGGCAGAGGGAACAGTAGATGCAAAGATAGGGGATGTGAACATTCACTCAGCAAAAGTTTGTTGAGCACCTATTAAGTGTCAAGGCACATCAGTGAACAAAACCAGTGCCACCAGGATCACACATGCACGGGAGGCAGACATCAAGTCATTGATTACACAATTGATTGTTTAATTGCAATCAGAGTGCACTTCTGGGAGCTACAGGTGATTCTGTTTTGCCAACGTGCCTGGAGGAACTGGCAGAGATCAGGCTGGAAAGGGAGGTGGGGCAGGTCAGGGAGGACCTTGCACCAGGCACAGTAGCTACTGTGTGCCAAGCCCTGTGCGATGGATACAAAGATGAACAAAACCAAGTCTGCTATTGGCAGGAACAAAAGACTGAATGTGGAGTGATAGAGGGAGGGCCGTGGTGTGACAGGAGCACAGCATGGACGGGGAAGGCAGGGAAGACTTCCTGGAGGAAGTGACCTTTTCCTCTTCAATTGAATAGCAGTCCCAAAGCTCACCATCCTGGCTTTCAGGATTCAGCTTTCCCTACCTTGCAGGCTTAAAGGGGCATTAGTCATACCCGAGGGTGGCTCAATAGCAAAGTGTTCTGAGCCTGGCAGAGTTCCTTCTCTAGGCCTGGGATGCAAGTGAAGGAGCTGTTGGCATCATATGGAGGTATAGACCCAAAGACCAGAATGTGGGAAGAACCGACAGGCTGACCATGGGGCCAGGGGCTCTAGCAATCCTGGCTCCATACCTCCCTCCTAAGCTATGTGAGCTCGGGACAGGTTACTGACCTCTCCGTGCCTCCATTTACTCATCTGTAAAATGGGCGTCATGGTGGCTTCGTGGGGCTGTCAAAGTCACGAGGACTGAGTTGGGTGGAGGAGTCTCTCCTCTCCTAAGTTTTCATTACAAGTGATTTGTTAATACGTTCTGCTAAGTACACCCCCAATTCCATAAATGTGGCTGGCCCGGCTCCTTATGGAAGTGGTCAAAACAGCTGAAGGGGCTCCGTGGTGGGTGGGGAGGGTAGCCAGGTTCTGAGCATCTGCAGGATGGGGCCCAGCACCGTGCCCTGCTTTGGCCAGGCCTGATGAGGGTGGACGATGACCCTGTCTACTGAGCCCTGATGGGTTCTGCAGGATACCAAGTTCCTCTTCTCCTAACATAGATTCCTCTTCAACAACCCGTGGGTGCCTGAATACCCCCTCAGGGGCAGTTGGAGTCTCTTGCACTTTTGTGGGCTGTCTATGATCCAAGCCTAGTAACTCACTGGGCACCAGCCGGTCAGCCCGCCCCGAGGGCCTTCTTGGAATTCAGTGTCTCCCAGGTGGATGTGGGTTTCCGAAGGCCTTCTTGGAATTCAGTGTCTCCCAGGTGGATGTGGGGCTTCCTAAGGCCTGAGTGGAGCCCTGCCCCCAGACCCAGCCAGGCTTGGTGCACTAACTGGGCTCCCTCAACCTCCTTCCTTGGGCCTCGCCCGCCTGTGACTCAAATGTTGTTTCGTGTCTTTCCTGATAAGCCCTGAGTTCTGAGAGGCTGGGTCCTTGTCTCTCGTGTTCCTCGTCGTGTCCTTTGCATCTTGGCACAGAACAGGCCCTCGATACACATTCATGGATAAATGGGCTGGGGTGAGTGGAACGAGAGGGAAGAGGAGAAAAAGTCATAACATTTGTTTTAATGACGGGACTCCTGCTGGCCACCCACTCCCCGTGACATTTGCAGGTAACTTTCACATCGTCTGAACTCAGGTAATCCTCCCAGCCAGCCCTCGAGGGAAGTTCTCTCATGGCTCTCATTTCACAGATGGAGAACCCAAGGCACAGAGAGGTTAAGCACTCTGCCCCAGGCTGCACAGCTCATAGGGGCCAAAGTCAGTTCCAGCCCTGAGGCTCTCATGCCCTAGAGTCCCATATTGGCCGATTGCCTATCATGTGCCAGGGCCCTTTCTCCTTCAATGCTGCAGAAACCTTGGGGAAACTGGGGCTCAGAGAGGTTAAACATGTCAAGCCAAACAGCCAGCAAACAGCAGGTTCACAGTTTGCACACAGCTCTGCCTGCCTGCACAGCCTCGGCCAGTAGGTAATCAGGACCCCGGAGTGGGGAGAGTCTCTGTGGGTCAGCTGCCCTCTCCCTTCTGCTTGAGACTCAGTGACAAATAGATATCTACTGAGCTCTTGTCTTTATGTTCCCACAGGGGGCTTCGGGGCTCACACCTAGGCCCGCCCCCTCCACCAAGGGGATTATATTTAGCTGTGGAAGCGAAACTGAATGGTTAGTGGAAAGAATGTGGAGTCTGGAGTGAGAAGACTGGGTTAGAGTCCCAGAGACCCTGGGGAAGGTGCTTCGCCCCCGGAGCCTCAATTTCTTCATCTGGGAAATGGGAAAATTAATATTGATGCCCTCAGTAGAGTATGGGTTAATTTATATCGAGCACCCAGGACTGTGGGATATATAGATACTCAGGAAAGGTGTGAGGTCGTAGCATCTCCCTGCTTAGAACCTGTACGGGAATCTACATGCAGTTTGTGAGACCTGGCCCTGGGTCCTCCAATCTCACCCATTGTTTCACCCTCTCCCACTCCTCTGTCCTGCTCTCCCCATCTCCACATACACACTGTTCCAGCCACACTCCTTTTCTTTCTCTGGACAAGCCATGCTGTCTTGTGCTATCCATTCTCCCCTGTTTTCCTCTGTGAGGCACCCTTTCTTCATTCTGTTTTATCCTTCAAATAACAACACTCATGGGATTCTCTCTGAGTCAGCTGAAATAGCTCTAATTCATTCTTTTAATGGCAGCATAATATTTCATAGTGAATAATTACTGTTATTTCTTCATCCAGCCTTCTACTGACAGGCATTCACTTTATTTCTTAGTCCTACCCCTGCTTCCACTATAACAGTGCTGCAATAAACATCCTTGTACATACATCCTTTCCAATGGCATTTTTATTTCTATGGATTAGATCCCCAGGAGTGGGATTGCTCAGTTGAAGGGTATATGTATTTTTAAATTTCAGTCAGTGTTGCCAGTTGGCTTTCCAAAAATGCTGCAAAGAGCCACATTTTCTCCAACAATTCATGAGTCTACTATTTCCCCACATCTACTCCAGCAATAGGTGTTAGTATTATTTCTAGTTTTTGCCAGTGTGATGGGGATAAAATTAAATCTCATAGTTACTTTAATTTCAAGTTCCTCTACAACTAGTGAGCTTGTGCACTTTCCTCGTATCCTTGGGCCATTTGGATTTGCACCATGTCCTGCCTAGTCTTATCCTTTGCTTGACTCCAATCCTCTTCATTCAATTGTTATTAATTTGTAAGAGCTCTTTGCATATGATAGATATTAACCTTTTCTTTGACATCTGTGTTGCAAATTATTTCATAATCAAATTTTTTGTTTTTATGTTGACTTTGTGAATGATGTCTGTTGCCATGAAAGTAATTTTGTGGAGTAAAATGTCTTTCTTTTTAAATATGATTTTCTTGTTTTTTTAATGCTCGAGACTGCTCTTGTCATCTTTGCATTTTCTTTCAAGGTATTTTTTATTATTATTATTTGGCTGTTAACTCTTTAATCCACCTGGGGTTTATTTATGTATATAACGTAAAATCAGGTTTCAACTTTCTTATAAAAGCTAGCTGTTGTGTAAGTTTCATTAATTAAACCATTACTCCTTTTTCAACTGCACTGAAATGCCATCTCTGCCACATATTGGATTCTCACGGCTATGTTGATCTAGTTCTGATCTCACTGTTGTGTTCCACTGATCTGTGTATTGCTTCCTTGCCAGCAGCATTTGGATTTGATTGTAGAGGCCTTAATATGTTCTGATCTCTAGTAAGCCAAGTTCTTCCCCAATATTCTTCTCTTCCATATGATCTGGTTATTGCTGTGCCTTCATTCTTCTACACAAACTTTGAAATTATTTTATTCAGTGGTGTCTTAGTCACCACTGGATCTCAGCAACTTACATGGAGTCAAACATTCAATTGGAGAAAGGAGGTATTTGTTGAATGTTGTTGCTGTTCTTTTCCTTTCCTAATGTGTCCTATCTCTCTTCCACCAGGACTAGAAGAGGTATCGAATAGTAGTATTCAGACCAAGAGTAGTTAACGTGAAAATGTGTACAGAGTGGACAAGTATAACTAAATAGAGAAAGCTTCAGAGATATTGAGACACCGGAAGGTTGTCATATTTGAGACACTTGAAGCAAAGAGGTAAGTCATTCCTGTATTCAACACCGATTTCTTGAACACCTATTGTATACTAGACCTTATTTTAGGTTTGGGGATATAGTGGTGGCCAAAGCCAAGACAAACTTGATTTTTAAGGTGTGACAATGGTATTATGTTCATTATTTTTCAGTGTGATCATGATATTGTGGTTATGCTTAAAGAGTCCCGGTCTTTTAGAGATAATACTGAAACATTTACAGTTAAAATTATATAAAGTCTAGAGTTTGTTTCTAAATAAGCTAGGGGTGGGAGAAAAGGATGGAAATATAGATGAAACAAGATTGGCTGTGAATTAATAATTATAGAAGCTCAGGGATGGTTTAATAAGGATTTATTATACTATTCTCTCTACTTTTATTTATATTTGAAATATTCCATAATAAAAAGTTTTAAAAATGCATTCAGAACTTATTGTTTTAGGCATTGTCCTCATTGCCTTACGTCTATTAATTCATCACATCCTCAAAATAGCCCTGTCTTAGATCAGCTTGAGCTGCTATAGCAAAATACCATGAACTGGGTGGCTTAAACAACAGACGTTTATTTCTCACAAATTCGGGAGGCTGGGAAGTTCAAGATCAAGGTGCCGGCAGATTTGGTTCCTGGCGAGAACCCTGTCTTGGAGACGGCCACCTTTTCACTGTGGCCTCACAGTGCAGAGAGAGAGAGACAGGGTGGGAAGTGGGCTCTGATCTGGGGTGATAAAGATACACACACACACACACACACACACACACACACACACACACATCATTATCTCATACATCAGGAAGGGCTATGGAAGATATAAAATAGGATTGTAGGGGAGAGAAAGACCGTTAGTGGGTGAAGGTGGGACTGAGGATGCAGGGGGTGGGGACCTCCTTCAGTGAGAGTGAAGATGGGGAGGCTGCGTGGAGATCTGGGCCAGGTGTTCAAGCGGAGGGACTGGCAAATGCAAAGACTCTGAGATCAAAATAGGTTGGTGGGGCCGGAGCCCACCCAATGAGGAAAGTGCCGTATAAGCAAAGTGGCGGACCAGGTCTTACTGCAGACGGTAGTAAAACAACGTTTACGGGTTCAAACAAAAGAACTAAGATATCTCAGTAAGATCAAAATGATTTATTGGATTTATTAGCTCAATGATCATTTAAATACATTTTCCCACATTTTGCCGTGCTAAGTTCATCTATAACAGGGGAATAATTTAATTCCAAAGGCAAATTAACCGCTCTTTGCCTTGTCCCAAAGTCACCCATTTTTGATATTTTTTTGCATAACTTGATTCAATTTATTCTGCTCTTGCCACATTTTCTCCAGCTCCTACACACTTTTTTGGATGGTTATAACATTATTATCTTATTATTAGTTGCTAACTGGGGAAAATTCACTTTTCCAATTGATCTATGCTGCTTATAAAATGCCAAATCAGCTGGGAGCAGAGGAAGCAAGTGGTTAGTGACTTCTGACAGCCAGTGTAGACAGAAAACTGTGTGTTTTCTGGGGATCAGGGTGGACCAGGCATTGATGACCTCTGATAAGTTGAATTTACCCATGGTCCAAAGGTCCAAGTGTCAGAGGAGCGTCCACAGTACAGATTCTCAAAGGCGCAGGTGGTGCATCAAACTGCTTGCATCAGACTCGTGTTGTGTATGCTTAATATTTTGCATGGTCCCTCCTAGTTTGTATTTGTAGGTATCTGACAATGTCAGGTTCAATGGATTCTGTAGATAAAATGCACCCAAGCACAGTGTTTCCCTTGAACAAAGGCTGGCGATACAAGCACATTGGTAGTGTAGCCTTCACCTACCACAAGAAAGGCGGAGAGGGAAATGGACAAGAGCTGTCTGCTGGGAGCTCTGAGGGAATTTTTCCTGGTGTTGGAAGAAAGCATGTTGGAGGAACTTCAGGAGGGATGAGGGAGGCAGAAGGGAATGGAAAGGTGGATTTTATGAACTATCCCTGCAGGTGATGTGTCCCTTTATAGTGTTTGAGAAACATAATCAAGGCGCTTACGTCCTCATGAGCTTTTGGTTGTTGGATTGATTCTTTGACTCTAACACCTCTTTGTGGCCTGGACCCCATGGGTCACAGCTTTAACAAGGCTGCAGGGCTCAAAGGAGAGTATGCTAGGGGAAGCTGCTCTGAAAAGATGGTAGATTGGCCAAAGATTTGGTGAAAGGTCGTGACAAACTATAAATTTGTCTTTTGGTTTTGGGTGTTAGGCAAAAAAGCCAGAAGGAATAAACAGCTCTAGATGGAGAGTCAAGAGACCTACATATTTGTCTTTGCTTCACTAGATGGTTCCTTCCTTCATTTAATAGATAATTGAGCGAGTGGTGCTGTCTGCCAGGTCTGAGCTAGGTGCTAGACATATAAAGATAAATTGTTCATCTTTGTGGGTAATTTTAAGCTGCGGTGTTTTTGTTTTTTGTTTTTTTTTTGGCTGTGCCACTGCAGCATGTGGAGATCTTAGTTCCCCAACCAGGGATCAAACTGGTGTCCCCTGCCGTGGAAGCACAGAGTCTTAACCCCTAGACTGCCAGGGCGGATAGGAGCTTAACAGACAGAGATGAAAGGAAGCGGGTGTTAGGCAGAGACATAGAGGCTGAAAATGGCAAGGAGCCTTCCAAAACCAGAAAGCAGATTGATGACCTCAAATCTAAGATATGTCTGGTTGGGAAAAAAATGTGATCAATTTCCCTATTGTTGCCATTAAAGATGTCTCCATTTTAAATGATTATAAATAACACTGAGGTGAACATCTTAGTGCATAAATGGTTTCTGGGTTTTGTCTTAGGGTAGATTCCTAGAAGTGAAAATCACAGTGAATTTCAGTGGGAGAGAAACCTGGTAGGCTCTGCCCTGCGACTCTGGCCAAATCACTGGTCCTTCTGGGTTTCTGTTTCCCCATCTCTCAGAACATAGAGCCCAGGAGCAAAAATGGCTTTCTAGCTCTCTCATTCAGACTTCTAATGGCATCCCCATGCATGCCATGGTGAAAACGGTCTGGAGGGGAGGAAGGAGGGGGTGGCAGAAAACCTCTCATTGGGCCCTGGACCTTAGCAGCAGGTGGCCACTGACTTCATCTGTGCTCATTCGTCCATCCACAAACATTTAAAAAAAAATTTTTTTTTTGGCCATGCTGCGAGGCATGTGGGAACTCCTGACCAGGGATCGAACCTACGTCCCCTGCAGTGGAAGCACGGAGTCCTAACCACTGGACCACCAGGGAAGTCCTGCAACAAACATTTACATAAGCACTTACCACGTGCCGGGCATGCGCTCTGGGGCCATGTACTCACTCTGCTCGGTCTGTTCCCATATTTCGCTTCCTCATAGTGAATTCTATGGAACCGGATGTTAACCAGGGTGTCAAAATGAACATGACAGCAGGAGGGTTCTGTGGCAGATCAAGTTCAAGAACCTGCATTAAAGGGCACTGGACAGGCTCCAAGGGCTGCAGGACTCTTTCCCCTGAAGCTCTCCAAGAGAAGGATGTGGAATGTGGGTGTCAGTGTCATGTGACCACAGGACTCTTTTTGTTGAAACATCTGGGGCTTCCTTAACGTCTCCCAAATACACATTTTCCTCTCCATCCTGCTGCCACCATCTGTTGTGGGCATCTCCCTGCCTTGCTGGCTGCCATAGTCCCGTTCCTGGTCTGAAGCCCACCTCCAGGGGAAGCAGAGTCAGAATTCCGAAACTCATGTCCTTCGCTTGAGCCATACACTGTCCCCCCGTGCAGGAAACATAGAGAAGCCACATTCTCTGGGCTGTTCCCCCCACACCAGCCAGAGCTTAAGTGGGCTTCCTTGGAGTAAGCAGGCCGATCTGGGTCCGGGATCAGCATGCCCTAAGTGGTGTGACCTTGGCAAAGTTGCATCACTCACCAGGTCTCAGTTTGCCCATCTGTCAAATGGAGGGGACTGTGCCTTTTCCTTCAGAGTGGTGTTGTTGCAGGGATAGAATGAGAGAAAGCATAGATAGCACTTAGCAGGGCAAATGGTAATCATAATCATCATTATCACCTCATTTAATAACAACGCTTACAACTGGGGATACAAGGGACCCCAAAGACACTCCCTGGTGTCTTTGATCTCAAACTTGGAATAGTTATGTCATCCCTCTCTCTCGCCCTCACAGGCCAGGTCCACACTTGGGGGCATTTTCTTGACATCATGAAAGGTACAGTGCAGTAGCTCCCTGGGGTTTGCAGAGCACTAATGGCACAGGTGTAGCATTTCACAGCGTACAAAGTCCTTTGTTCTACACGGTACATATCTCTCCCTCACACCCCTCTCGTTCTTTACAGTGTATACATCATGAAGTGTCTGCTGGGGTTTAGGGATGCTGACCCTCGACACAGATGAGTTCACGGAGGCTGAGCCAGTCACACGTGGGCCCTGCCTCTGGGGTGGCCCCGGGGGGAGTGGTCTGATTCTGACTCCACTCCAGTCCCCTGGGCTCTGCCTCCTTGCTCTCCCTCTGTGTCCTGCAGAAGATGGTGTCTTCCTGAATGAGGTTCGGGAATGCTGCTACCGTTCAATGAGCTAATGGTGAAATCGGAAACTCAAGGCTGGTAGCAGAGGGGAAAAAAAGAAAAGACGAGCTTTGATTCATGGTCAGGAGGATCCGTGAATGGGGAAGGCTCATCCTGCAGTAATCAGAGGAAATGCGAGCGGCACATCCTTCCAGCAGAGTCCCTTCCAGAGAGATGAAGGTCATGCTAATGGAGACCTCAGCCAGCCTGTTAGCATCCGGAGCTGGACCAGGGAGGTGAGGAGTGCTCCTGGACTCAGGGCAGACAGATCTGAGCTCAGATCCCAGTGATGCTGTTAGAGCAATACTGCTGACTTTCTTCATGAAGTGGGAGTATTTGTTATCACAGGGATCTCCAGAGCAGGGTGTCTAAACAGCTGGTAGGAGCCAGGCACAAAATAGGGGACCACAAAATAAAAACATCTGTAAGTTTCTCTTTCTTCCTCCCTTCCTTTCTTTCTTTCTTTTTCTTTCTTTTTCTTTCTTTCTTTCTTTCTTTCTTTCTTTCTTTCTTTCTTTCCTTCTTTCTTTCTTTCTTTCTTTCTTTCTTTCCTTCCTTCTTTCTTTCCTTCCTTCCTTCCTTCCTCCTTCCTTCTTTCTTTCTTTCTTTCTTTCTTTCTTTCTTTCCTTCTTTCTTTCTTTCTTTCTTTCTTTCCTTCTTTCTTTCCTTCCTTCCTTCCTTCCTTCCTTCCTTCCTTCCTTCTTTCTTTCTTTCTTTCTTTCTTTCTTTCTTTCTTTCTTTCTTTCTTCTTTTTCTTTCTTTCTTTCTTTCTTTCTTTCTTTCTTTCTCTCTCTCTCTCTCTCTCTCTCTCTCTTTCTCCCTTTCTCCCTTTCTCCCATTCTCTCTTTCCTTTCTTTCTTTCTCTCTCTCTCTCTTTCTTTCTTTCATTGCACCGTGTCTTAGTTGCGGCTCCAGGGCTCCGTAGTTGTGGCTCACGGGCTCCATAGTTGCAGCTTGTGAACTCTTAGTTGCCGCATGCATGTGGGTTCTAGTTCCCTGACCAGGGATCGAACCTGTGCCCCCTGCATTGAAACTTGGTTATAAAATTTCTTTAGACCTTCAGACGGGTGAACTTTTCTATAAACATACTTTGTGATATGAAAGCAACTAGGCTGCAGTGAGAAAGCCTCCCAGTCACCGATTTTTTGGTTTACATATCTGTTTCCCAAATTAAGGGAGGCTTCTTCTGTGTACTGGGAGGATGGCAAGAAAGTTTCCCAGCCTGAATGGGGCGATGATAGTAATTAATAAAGCCACTTTGTGTGAGGAGCTTCCGTTTGCCAGGTCAACTGAAAAAGTTGTATTTTTTTTCAAATAACTGCTCCCACCCTGCTCTACTGAGCTTCATCTTTCTTGCTGGTTTCCATCAGGACACCTCAGGCCAATTCCATAACTTTCCAATCTCTTTTTTATTAAAAAGAACAATTTCCTTTTGGTGAGTGAGACCAATCCTGTTCGTTTTAAATTGTCAATCTCATATGAAACTCGGTGCTCCCCCCGGGGTTGCATGTGTGTGCACGTGTGTGTGTGCATGACTGTGCACGTGTGTGTTCACATGCGTGTGCGCATGTGCATGTGTGCATCGTCTGGAGTCAGGTCCAGGAGAAAGTTGCCTTGTCCTGTGATTGCATCTGGTGAGTGGGCTGAGCCCACCGGGGTGGCTCAGACCTACTGCTCCCTCTGCAGACAGCCCTGTGTCAGAGACGGTGAGTTTGCTATACACCCCCAACCATAGTTTTGCCTGTATTTCTGTCCTATACCCAGTAGCTGTGCAGCTGGTACCCAAGGGCAGGCTCTCTAGAGAGCAGGTGCTAGTCGGATGTATCTCAGACTCAGACTCTCCCTCTTTTTCTTGGTTCTCCCTGGCAAGTAGGAGTCCGTCTCAGAGCTCTGACTCCCAGGGCCCTTGATCTTGGGAATGGGCTAGCACATTGACTTAAATCCTTGCCACCTACCCTGATGTCCATTCCAGCCACTGCATGCCCACGAGTCTTTGCCACACCAAGCAGTGTGCACCCTCTGCTCTGCCCTGCCATCTCCTCTGTCCCGCCATCTCCTCTGTCCCTTTCTCCATATATTCGGGGGTTGTCAAACCTGGAGGCATGGGATGCGTTGCAGTTTCAATGGCTCAGAACAGTCAGAGGAGGAGACTTACTTACCTGGGGAGGGGGGCAGATGAGGCCGTTTCAGGCACTCCCGGTCTTGTCGAGAGGCAGCGGTACCTGCACTCTTCACTCCACCCCCAGACTTCTCCCCTGCAGTTCTCGCTGGGAAATGCTGTCTTATGAGCTTGGTGTCTCCTGCCCCTGGGGCTACGGGAAGTCTGAGGACTCCAAGAATCAGACTGTCTTTGAGATGGTCCTGCAGAATTTAGTCACAATGTCCGTTTGGAGCCCCTTGGAGGGAGGCCATGTGGGTTGGGGAGCCCTAGACTCGTGGCATCTGTTACATGCAGTCCTGTTTACTGAGCACCCAGACCATGCCAGGTACTGTCAGGTACTTGATAAACATTATCTGTTGATGCTTCTCACGTCCCTCACAGTGGGTTTATTATCCCCATTTTACAGGTGAGGAGACCAAGGCTCAGACATGAAATGGCTTGCCCAAACTGGCATGGGCAGCGTGTGGCAGAAGCAATATTTACACCCAGGTCCGCCTGTCTTCAATGCCCAGAAGTGGTAGGTATGGGTTATTTGGGGCCACACAGAATCGATTCCCCATTCTCTGGTCACAGCACCCTGGTTTCTTTGGGGGCACTTAGCTCTTCCCCATTGGGTACAGTCTTGGGGGCACTGTCAATTCAGCTGCCCCTGACCCCCCCTTAGATACACGACCCAAACTCAACTCTATGGGACCCTCTGTCCAGGCCTTGAGTCTAGAACAGAGAGATGCAGAGACAAACATCCCCCAACCCGCCCCCCCCCCCCCCCGCCAAAAAGCAACAGACAAATGATAAAGAGGAGCTGGCGCCCGTTCACTCCGGTCTGATGGGCTGTTAGTAGCTCAGGCCTCGGATCATGGAACCTTTGCAGTTCCTGCCCTTTTCCAGACCCCAGTTCACCTAACAGTTCAGCGAACTAGCCGACGTCTTTCCACTAAATCCCCTCCACTCGCATTTTTAAAAAACTTTTTATTTTATTTTATTTTTTTTAACATCTTTATTGGATTATAATTGCTTTACAATGGTGCGTTAGTTTCTGCTTTATAACAAAGTGAATCAGTTATACATATACATATGTTCCCATATCTCTTCCCTCTTGCGTCTCCCTCCCTCCCACCCTCCCTATCCCACCCCTCTAGGTGGTCACAAAGCACCGAGCTGATCTCCCTGTGCTCTGCGGCTGCTTCCCACTAGCTGTCTATTTTACATTTGGTAGTGTATATATGTCCATGCCTCTCTCTCGCTTTATCACAGCTTACCCTTCCCCCTCCCCATATCCTCAAGTCCATGCTCTAGTAGGTCTGTGTCTTTATTCCTGTCTTACCCCAAGGTTCTTCATGACATTTTTTTTTTCTTAGATTCCATATATATGTGTTAGCATACGGTATTTGTCTTTCTCTTTCTGACTTACTAAAAACTTTTTATTTTATATTGGAGTGTAGTTGATGAACAATGTTGTGTTAGTTTCAGACGTACAGCAAAGTGATTCAGTTATACATACACATGTATCTATTCTTTTTCAGATTCTTTTCCCATTTAGGCTGTTACAGAATACTGAGCAGAGTTCCTTGTGCTGTGCACTAGGTCCTTGTTGGTTACCCATTTTAAATACAGCAGGACTCCTCATTTTATCTGCTGCACTCAGCCACAGTTGGCTTCCATAATCCTGTCTGGTACCCTAAGCGTGGTGGTGTTGGGGGGTTTTGCTCTTTGCCTGATGGGACCCCTCTATTTTCTGTGTCTCAGTGCGTTCTGACTTATAAAGCACTCAGGACACGGGGCCTGGTGCAGGCTGGCGCTCAGCGAATGACCGTTGCCATTATTATTACTGTTCTCCTCTTGGGCTCTGGTTCACATCCTGGATCCAAGCAGGGTGTGTGGCCACACCTGGCCCTCCCAGGCCTCGGGGCTGTTGGGGAGCCTCCCGAGGCCTGAACTGACAGATCTTGGTTCAGTTCCTACCAGGCAGATGCTTGTGTCACATCAGATGGCCACTCACCGTAGCTGGCGCTAATGGATCATGTTATGGCGTGCTAGTGGGCTCAGGTGGTTGGCGGGTGGGCGTGTTGGTGGGAAGCCATCCCTGCTGCTGTGTTCCAGGGGCCTTAGGGTGGGGGCCGACCGTCTTGTCTCCCAGTTCTGTGGGCTCTCACAAATAGGCAGGCGGGGCCTCAGTCGAGAAGGGCCAGACTCACCATTCTCCTCGTCACCAACGTCATCGTCAGCGTGGTTATTAAGAGCGACACTCGTGATTGTTCTGTGCACCTACTACGTGCCTTTATGAGTGTAAGGACAGCCCTAGTCATAAAAGTAACAGCAACATATGTTGTCCCAGTTACTCTTCCCAGAACTCCTAAGAGGAGACGTACACCCATAATTTGGATGAGTAAGTTGAGGCTGACAGATGTTTCTGGGGAAACGTGGAAGGTGCTTTGTTTCCACCCAGGGTCTCTCCTTCAACAGTGACTGTACCTGGCTTCTTCTGATTTCCTTCAAGGCAAACACAGAAGTATTTGGTCCTTCCAGAGATGACAGTTTGATCTACATGAGAAATATACACACTCCTCCTATTAATACAGTTTTGATTCTGCTCCTTGTAAAAAGTTATCCTGACTCTGAGATACTAATGGGGACCTCACCTCCTCCCTGGACTACGTCTGGATCCTTTGGGGACAAACGGCGTTACCCTCACCAATGCCCTCTATCCATGGGTGATGCTACCTCCAGTTGGAGCCCCCTCCTGTACTCTGGACTCTTCCCTCCCACAGGCTTCTCCTCGCCACTGGGATATCTGGCAGACACCTCAAACTCCACACATCCTAACCCCGGGTCTCCTCCATCCCCAGCCCTGCCTCTCCTGCAGCTCCCTCCACCTGATTCCTGTCTCCAGCCTTCTTGTGCTCCATCCATAAGCCCTGGAGTCGTCGCTGACTCCAATCTCTCTTAAATCCCGTATCGAGTCCATTAGGAAATCCTATATTCAGAATCGATCACTTCTCTCTGCTTTCACCCTGGGTGAACCACCATCCTCTCCTGCTTGGATCATCCTTTTAGCTTCCTAACTGATCTTTCCATCCTGGCTCTACCTCCATCTGTCCCCAACACAGTAGCTGGAATGATCCTTTGAAGACATAAGTCAGACTGTGTCATCTCTCTGCCTGAGCCTGGGTGGTGACTCCCCATTTCACTCTGGATAAAATCAAAGGTTTGAAGTGGCCTCCAGGGCCACTGACCTGGCCTCCTATCTCATAGTCCCCCCGCTGTCCTCTCTGCTCAGCCAGATGGGTCCCTTTGCTGTCCCCCAGCATACTAGGCACATTCCTGCCTTAAGGCCTTTGCACTGGCTGGTTTTACTGGCCCCAGATACACACATAGCTCACCCCTCACCTCTTTTGCATCTCTGCTGGACAACCCCTTCCTCCCTGGCCACACTAAGATCGCATCACCCACATCCCACACCCTCAAATCTCAATCTCACTCACCCTGTCCTACTTTTTCTTGGTTTCATTGCAAGTCTCACCTTCTGACATCTTACACAATTTACTTAAGGTGAGTTAAGATTGCCATTTATTGTCTGACTCCTGAGACCAGCATGTCAGCTCCTCAGGGGTGAAGTTCTTTGCCTGTTTTACTCACCCACAAGCTTCTGGAACACAGCTTGGCTCAGAGTAGACCCTCTATGATGAATCCCTATAGTTTTCCTCTGATCCTCAACTTTCTCCCTAAAACCGGGGACTGGAGAGCATAAGTTCATTCCACTGGACAAGATATTGTTAAAATCTCCAGGAAACAAAGTGATTCTGCAGGGAAGGTTGATGACCTGGCCCCTGCCCCCGCTTCCAGGCTCATCTCATCTTCTCTGGTTTTCACTTTTAGGCTCCTCCAAGGTCAAAGTCCTTGTAGGCTCCTGCTCTACCATACCTCAGGGCCTTTGCACATGCAGTGCCTCTTTCTGCCCCGTGAACTCCTGGGTGTCATTCAAAGTCCTGGTTAGGTGTTACCTCTTCCCTGAGGTCCTTTATTACCCTCCCACCCCCCTAAGTCCTGAGAGACTCCTTCCTCCCTCCAAATGACTTCTGTACCTCGAGTGCATTTCTCAGTGCGGGAGTCGCGGTGTCTCCTGAGGTCATGTCCGTTGCACCATCAGACCGTGTGCTCCTTGAGGGTGGAGGCTGGGCCCTGGTCCTGTGTCTCTGGCCCAGGGCCTGGCATGTGGCGGTGGCGTGGTCAGTGTTTGTTTACTACGAACGATGGAGCAAATCCGGCACAAGCCAGGAGAGGACAAAACAGTTCTGAAGACCCTTTCAAGGTCACCAGCTGGCAGGGGACGAACAATGTCTTATTATTTGATCATTTATTTATACTCTACTTTCAAGTAGGATTTGAGGCAGCCTGAGATGAAAGGCACAGATATGGCAAAAACAAAGCCTGCACCTCAAATGACACATCCCTTTCCTACAACTGCCTCTTCCTCGCTGATGTGTAAACGTGCCCCAGTCTTAACGAGAGCACCCCCAAGCCCTCAGCAAGAGCACCCCCAAGCCCCCTGCCACTCTATCTCCCTCTGCGGCTACCGCTTTCAAGCCAGGCTTTCAACGCTTGTTTCCGTCCAGACTCACTTCCTCATCCTTCGGCTAAGCTGCCCTCAGCCAGGACAGCAGCTACCTCTATGTCACCAACTCCGCTGGACGGCTTTCAGACCTCCATCCCTGGCGCTCTGGGTAGCACTGGGCCTTTCGATGTCTCTTCTATTCTAGAACCCCTTGCTTCTCTCGGCTTACGTGCTACCACCCTCTCGAGGTTTCCTTCTACCTCTCGCTTTCTCCATCCCAGCCTCCCTTGCAGACGGCTCATCCTCTGCGCACCCCGTAAACATCTGCGCTCCCCAGTACCCGCTCCCTGACCCCCTCTCTGCTCACCTCCCCACTTTCCCTGAGCAGCTGTCTATTCCTTTGACTGCAGTCGCTAGTGAGATTCGCTGGGGGTCATTCTAGAAAGGGATAAACTCCCAAACCTCAGTGGCTTAGCGCAGAGAGCGTGTTTTACTTGCTTTACTTGCATAGAGTCCATTCAGCAGCGAGGGGGGGCGGGCTCTGCTGCCTCTGGTCATCCAGGGACACAGGCTCTTTTCACTTGGCTGTCACTGACCCTGGCTCTGTGTTCAGGCGGGGAGGGGAGGATGTGCCTCTGGGCAGGGGCGGGGGTGGGGAGAGAGGGAGGGTGTCACGGGCGAGGAGTGTGAGGTAGAGCGCAGGGTGCGTCAGGAGGCTCTGAGCCCCGACCCAGCCTGTCCCCGTAGACTCTGTGGCGAGGCTCTGTAGCAGCGTGGACTCTTCGCGTCCTGACGAGGAAGTCCGCTGTGGGCAAGGACAGGCTTCCCGTTCTCATATGCTGCTCACATTTCTTGGGCCTGGGAAAGACCTGGCAGTTGGCTGAACCCAGGAGTTGGGCGTGTGGTTAGGAGGAGATGTGATCTGGAACCAGCCATGGGTGGCTTGCTGCTGGGGACTGCGCAGGGACATCCTGGCCGGAGGGCAGCTGTAGGACTGGCTCCTCCTCTATAAATTCATGGCCAGAGCGTGGGGACTCACCCAGAGGACTGACTCAGCCTTCCCGCTGGTGCTCAGAGCCTGTGCTGGGCGTGCGGCATGGCTGACTGTCAAATCCATCACCCAGGGTCAGTGGCATGACAGAGGGCATGTGTCAGCGGCTCTTGAAGCCAGGCAGGCTGGACCCTCCGTCCTCTTCAAAGGAAAGGAGATCTGATAATCTGACATTGATTGAGCACCTACTGTGTGCCTAGACCTTCTCCTAAGTGCTTTACGTCCATTATCATTGAATTCTCAAAAGAGCCCTGGAAGGAAGGGCAGGTCATCATCCCTATCTCACAGGTTAAACCAAGATTTAGGAAGACTTAGGAAGCTTAACATATGAAAAGAACAAGGAGGGTGCCCAAAGATTGCACATTGCAAAGGCCCAACAGCTGATTTTTGAACTCTCACTTGGCAGACGTTTAACTCTTTGATAGAAAGGGAAGGGGTATGGATGGCATGGGAATACCTGGGCCTACAACCCAGAGTCCAGCACTCACTAGATGAGTCGTGTTGTACGAACCATTTTAACCTCTTGAAGACTCAGTTTTCTCATCCATCAAATGGGCACAATAATGCTGCTCTCCCAAGGGCAAGTGAAAGAGTTTTACAAACTGTAAAAGTCTGAGTATCTTCTTTATTTAAGCTGCTGTCATCTCCTGCTTAGATGTTTGTTAGGGGTCTTCTCTTTTTTGCTCTCACTCCTTCCTCTGCAGCGTCTTCTCTGCACAGCAGCCAGAGGAATTTTTTTTTTTTTTGAAACAGAAATCAGTTCATGTCAAGTCCTTGCTTAAAACCTTTAGCTAGGCTCACATACCTCCCCAGTACCCTGTGTGACGTGGCCCTTCCTGTGCCCCCAGGGCCCACCCCTTGTCACTGCCCCTGCCTTTAGCTCTCTCTCTCTTCAGCTCCCTGGCCATGTTTCGATTCTTTCACCATACTATGCTCTTTCCTGCCACAGGGCCTTTGCCCATGCTCACCCCTCAACCTGGAACATACTTTTCTTATGCTCGTCACCTGGGCAACACCAGCTCCTCCTTCTGACTGCAACAGAAACTCTCTCAGGGATGATTCTTTCTGCCTTCTCTCTAAATTAGGTCCCCTGACTTTTCTCTCTCATGGCACTCTGTATGTTTCCTTCACCCTGTATAATCTGTCAGTGTTTTTACTTGTATATGTGGTTTGCTTTTTCTGGAAGTCTCTCCACAGACTGCGTGAGGACAGGCATCTTGTCTGCTCTGCCCACCATCATATCCCTGTCCCCCTGCTCGGTGCCGGGCACACAATGGGCACTCGACAGTATCAGTTAAACAAATGAAGATGTTTCCTGCCGTTTCCCGAAGATGCCCGAAACTGCCCGTTCCAGTCCTGTGCTGGAAAGAGCTGAGGAGACGGAATCACGCAGTTGTCAACCAGGAGTAGCTCTAGAGCTCTTTTCAGATCTCTAATCTCATTTAGCTCAGCCCTCAGGACATTTAAACCTTGATTTCATCATCTATAAAATGAGAGTCACTTGGGCTGCCTCTTTGGCTGGGAGGTTAGATGTGGCAAAGTGTGGAAGTACCCGGTACAGTGAAGTTATAAATAAAATGTTGCTTCTTCCCCATTTTACAAACGTCCCTGATGGCTCTGGGGGTGATAGTTCTATTTTGCAGACGAGAATGCTGAGGACTAAAAGAGTTAAGCAGTTAGCCCAAGAACACAGCAGCAGAGCTGGGCACAAGGGCTCTCTGTGTTTCCTGTGAGATCAGGCTGGCTCCCTCGTTTGCCAGCCATCGGAGGAGGCCCTCCTTGCATCTTCCTGGAGACGGCGCTGCGGCCACCTCTGCAGAGCCGGCCCCAGATGACGAGGTTCTCCTCTCCCCGGGACCACTGGGACACTGCTCAGCAAGTGACCTATATTAATCTCAAGTGCTATTCGCTGTCTTGGTCCCCTCCCACCCAGCATGCGACCCCACCCTGCAGAAACACCTCGATCTATCCAAGGACGTTGTAAAAATAAAATGATCACAACCTGGCCCTCCGGGAACCTCGGCTTTACAGCGTGTCCTGCTCCGAGGCAGATGGCATTCACAACCCAGTTTGAGGAAGAGAAGAAAGAGGAGAAAATGCAGGGAGGAGCTGGGACAGGGAGAGAGTGAGACAGATGCTCACACATTTGAAAGGGCGAGGGCGGATGAGATGAGAGGGATGGGCGAGAAAGGGGCCAAAACAGGGGGGAGAAGACAAATTAGCAAAAGAGATTCAAGGGTGATAACAGGGTTAGAGGGACTAAAATGTTGAAAAGAACAAAAGGAAAGTCCTAGAAAGAACAGTAAGTGGATGGAATAGAGGAGAGACAGAGTCCTGGAAGAAAGTTGTTGGAAGAGGAAGAATAGGATGAAGGGGACAAAGAAATGAAAAGTGGATGAAATAGACCACAAGATAGGATCGGCTGTTTGTTGGAAATAGAGAACATGAAACAGAACAAGAGTATACAAAACCTCAAGGCTAGAGAGTTGGGGAGGAAGGGCTGGTCAACAAGACAGGAAGCAAGTTCGAGCAGGTCCGGGGCAGTTGGGGTCTTTAGGCAGAGTGAGTAGACCAGCCTCTAAGATCTGGGCCATGCTGTGGACCAGCCTCTGAGAGCTGAGCAGGTCTGGCTCCTCCACGGGGTCTTTCCCAGACTCCATGCCTGCCCCATCCTGCCCGAAGTCATCAGTCCAGGGGGTCCTACTGCTGGTTGCCCAAGTGCAATCTGCCCTCTGAGCCCCAGGTCACATTGGGTCTTGTGCAGCCAAGGGCTCTGTCTGGGAATTTATAGTCTCTCCTGGGTCCATGCTGGAGTTTGTCTCCAAATGTGCATAAAAAAATGCAGCTCACTCAGAGTTATGGTCCTTCTCTCTCCCTTTCCTTCATTTACTATTATTAAAAAAATTTATTTGTTTAATTTATTTATTTGGCTATGCCAGGTCTTAGTTGCAGCACTCGGGATCTTCGTTGCTGCACGCGGGATCTTTAGTTGCGGCATGCGGGATCTTTTAGTTGCGGCGTATGGGATCTAGTTCCCTGACCAGGGATTGAACCTGGGTCCCCTGCATTGGGAGTTCGGAGTCTTAACCACTGGACCACCAGGGAAGTTTCTCCTTCATTTATTTAGTTGATGAGTATTAACTGAGCACCTAGTTTGTGCCAGGCCTCTTCCGTGAATGAGGTCCACAAAATCCCTGCCCTGTGGCACTTCTAGTTCCTTCTTTCTCCCTCTTCCTTCCTCCCATCTTTGCCTCTTCCCTTCTGTTTTGCCCTGATTCTTTTTTTTTTAAATAAATTTATTTATTTATTTTTGGCTGCATTGGGTCTTCGTTGCTGCTCATGGGTTTTCTCCAGTTGCGGTGAGCGGGGGCTACTCTTTGTTGCGGTGTGCGGGCTTCTCATTGCAGTGGCTTCTCTTGTTGCGAAGCGTGGGCTCTAGGCGTGTGGGCTTCAGTAGTTGTAGCACAGGGCTCAGTAGTTGTGGCTCGCGGGCTCTAGAGCACAGGCTCAGCAGTTGTGGCACACGGGCTCAGTTGCTCCGTGGCATGTGGGATCTTCCCGGACGAGGGCTTGAACCCGTGTCCCCTGCATTGGCAGGCGGATTCTTAACCACTGTGCCACCAGGGAAGCCCTGCCCTGATTCTTATATTCACCCCCAGTTGCATCAGTTATTTTTGCTGCATTAAAAACCACCCCAAATCTAGTGGGGGGATGTGTGTCAAACAAAATCATTAATTATTATTATTATCTGTCATGGTTCTGGGGGTGACTGGGCTTGGCTTTGTAGTTCCCGCCTGGGGTCTCATGAGGTCACAGTCAAATGGTGGCTGGGTTGCGGCTGGAGTCCTCCCATAGGCCTCCTCTCTCGTATGGCTGGGGGCTGGGACCTCACCTGGAGCTGGCAGCCAGCATGCCTGTACTTGGCCTCTCCACGTGGCTTGGGCCTCCTCACAGCATGGTGACTGGGTTCTAAGAAGTTGTTTTGCCTTTAATAACCTAGCTTCAGAAGTCACATAGTGTCACTCACGTTGTACTCTATTGGCAATAGTGTTATAGTCCAAGGCAGTCACACAAGTCCGTCCAGGTTTAGGGGGAGGGGACACAGACCCCCACCTCTTGGTAGGGGAATTGGCTGATCACCTGTAGGAAGATCATGTGGGAGGATCTTTGGAAAATACAATGTGCCGTCATGTACCCTCTGGCCAGAATGATTCATAACAACTCACGTTCCTCGCTGTTATGTTGAGCTGTGTCACCCCACCTGGAAAATTCATATGTTGAAATCCTAACACCCAGTACATCAGAATGAAACTATTTGGAGATGGGGTCTCTAAAGATATGATTATGTTGAAATGAGGTCACTAGGGTGGGTCTTAATCCAATAGGACTTGACCGGTGTCCTTATAAGAACAGGAAATTTGGACACAGACCCATACAGAAGGAAGACAATGTGAAGACATACAGTGACAAGACTGTTATCCATAAGCCAAAGAGAGAGGCCAGGAACAGATCCTTCCCTCGTGGCCCTCGGAAGATCTTGATCTTGGACTTCTAGCCTCCAGAACTGTGAGGAAGTAAATTTCTGTTGTTTAAGCCCCTCAGTCTGTGACTTTGTTATGGCAGCCCTATAGCAAACTGATACGTACCTCCACAGGCAAAAGATATTTATTCTCCTCTCCCAAGACCTTGTCATCTAAATCAGGTGCAGGTAGGGACATGTCTCCTTAGGCGGAATTCCTTGGGTACAAATCCTTGAGCACCACTCCTCTCAATAGGAAGATCTGTGAGCTAAAGAAACAAGTTCTCGGCCCTCTGCCCCACAGCCAGCAAACAAAGGTGACACAGGTGATAGGACAACCATCATAGACACTCCCACTAAAAGAAGGGTTGCAGGAGGCACACAGCAGTCACTGGACCATAGCAATTCTGAAATCCATCTGGCAACATGTTGCCAATGATTCTTGTGGTTCTTGACGCTGCCCTCTAGGTTCTTGCTTCTTTTCTCTGAGACATTCTTGTTATTTCCTTAAGAAATGACCAGGGTCTGCAGCTGAGTAATTTTCTTAGCCTGCCTCCTACCCATAGAGATTTGAGGGTCTAAAGAGCTCTCTTTTCATTTGGTGCTCTCTCTGTCCCACTCATTCATAGCCCAAACAATTCCTTTCAAAGTTTTGTGGGTTTCCTATGAAACAATTTGTAATTCATTCCATTTAACAAAAGGCACACCCACCAATTTCTTTTTTACTTTGGGCTCCTGGCAAGGCTGCCCTTGAGATTCTTCAAATTTTGATTATTTAACAGAAAGGGTCTACAGCATATGCTGTTAAGATCCTCAGAAGGACTTTGTGGGTTTGAGAGGGTCTATGAGGCACTCGAGATTTTTCTCAGGTCTTAAAAAAAGAGTTCATAGTCACACCTTGGATTCATGTTTACACCGTTTTCCTGATAGTGGCTTTGATCTTTGCCTGGGTGTCATTTCTTCTCTTGAGAATCATTTGTCATGTGGATAGATTGGGAATGAGAAAAGTTTTGAAACCCAGAAAGTCCTGGCTCTTCTATATTGAACAGTCTGTTCTTTGGCTTCTCTTATTGACAGAGGCAGGATTTGCACCCAGGACCCTCTGTTCTAAAAACCTGCACTCTTGTTGAGAAACTCTGTTGCCGCTTTGAACACTGGGGCACCCAGGGACTTCATTAAGTCCTAAAGGAAGGGTGGGGTCAAAGCAGGTGGGAGAAGGAAGGGCATGTGAGGCAGGGGTACCACATGAACAAAGGCACAGAAATGGGGGAAACACACAGTGTGGAGGGAACAGCAAGGCTCCGAGTGCGGTTGCTTTCTATCCCTCTCCCCTTAGCTTTATCTCCAAACATCCAGTTCCTCCTTCTTAGTCCTTTGGGACCACTTTTCTTTCTTTCTTTCTTTCTTTTTTAAAGAGAAGTTCTTCTTATTTTATTTTATTTTATTTTGGCTGTGCTGCGTGGCTTGTGGGATCTCAGTTCCCTGACCAGGGATTTAACCCGGGCCTCAGCAGTGAAAGTGCGGAGTTCTAGCTACTGGACAGCCAGGGAATTCCCTTGGGACCACTTTTTTATTGTCCCTTTTGCAGCACAAGCCCTATAATATCCTCCACACTCCACTCTTCAATGAGTTGGCTCACAGGGTTCCTGTCTTCCCTAAGAATTCCCTTCCTCATCTTGCCAGCCTGGAGAGTGCCTTACTCCCGTGTCAAAGACAAAGATGAGTGCCACCTCCTCTGTGAAGCCTTCCACGTTCGTTAGTATTTGCTGTGTGTTACAAATACACCCCAGCACCACAGTGGTTAACACACAAGAGTTTATTTTTCGCTCAGAGCACAGTTGAGTCAAAGTTGGCTGGGGTGAGGTAGGTGAGCTCTGTTCCACTCAGCTATGGGGAGGTTCAGTTCCTCTGTCCAGTGGCTCTATCATCCTCTAAGACAGGCTGGCAGACGAGGACCTGTTTTTGTAAATAAAGTTTTATTGGGATACAGCCACGTCCACTAGCTACATAGCTGCCATAGAGACTGGATGGCCCACAAAACTTAAAATGTTTGCCCTCTGGCCTTCACAGAAACATTTGCTGACCCTTGCTCTAGGGCTCTGTAGGCCTATGAAGGGAGTGTGGAAGATCTGGGGGGAGGTTTCTACGGGCCAGGCCTGGAAGTGCTGCACCTCACTTCCTCCCACATTCCACTGGTGACAGCTAGTCACAGGACCCCACCGAGCTGCAAGGAAACTGGGAAATGTAGTCTTTCTGGTGCTCAGGAGGAAGATGAAGCAGGGTTGGCTTGGCACACAGCCTTGTCCCTCCACACCTTTCCTACTCCGCTTTGCTCCTTGCACGAATGCCCCCTACCCCCTTGGGATGGGAAGATCCCGGAGGGCCGGGACAGTGCCTGTTTTCTTTAGCACCGCCTGCCCTGTGCTCAGCACAGAATAGGTGTTCTAGAGACAGTTACTGAAGAAAGGAATGAATCTGTCTTTCGTGCACGCTCCCAGAGCTCTTCGTAAATACCTGTGATTTGGCACCGACATCATTGTGTTTTACTCATTCTGTGCCTGTTTCCCCACTCAGATTCCTCTCTCTACTCCGCCAGTTTGTTTTGGGGCATCTCCTGTGCAGGAACCCTGTGCTAGGCCCTGGGGTGGTCTCTGTGAACAAAACAGACCCAGCTTGTGTCCTCAGGGAGCTTGCAGTCCAACGGAAGAGACCAGCAATGAGCAGAGAATCAGAGAATCGCAAACAGTCGTGCAAATAAATTTAAAGTGACAACAATAATTAAATCCCCTGAAAGAAAGGGGCGGAGTAGGTGCTCTGAGCACATCTAAGGGAGAACCCGATCTAATCCAGTGATCAGGGAGGGCTTCCCTGAGGAGGTGACATTTGGGCTGAGACCTGAAGCAAGGCAGATGTTAACCAAGTGGAGAGAGGATGAGCAGAGAAGAGTGTGCTAGGCACGGGGAACAGCCTGGACAAAGGCCCTGAGGTCAGAGAGAGTTTTATGTCAGTCGTGACAACAACAATAATGACATTAATATTATTATAGCTCAGACTGAGTACCTACTATGTGCCAGACACTGTATTAAGCACTTTATAAGTATTATGTCAGTTAATCTGCACAATGCTATGAGAGAGATATTCCCAGTTGCAGAAGCCACGAACGCCCTGCCTGTATTCCTTCTGTCCACCCCAGGGGTCATCTAAGGACAGTTCTCACATTTGCTGGTAGCTTCTGTTGGCTGGAGGTACCAGAGAGTCTACACTCCCCAGGACTGCCCTCGCCAATAACTGATGGGAATTGGAGGATAAATATCCCGGCTTCCTCCCCATTAGTGGGCGATTCTGAGGCAGCTTGACACTGCCTCTCAGAAGCCCCAGGTGATTGGATGCCCCATGCCGCAGGGGTACCGCCATCAGTGTGCACCTCCTCAGATTTTCTCCCACCCTGTCTCACTCCCCCTCCCCACACTGTGCTTCTGAGGTCACCTCGAAAATAACTATTTGCTCCTGAACACTTGTCTCCAGGGCTGTTTTTGGAGTAACCAAAACTAAGACACTATTAAGTACCCCATTTAATAGGTGAAGAAACTGAGGCACGGAAGAGTTGCAAACATAGAATTGAAAAAAGGTCTTTGAAACTAAAACACCAACAGTGGCGTGTGTGTGTGTGTGTGTGTGTGTGTGTCTGAGATGGGACAAGATGGGACGAGGTGAGATGGGTGTGCAGGCCAGGACAAGGATCTGGGTCATTAACTTAGGGACATAGGAGGCCTTTGAAGGGCTTTATGCAGATGGGGTGACGTGTTCTGATGGATGCCGGGACAGTGTCACCATGGTGACCAAGGCAAACCAGGATTAGAGGGGCTGGAGCAGATGAAAGGGGAGGGGTGGGGGCTCTGGCAGTCATTCGGGCGGCGCTCATCGGTCTCTGGAGCTCTGGGGTTACCCTGGAGGCCAGGGAGTATCTGGGCATCAGAGGGCCTCTGTTCTCTGCACCCAGCCTGCAGTGTTCGTCTCTCACAGGGGGACACACACCTGGTGCCTCAGCTCCACCCCTCCCCAGGCCCCTGTCCCACACTCTTAGGTCACAGAGTCCCTCCTTGCCCCCCACCCCTGGCGCCTCTGTCAGGGAGGGTCTGGGCTGGAGCCTGGAGCCCCTACAGGCTGGCCAGTGCTGGCAGCTGCAGAGGAAAGGCCAACCGGGCCTCCTGACTGGGCAGGCCCCGGAGGCCAGCACATGGCCAGCCTGGTGCCGGCTCTTTCTGCCCCAGTGCCCTGCGTGGCCTGCGCCTGGCTGAGCAGATGGTCTTGGAAATGAGCGTTGTCTGAACGGGGTCAGGAGGGTCTGCCGGTCCCATCTTGTCTGTCTCTGCCTCCGCTGGGCTCCGCTGCCCTTGCTGCTGTCCTGGAGAAGCCGACAAGCTCGGCTGCCCAGGGCTACCGCGCAGCACGGTGAGGTGTGATGAGACATGGCCCAGACACCCAGCAGTCCCGGGTGTTCGAGACGTGGGTCCCAGGGGCTCTGGGGCAGCTGACGCAGGACTGGAGTGGGGGAGGGTGGCAGGAGAGTGCGGGGGGAGGGGCGGGGTGCGGGCCACCCTACAGATGCCTCAGGGAGTGCGTGACCCTCAGTGCGTGGCTTGTGGTGGCAGCAGGACCTCCCTTGGGGCGGTCGGGAACTCAGGTTTGCCGAGGCCTTACTGTGCGCCCGGTCCTCAGTGAGTGTGACCTTGGTCCCTTACCCGCCCCTCTCCAACACTTCATACCCTCTACCTCTGCCCTTCCTGGGGGGCCTTTCCCCAGCTCCCAGAGCTCCCAGTGTTTATTATGTGGGTTTTCCTCGCAAGTTCTCCAGGACAGCTGCTTCCCTGCCGGCCTGTCCTCAAACATCCCTAGCCGCGGTGTCCTTCCTGGGTACCTGCTCGCCTACTGGGGCTGCTTCTTGGTGACACAAAGAGCACAGGTTCTCTGTGGGTTCCACTTTCTGGCTGAACTTGAGTCACTGGCTTTCTCTCTCTGAACCTCAGTTTCCTCACCTGTAAAATGAGCCAAACCACGCCCACCTGGAAAGGTGGTTGTGAGGATTAAGAGAGGTAAAGGATGTGAGATGCTGGGCACAGAGGAGGGGCTGGCTGGGGGCTCCTCTGCCTTCCCCCTGGTTGGCTGTGGGGCTGGGACAAGTCGCTTCACCTCCCGGGGGCCTTGATTTCCTTGGCCCTCAAATGCGCATGCGCTGCCCTCTCACAGGCAGGGTGGGAGGGAGGGGAGGGCAACGTGGTGCGTGAGCTGCCTGGGCTGTGCGCTGGAGCAGCTGGAGCCGGTCTTATCTTCCCATCATGCAATGGGAGCTTTGGGTCCATGAAGGTGCCTCCCCACGCTGCCCACTTAGAGTCTGGGGGTCTCGGAGCCTCCCCTGCTCCACGTGGTTCTGTCTCTCACCTCTGAGGCTCAGCAGAGTCCTCCCTCAGGCCTGATTTTGCAGCCTGTGCACGGGCCTGGTGGTGAGTCAGTCCTGTGTGGAGCCCCAGGGCTGCCCATGCCATAAAGGAAAGAGTGGGTACAGCCACCTTAGCTCAAGGCCCATATCTGAGCATCTGTTCCATATCTGGTGTCTTCGATTCTCTTGGGGGTGAGAGTCCCCCCATGTGGAAACCCTGGGAGAGTGAGGGCCGAGAAATAAGCTCTGTGAGATGTGCTAGGGGATTGGGGCTGCTGCTCCTCTCTGCCTCAGGACCTTTGAACATGCTGCTCCCTCTGGCTGACACACAATTTCCCTGTTCCACGCCCAGCTCGTACCCCTTCATATTTCAGTGGAGAGGCTTTCGCTGGACAACCTTCTCCCAAACCTAAAGTAGGCCTCCTTTGTGGTCTTGTTCAGAGGGCTCTGGTCTTTTCCTTTAAGCGGCTTTTACAACTTGGTTATACACGTGTTTATAAACGTGCTATTGCCTCTCTCCCCCGCTAGACTGTATGGGGCAAGGAGAGGGGCCTAACATCTCCTGTTCAGCCTTGAAGACCCTGCACCGAGAGCAAGGCCTGGCACATGGTTGGCATTCAGAAGGCCAGGGCTGACTGAGATGCATCAGCTCTGTGCCCAGAGCAGTTGTTAAGCCCTTCTCGCCTGCCTGCTGGGCATGGAGAACCAACGAAGTTAGAACAGCGAATACTCTTAGGGATCATCAGTCCAACCTTGTCATCACATACACCCCAGGGGCAAAGTCCAGTGCAGGGAAGAGGTGGACTTGAACCCAGGTCTCCTGGCGCCCCCCCACCCTGGTCCAGTCTCTCTCCAGTCTTCTCCGGGCCATGGCCGGCCATTTCCCAGGGTTCACGCATAGGGGACCCAGGCCTCCCAGTCCCAGAGCTCCTTTGGATGAAGGGTCGGGGGACAGCAGGCTCAACTTCTTCATCCTGGGATTACCCAGGGTGGGGACCACACAGCAATAATAATCGTAAAGCCTGAACAGGTACTGTTCCAACACGGGCTGAGCGTTTTGTAAGTACCGCCCTATTGTTAATCTTTAGCAACCATCCAAGGGAGGTGATGTTCCAGGGCCTGGAGCAGTGAAGTGACTTGCCCAGGGTCACTCTGTGACAAAGTGCCTGAGTGGACACCTGAACCCAGAGCTGTTTGACTCCAGAGCCCAGAACGCCGTGTGCAGGCGCACGGCTGCACGCTCTGCTTCTTGGAGTTGTCACCACCTCTGCTTGTTAGAAGAGGGAGCTGTTAGAACAGCTGAAGGAAGCCTGATGGGAGAGACCCAAGCTTCCCCAAGATGTATCCTGAGATTCACAGTGAATTGCCGATATGTTGTTCGGGAAGCTGTTTCTTGATCTTTGCTTGAAAACATCCTCCGCTATCAGCAAGAATCCACCGTGACCTGGATCCTGCGTGCTCTTAATTTAAATACCGTCTTACAAAGGATACAGCACCCGAGGAAGTTCTGGACCATGAACTCACTGCAGTCCTTATGTTAGGATGCTCAGTGCTTACAGTTGGAATGGCTTTGTCACTGAAGCTTGGCTAATGGTGACCCTTGGACGAGTCCTTCTTTGAGCGCTTGTACGCGACATGGGAAGAGCATAGTGCAAACGGGAGGGGGAGAGTCAAAGGCAAGCAAAGCATCATGACCTCCACCTACCGAGCAAAACTCCAACGTACACCCAGGCTGCCAGAACCAGAACCAGCCTGGTCTCCGTATTTGCATGTAGAGCCAGGCCTCAAATGTATCTTAATTTTAGTTCCTCTTCTCAAATCTGAAATAGATTGTAGGTTTTAAGCTACGGCAAAAATGAAGGAGAAACAAGGTAAGTGCCTACTACTTCCTT
Source organism: Lagenorhynchus albirostris (assembly GCF_949774975.1). Taxonomy (NCBI): domain Eukaryota; kingdom Metazoa; phylum Chordata; class Mammalia; order Artiodactyla; family Delphinidae; genus Lagenorhynchus; species Lagenorhynchus albirostris. The sequence continues at coordinate 11,524,722 of NC_083105.1, read as the reverse complement.
GCCCTCCTCCCCGTGCCCTTAGCAAGGGCGAGAACAGAAAGTCCCCCCTGCCCAGCACAGCCTTTGGGGATGGAGACCCTTGGCCCAAGCTGAATTCTATAACCTTCAGAACAGGGTCCCTGGATTGTGTGCACAATGGACGGAGCTCTTTCTTGGGATTTTCGGAAAACAGATAAGCTTCCAGCACAGCTGGGCTGCAGCTTTCCTTTTTTTTTTTTTTTTTTTTTTTTCCACCTTCAGCCGTGGCAGCCTGTTCCTGATTTCTCTGGAAAGGCAGCTCCTAATTAGAATGGATCGAAGAGTCTTTGCTCGAGCTTTGTTCTCCGTCTCGATTGAATCGTTGCTTTAGGACTTAATCTGGTGCAGTCACCAGTGGGCTGGGACACTTGCCTCTCCGAGCTGCTCTCAGGCGCGGGAGGGCTGGTCCCCGGGGGCCACCGAGAGCTCCGAGGAGCTCTCTGCATCCTCTCCCTCCAGGCCTCTCTTCCTTTCCCCTTTTCCTCCCCACCTGCTTTCTCTCCTCTTAATTTCCTTTCATTAACAACCCAAAGCTGTCCAGGGTGCCAGTCCCTGCTGGTGGGAGTGTAAATCGGTACAATTTCTCTGGAGGGCAATTTGTCAAATGCTATTAAAAGCCTTAAAAAAAAAATGCATAGGCTTTGACCTGGAAAGTCCCCTTCTAGGAATTTGTCCTGTAGAAGTAATTGGACAGGGGTCCGCGAATATGTGCGGAAAGATGTTGCCCTCCGTGCTTTTCATGAGTGGCAACTTGCAAAGCCGGTATCCATCCACAGGGGGTCATTAAAAAGGATCATGTGATAAACCAGCTGTAAGAGAACCTTTTGAAGCTAACTGGAGAAATTTGAATCCTGACTGGGCATTCAGTGCTCTTAAGGAATTACTGTTCATTTTGTCAGGTGTAATAATAACCTTGAGATAGGTTTAGAGGCACACTGCAAGAGGGTTAGTATTAGGTTTAAACGGTTATAACGATAATAATAATGGAAGGGGGAAGAAGATGAAGCAAGGGAGGCAAAAGCTTACAAGTTCTGAATCTGGCTGATGGGCAAAGGAGCATCTGTTACACTGTTCTCTTTATTTTTGTGTATGTTTAAAATTTTCATGATTTAAAAAGAAATAAAATGATCACATAAAACTGTACTTTTTGGTCTGAAACGATGTCCGCAAGATATTTTTAAGCGAAAGGAGAAACATTTCAAGCAGCATATATGGCAATATCACATTTCTGGTTAAAAAAAATATGTATGTATTTTTATATGCAGAGGAAAAAGGACGGAAGTACACACACCAGAATGTTAATGGTGGCTATTTCTGGATGGAAGGAGTTGAGTAATTTCCATTTTCTTCTTTATATTTTGTAATAGTTTCTGACTTTATTTTGGCAATAACCATACATTACTTTTATGCTCATAAAAAAGCCAGTAAAGAAATTTTGGAAATCACCTGGATTTTTTAATACACCATGCTTTGTAGAAGGAGGTTTTACACATCTCAATCTACACACGATAATATGTAAGGTTGATGCTGTCATCCCCATTTGATAACAGGGAAGCTGGTGCTGGCCATCAGAGAGGGTGAGTGCCTTGCCTGGAGACACACAGCAGCAATTCTAATTCCATTCTTCTGACGTGAAACCATTGCTTTTTCCACTAAACCCCAGATGCTTCTAGAGGGCCAATAAGGAGTATCTGATGTGGTTCTTGCCTGCTAGGAACTGACACTGTCTTTGCTCTCCTGGTCGCTTGCCACCATGCTCCATTCTGGAGTCATCCCCTCTGTCCCTAGGACAGTTACGTAAAGGCTTCCGCGAAAATGCACTTTCTCCCCCGTCACATCACAGGGAAAACTCAGACACTGGCTGTTCGGTACTTTCTCCTAATGAATCTTCCCAGTCCTCTTGCCTTGTTAGGATGGAAACGAGCTCTTCGTGGCTGTCCTCTTCATATTGATCAGCTCTGCTTACTGGCAGAGCAAGAGTGAGCGGGCATCGTATAATATCATAAAATCCACCGAGGGCTGGCAAGCCCAAGGTCTTCATCCCGGCTCCATCACTAACAATTTGCAACCCAAAGAAGTCCCTCTCTCTGTGTTTTCTCTGTCTCTAAAGTAAATAAAGGATAACGTGTTTTAAAAAAAGAAATCAGTTGGTGTTCTGAGGAAAAGGGTGGGGTGGGGGAGAAGACAATTCTAAATTGGGCTGAAAATACAAAGTTTTTGTTAATGCTGGAGACGGGTGAAGCCTTGTCTCCACATCTTCCCCGTCAGCTCTCAGCCGGAATACTGGGACGTCTCTGAACTGGTCTCCTTAATCTCCAAGCACCTCCTCTCCCACTGCCTCCACCGATTTCCCCCCAGGCTGATCTTTCTAAAGCGGAAATCCAGGTGAGTCACCTCTGTTAAAACCCTTAAAGTTTCCCATTTCTTTCTGGAAAAAGTCCAGCTTCTCTGGTCTATGTACCCAAACCTCCATGCTCTTGTTTTGCCTTCTCTCCAACCTCTCACCAGCTGGGTACCCCTCACTCCTCACCCAGTGCTTAACGCACAGTTCCTCAAGGGGGACCCTGCTTCATGCCTCAGGGCCTTTGCACGTGGAATGCTTTTCCCTGGTTGACACTGGGTGTTTCCCTGCGAGGTCCCTGGAAACCCTTCTTACCTGTGAGACTTGAGCTCCTTGACGGCACAGCCTCAGCCATCCTGATATGCAGCAGGGCCCCTGCACCGAGATGGACCCAGGGATGGGATTGGCAGGTGCAAAACCAAAAGCTTCTCTCAGAATCAAAAACTCCTCCAAGAGATCTGGGTTAGCATGATTCTCAGCTCCCATCCTGAGCTCCACTGAATCTGCTCTGACTGCCATCCCAGTTCGGGACAGGAAACTTCTAATTTGCAGTATACCATTTTAAAATACACATTTTAGCACCAGAATGCATGTATTTTAGCTACAGCAGGTAGCTTCCAGCTCTCTGAGTCTCCTCGCAGAAGACCATCTAACCAAGGCAACTTTCCCAGTCATGGAAAACTAAGGGCTGGTGCTCATGGCAAAAACAGTGTCAGGGTGAACCGCTGGGCCCAGGACACCCCCCTGGGGCTGCGTCACATGCCATCCACACCTGAATGGGGAACTCTTCTGGGGTGGGACCCCAACAAAGAACTCAGCCTGTAAAGTGCCTGAGGGCCCATGTTGGAACTGGGGTCTATATTTCTAAGCGACCACTCCAAAACGCGATGGGCCCCGCTGTGTTCCCACACTCCCACTCACCCAGGCTTCTCTGCCCTCTTGGTGGGTGAACCCAAGTGATGTCAGCAGGCAGCAAAAGGTACCGCAGAAGGCTCGGCTTCACAGAGCCAGGGAGTGACCAGAAAGAGGCCAGGCCCCTGCCTCAGATCATTCCTCGCAGAAGGAAGGAAACCGTGGAGGACAGGGAATGTCCCAAAGACATTCCGGAGAAGCGCTCAGCAGGAGAAGCGCTCAGCTCCTGTGCTCGTCCACAGCAGTGGGGGACCCTGGCGCCTATGCTTTTGGGGTTCCACTGGGGTTTATTTTTTTTGCAGTGCGCGGGCCTCTCACTGTTGTGGCCTCTTCCGTTGCGGAGCACAGGCTCCGGACGCGCAGGCTCAGCGGCCATGGCTCACGGGCCCAGCCACTCTGCGGCATGTGGGATCTTCCCGGACCGGGGCACGAACCCGTGTCCCCTGCATCGGCAGGCGGACTCTCAAGCACTGCGCCACCAGGGAAGCCCTCCACTGGGGTTTAGAAGTGAAGTGTTGGCTCATCTTTCTCTTCTGTGGCTTGTAGGTGATTCTAGGGCAGGGACTGAGTCCCATCCATCTCCAGATCCCCCAAAAGTCCATGCACGCAACTCAGACCCAGTGCCAGCCGCCAGGTAGAGAAAGTGGAAGGCGGGCTTTCCACTTCTGAGGGGCCTATGAAATCAACCACACCGAGAGGGGCCAGACATTCTGCCCTCTCAGATCTTGCTGAAATGTCCCCTTCTCAGGGGTATCCTTTCTAACCTCCCTATTTCATACTGCTACCCCCTCCCTGGCACACCCTCTGCACGCCCTGCTCTGTTACCATCCATCAGACCCCTGGATTTCCCTAAGTGAACCTCTTTCCCGCCCCATTAGAATGTAAGCACCCTGAGGGTAGGGATTTTTGTTTTACTCTCCAAGTCCCCATTTCCCAGAACAGGGACCGACACTTTGCCTTCAGCGTCTCACCCTCTGTGTGGGTCCCCACGTTAGCCCCCTGGGGGCCATGAACAGCGGAGGTGGGAGCACCTGCTCCCCCTGCTGGTGGCGCAGGCTTCTGCCCCCCCCCCCGGAGGGAGCCAGGCACAAGGCTAGGGGATGCGTGCCAAGCTCCCCCAAGGACGCCCTCAACACCCTGTCCCTGCAGTTGGCACCAGGCTCCTGCAGCTCTGCGAGCATGCAGCTGGGGAGCAAGGTGCCAGCCTCCTCCTCTCGGCCGTCTCTCTTAGGAGGATTCTCCTGGGGTCTCCAGTGCCTGGTTCTGCGGGTGGGGCCGGAGAGGGAGTGGTACCCATCCACCAACACTGTCCACCCTCACTCCCCCTCCTCTTGACCACTCCATCTTCTTACATAAACAGCAAAGAGCAAGGAGTGGAGAGGCGAGGCACCTCCAGGATGCCCCGGGGAAGGTGTCTGGCCCCAGCCTTTTGTGATCTCTTTAGGAAGTGGGTTTCTTAGCATCTCTTTGGCCACAGCCTTGGGTCCCGGTAACCAATTCTGGGGCAACTGGAAATGTCCCCTCCGTGTCTCCTTGGTTGTTTACTGTAGATCTTCCCTCCCGGAACACGGGCCCAGAGACCCACAGCTTGACGTGACCAGTGCCTAGGAAAATGCCCGGCAAATTGCAGGCCCCAATCTTCCGAAAGAAATGACCCACTGGGAAGATGGCTGTGGCTACAGTGAGTTTGTGTTGAGAAGTAACAGGAGGGGGGATGGGAGGGGCCTGAGGTGGTCGATACGTGGCCGATGCCCTTCACGTGTTATCTCACTTCTCACAGTGACCTCGAGGGGCAACCGAGCCACCACCTCCACTTCCTCCCGGCCAAGCTCAGGCGGACGCAGGGAGGCGGCGGTTGCGGGCCGGGCTCTGGCGTCCATGATCCTGACTCTGGTTCCTCAGTTGTAAAAGTGGGACGGCGACACTCCACGTTGTAAGGGTTAAATTAGCTAATACGTGTAACGTGCTCAGCTCATGTAGAGACATGGCAGGTCATAAACAGGAACCAGAGTTAATTTCCATTATGACTGCTATCACTGGGACAGACCCAGAATCTGCCTACCGCCAAAGCCAGCACCCTGCACGGCACCCCCACTCCCACCAAGAGGGCGACTGAAAGAGGGTGATGACCCTCTGGGGCCCTGGAGCTGAAAGAAGCCGAGACCCCCGGGTGAGGGTGACAGTCAATGCCAGACCTCGGCCTGCAGCCCTGATGTAAGGGGCGACGAGGAACCTCTACGGGTCTTCAATCAGGGGAGTGAAATGATGAAAGTGCTGTTTTAGGAAGATTAATCTGGCAGCAGAGACGGGATGGAAAACAGTCAAGCTCAGTGCAAAGAATTATGACCGCTTCCCGGCTTGCTGAGAGGAGGGTCATTAAAGGAGTGGCCTCGTTCTTGGCTCCCTGGGTGCCAAGCTCAGGGTTCCCGGCAGCTGGGAGGCGCTGGGTCTGTAGCAAGAAGAGGCGCCCAGGGCAGCCGGCAGGGGGCACTGTTTTTGCCAGGGACAGCAGCCATCACCAGGGAGCTCTGGCTGAGGAGCAGGGTGGACAGCGGGACAGGCAGCAAAGTCCAATCTGCTAGAATAAGGAGGGGGCCATCAGCCCCCTGGCCACGTGGCAGATTCCAAGCTGAGCACCTCGACTACGGCATGGGGTGGGCTCTTGCGGGGAGGTCCTTCGGGGAGGGCAGGACACCCACTGTCACAGGCACCAGCTCCCACCACTGGAGGCTGCTCTGGAAGCAGCAGCCAAAGTGTAAAGGGGCACCAGGGCTGCCCCGACCAAGAGCGGAATGAGCTGCTGCTTCTCCATTTTGCTCATTTTATTTAAAGCTGTCACGATAGATTGGAAGGGCTCAGGCCACTCTATCTTCTCCCATCTCCCGAGGAGACGGAGCCCGCGGCCAGGTTCCAGCGCGGGGAATGGTCCAGCCAGCCCCTCACACCAGCGCCTGGAAAACCTCCAGCTTCTCCCGGTACAGGTGGTGAAACTGCTTGGCCAGGTAGTGGAAGGGGGCTTTGCAGTTTTCCATCTCCTTCTGGAGAGACAAATTGAAGAAGTCGGTTGGTTTTAGGACTGTCACAGAGAGCTGGCATCGCCCGCTCTTCCCTCCTGCCAGGTGCTCCGCCCTCTGCCCCAACTTCTCCTTCCCACCACCCCCACCACTCAGGGCAGCTACTACCATTCCTCCCATTTTACAAGAAGGAAACTGAGACGTGGAGAGGTTAAGGTCACGTGCCGAAAGCCACACACTTGCCCGTGATGGAGCTGGGTCTGAACCTAGACCTGTTCCTGCAGAGCCTGTACTTTTAGCCACTCTCACTCTGTGTGTGACAGGATGTTAAAATGAGACTCTTTCTTGCTTAGTTTTGACTGAGGCCCCAAAGGTCAAAGCAAAACAACCGATGGCAAGGACCTCCACACTCTGGAGGGAGGAGCAGATGGGATGGAGGTCGGGGAGCGCTGTGGCACTTCCCCCAGGATGCGGGTGCTTCTCCCTCATCCTGAGGTCAGTGGGAGGGTCCCAAGAGGAAGCCTGCAGCCCGGGGACTCAGGCCAGTGCTGGACCCGGGCCTGGGAAGCATCAGGGTGAGGCTGGGGTTGGCTGTCTGGATGGCCAAGCAGGAGAGTGCAGACTGGGGATGGCCTGCAATGCCTCCTCTGTCAAACTGGGGCTGCAGCAACGCTTCCCTGGACCAGCGGCGGGCCCAGTGGAAGCCCAGCCTGGAGCTGTCTTAAAGGGACTCCGCGGGGACAGCCTCCAGGAGGGTGATGGGTCCCAACAAGAATGGACGGCCTGGAATTGAGATCACAGGAAAGGTGAGGAGGTGTCCTAGCCTGAGGAGGTGTCACCTGTGAGGTGGAAGCCGCAGGTGAGAAAGCGCCCCTGATGGGCACAGGGAGGGCATCTCTGACACCTGGCAAGTCCAGAGGGGCCACAGCAGGTCCCAACAGAAGTGAGCTGGTGGGGAAGCACAGGTCCAGAAACACAGATGCAGCAGTCTGGCCCTGCTTCCCACAGCAGGCTCAGGAGGCGAAGCTGACTTTACGAATTTTGACAGTCACTCAGGACTGGGCATTTTAATAAGTGAAATAATGAATAATTTTGTGACTAAAGGTGACCAAAGGATGTTTTTATTATCTGAGAGAGATCAGAAAAGTTCTGGAACTTGCCCTAGGTTTTCTCCATCTGGTAGGAAGAACCAGCCCTATAGGGTGAGCCTGACAGGCTCTGGGAGAAAGAAGATGGTACCCTCTCCACTTAGCTATCGTTTCTCACTCTCTATGTGCGCATCCACGGGTATTTTAAATTTTTTTAAAGAAATAAGTTGGCAGAAGAAAGCACCCACTACTTTCAAGACAGTAGCTCAAACTATGAATGCACAAGAACCTGTGTGTACGGATTTTCAAACAATCCGTAGCTGGTGGCCAAAGTGCAGCCTTGATAAGAGGTAATGAAGTATCCCCAACAAAACGGAAGGATTTCCAAACCAAAGGATGGAACGAAGTCGTCAAGCTCAGTGCCTTTGTTTTATAGACAGCAGTCTGGGGCCCAGGGGTGCAGTGGCCCAGCTGTTTTACGCAGAGCCCAGTCTAGAATTCAGATGCCCCAAATTTGAGAAGAGCAGCCTTTTCACTCTGCCAGCTGGGGTGACAGAAGCGCGCAAAAGGAAACCAGTTCCTGCAGAAAGTTACCGGACTTCCTGTCCCCAGGGTGGAGGAGAGAAGTCACCAAGAGCAGAACCAGAGGCGGCAGTGCTGAGAGGGTGCTGAGAAATGAGAGGACAGCTGGTGGCCCAGACGAGTGTCTATACTCAACTCATGACTGCCAAGGACCGGAAGGCTGTCACTCTTCAGCAGGACATAAGAAGAATAACTCAGTTATATTTGCAAGACACTTTTGACTGTACAGAGCATAACGTCCTAGGCTACGCCAAAGTCAAATAGCAAAACGTTACGTCAGTTGCAAGTATAGTTAAGCATTGAATGGGAAGAGAATGAGGACTGCAAGGCACATGCACAAGGATTTCTAACTGAGTCTGAAAGCTCTTGAAAGCCAGATCTTCGGAGAACGCAACATAAGAAGTAGGGAATTCAATGGAGGCAAGTCTCTTTATACACATGGAGTGCTCCTGAAATAGCAGATGTAAACAGAACCGTTTTCCAAATGCATTAGGAGGGCTTGCTAATGATAGGAATGCTTTTGTTAAATGATGAATCATAATCTTGCTGACATCGTTTGACAGCTGTAGAGTAGGTCTGCTCTGCGTGAAGAATCTTCAGAGCGGGCTCAGACTAGTGCTTAATCTGGCCTAGAATTCTGCCCCTGAGACTCCCAAAGTAGGCTCTGTGGGAGGCCAGAGCCCCTTCTAGAAGGTTATCAAGCTGGACAGGCTGGCCTGTGTTCTAGTTCTGGTTCCACTGCTCATTAGCTGGGCAACCAGGGAAAGCAACACAGTCTGAGCCTGTTTGTCATCAGTGAGATACGGATAGCAGCAGGACTGCTGGAAGCCTAAATAGATAATGTGTGCAAGACACTTAGCACACAGTAGGTGCTCAACAAACCTCAGTTCCCTTCCCCTCACCTTCCTGCAAGGGAAGCCATCCCTATGGATCTTCCCTGAACTCGCTTTTATTTAATACTGTCCAACTTCTTGCAGTAATAAACAATGCGTTTTAACTGCTGTTTGAAGAAATGCTCTTAAATCTTTTTGGTGTGAAAATGCCAAATATTGAGGGGTGTTAGAAAGTCAAAGAGAAACCACAAAGACCTCGAATAGCCAAAGTAATCCTGAAAGAGAACAAAGTTGGAGGCATCACATTTTTTGATTTCAAACCCTATTACAAAGCTATAATAATCAAAACAATACGGTCCTGGCATAAAAACAGACACGAAGACCGATGGAACAGAATTGAGAGCCCAGAAATAATTGCCCCACATATACGGTCATCTAATATTTGACAGTGGAGTCAGGAATACTCAACGGAGAAAAGATAATCTCTTCAATAAATGGTGCTGGGAAAACTGGATATTCACATGCAAAAGGATGACACTGGATTCCTATTTTACACCTCCCAGAAATTAACTCAAAATGGATTAAACAGTTGAACTTAAGACCTGAAACCAAAAAAACTCCTAGAAGAAAACATTGGGAAAAAGATCCTTGTCAGTAGTTTTGGCAATAATTTTATGAATATGACAACAAAAGCACAAGCAACAAAAGCATAAATCAATAAGTGGGACTACACCAACCAGAAAGCTTCTGCACAGCAAGGGAAACCATCAACAAAATGAAAAGGCAACCTGCAGAATGAGAGAAAATATTTGCAAACCACACATCTGATAAGGGGTTGATATCCAAAACATACAAGGAATTTGTGCAACTCAACAGCAAAAACACAAATACTCTGATTAAAAAATGGGCAAAGGACGAATAACAGATATTTTTACAAAGAAGATACTTGAACGGCCAACAAGTACCTGAAAAGGTACTCAAAATTATTAACCGTCAGGGAAATGCAAATCAACCACAATGAGATGTCACCTCACACCTGTGAGGATGGCGATCATCAAAAAGACAAGAGGTAAGTGTTGGTAAGGATGTGGAGAAAAGGGAACCCTTGTGCACTGTTGGTGGGTATGAAAATTGGTGCAGCCACTATGGAAAACAGTATGGAGCTTCCTCAAAAATTAAAAATAGAGCTGCCACATGATCCGGCAATCCCACTTCTGAGTGTGTAACCAAAGGAAACGAAGTCACTTCCTTGGAGAGAGAGCTGCATCCCCATCTTCACTGCCAAGAGAATAGTCATGACAGTAGTCAAGACATGGAAACAACCTGAGTGTACACTGATGAATGAATGGATAGAGACAATGTGGTACACACACACACACACACACACACATGAATACTATTCAGCCATAAAAAAGATGGAAATCCTGCCACTTGTGACGACGTGGATGAACCCTGAGGATATTATGTTAAGTGAAACAAGCCAGCCGAGAAAGATAAATAGTGTTATGTTCTCACTTATGTGTGGAATCTAACAAAAAACAAACTCAGAAACAGAGAGTAGACTGGTGGTTGCCAGGGGCGGTGGGGACGGGGGTGGGAGAAACGGGTGAAAGTGGTCAAAGGGTACAAAACCTCCAGTTTAAAAATGAGTATGTTCTGGGGACGGAATTATAAAGAAAAAAGAAAGTCAAATGGCCATGTAGGTACCTCCTTTAGGTCTGCAGGACAATTATGGCCGCATTTAGAAAGAGAGGAGGAGATGGGCTTGGTGTCAGGACTTGGCTGCGTTTCAAATGGCATTTGGTTATATCTCCTTTTTAATTACAGCTTTCTTAACCGAGCTGCCGGGTGGTGCTTAGTCGCCCCCATCAACTCAGGGGGCGACTAGTTAACCTGCACAGTTAATACCAAGTGCTTAACTGCAGCCTCGTCAGACATCATTTATACCCTCCCGTTTCAATCGTGTAGTGGCAAACACCTAACCAGAGTTTAAACATGCAGCCCAGTGGCCTTTGGTGATGGAAGTGTTGGGAGTGGGTGTTAATTTCTGAGTTCCGTCAAGAGTTCCAGGGAACGTGGATATTGGGGTAAGGAGGCAACTTCATAAATGTGAATGGAGGAGGACGGAATAGGAAGATAATGTTTGCTGTGGGTGGTACAGCTCACTGCTTTGCTCAAAGGTGTCCTGCACAAGAGATGGGCAACCCTCTATATAGTAAAAACCTGCTAATTGGAACTTCACTAATTTAGCATTTGTGATCGTTGGACCAGAGGCAAAACTGACATTTATCTCTGCACAATCTAGGAATACAAGGATTTAGTGAGTAATAATAGCATAAATGAGATTACTAGAGGGAATATTTATATTTAAAAAAGCTAACATTGACTGAGCATTTCCGATGCCTCAGACCTCCTGCTAAGTGCTTTTATAGTCACCATCTGACTTAATTCCCATATCTATTACTCAATGAGGGATATATTCTACTATCCCCACTTTATAGGTGAGGAAACTGAGGCACCAACAGGTTAAGTAACACCCCGAGCGGCCCACAGCTAGTCCCGCTATTCACCATCGGAGGTCAGAGCACCTGCCTGCACTCGCTGCTTTCCCTAAGGAAACATGCCGCTTTGAGGGGGTTTAAGAAATTCACGTCCATACGGCAACTGAATAGCAGCATTTGTCAAATTTCACAGATGCGACAACAAGGGTGCCTGTAGCTTAAGGAGAGTTTGAGTAGAAAACGGCCTCAGGGCTATTCGTTAAGTAGCCCACTGACTCTCTGGGAGGACCAAGGCATCAGTCGGGGCCGGAGGCCACGAGGCCAGGAATGAAGTCCACGTTACCACCATGGACGTTTCAGGCTGCGCCGGACGTGGCAAGTCTCCCCAGCGACCCCAGGAGGGGGCACTGCAGTTGGCACCTTGGTCCCTGCTGGCTCTGAAGTGGGCGTTTCTGGGCGGCTCCCACGGGGGGGTGTCTTCTCTTGACCCCCATCCATAGCAGCACACGAGTGTTTCTGATTGGTGGAGCCTGGGTCACGCCCCTTCCATAGTAGCACACGAGTGTTTCTGATTGGTGGAGCCTGGGTCACGCCCCTTCCATAGTAGCACACGAGTGTTTCTGATTGGTGGAGCCTGGGTCACGTGCCTGCACCCTGGCTGCAGGGAGGTTGGGACCTCAGAACTCCCCACATAGGAGGGAGCTTCCCACAGTACTGTGAACACGCCCAAATCATGCTTATCGGGTACTGAAGGGGCCGGGAACAAATCCCTCTGACCGTCCCCCTTCCCAAGGGCTCTTGCTGAATATACCAGAGACACTCTATGGCCTGGTGTCACCCTGGGGCTGCGGCACGGTGGGGGCAGGGAGCACGGGAACCAGAAGTCAGGGATCCTAGTCCTGGCTCAGCCCTTCGTAAGTCAACGTGACTCACGGGCCAGTCACTTCACCCCAACACTAAGTGGGGAATGGGGGCCAGCTCCTGGATCATGGGGCTGATTCTGAGAGTCTATGAAATAGTGTGCCAACAACACTGTAACCCAAGATGTCTCATGCCCACATCAAGTGTCCCTGTAACTGAACACAACACACTTGTGTTTCTTCCTAATTGAGATGCAGCTTTTCCCAGGGCCGGCTGGCTGGCTGAGCTGCTTGTTCGTAACCCACGAGTGACTCCTGCTATACTGAGAAGAGATCTTGGGCTAAGGGTGTAAACATCAGCTCCAAATCAGGCTCTGCATATGGTGGACTAACAACTCGATGCATGGGAGGTCATGTGAGAAACCGCTTCCAGCCGAGGTCTGCTCCAGACTTGGCTACGGTGCAGGCGGAAATACTTACCACGGATGTTTCAAAACATTCCAGGCCTTGGCCCAGTGCCCATGCCCGGGTCTGGGCCGACTCCACCACTCGCCTGCTGGCCAGGTCTGTCTTGTTCCCCACCAGTACACCTGCTCGAGAGAAACAATCGGAGCGTCGCATTTAACCGTGGCCGTCTGGGAGGACAGCTGGAGAGATAAAAGAGCAAGCAGCCTAATTCTGAGGTGTGTAAAACCTCATCTGAGAGAGGCTCCCTGATCCGAGGTGATGAGCACGACCGGAGACCCCGCACCGGCCCCCGAGGGCCGCAGCGGAGCGGGAGGCCGGCACTTTGCACCTGCAGCTTTCGCTCAGCCCCTCTGCTAGACCTCCTGGGTACCTGTCCGCCTCCTCTCCCTAAGGCTGCAAACCGTGAAGGCGAGGACCAAACTGATGTGAGCATTTGCGATCACTTCTAGCACATGGAGCAAACTTTCAAAACGGTCATTAACGCTAATCTGAGGGCTGGGCTCAGAGTCAGGCATTCAGAGGTAATTTGGTTCTGTTGCCAGCTGCATCCGCTGCGGCTAATTTTTGAGCCTGTCTCTGGAGATCGCTTTCCCTGGTCTTTAATGAGGAGAATTTGTTGATCTCACATAGGGATGAAAAATAAACTGATTGAGAGCATTCAGAAGTGAAAACGGGCCTTGCATGTTTACTGGTGCCCCACATACAGGAGAAAATGAGGACTGCTTCCCTGGGGTTAGCTTTCCGGAAATAACAACTCATATTCCTATCACAGCACCTTCCCACTTATTATCTTGAGTCACCCCATAACCCTGCCGGGGGGCGTCAGCAGGCCCATTTTATAGACTCACAGAGGTGGGGCAACTCACTGAGGTTCCCGTGGTTGCTGAGGCAGAGTCAGGGTACGGTCTAGACCATCACACTCAAAGACCAGGGCACCCTTTCTCTGCACCCACAGCCATTTCTGCAGTGACCTTGTGCTCTTGAACTTGAAGGTCAGAGGTGCTGCTGGCAACCCCGGATGCCTGCAGGTCGTACCTGGGAGGGTGGCTCCTGGCATCTGTGACCGAGCCTTCTCCAGCCACTTGCTGCAGTTGGTGAAGGACTGCTCGTTGGTCACGTCGTAGACGAGACACAAGACGTTGGGACTCTCCCACTGTGCAAGGGGGACAGGATGGGGACACGTCACTGACAGCGAAAGTGACTTCTAGACGGGGAGGAAATGTGGCCTTCTAAGGGAAGGGACACGTGGGCAGAGGGAAGTGAAAAATTCTAAAGGAGATGTGAATCAGAACCGAGCCACACTCACAGAAGAAAAGGATTCACCCACAGGAATGAATGGGAGGGCTGGGCGAAGTGGCGGGGAAGGCCTAGGTCTGGGATGGTGACGGTGAGGGTGAGAGCTCGCATCCGTGCCGGGCGTTTTCTGGGCATCATCGTGAAACCTCCCAACTTTGCAGGGCTGGTCTGAAGACCCCTACTGTGTAGCTGAAGAAACTGAGTTCAGAGAGGGTAACTGACTTGCCCACGTCACACGGGCTTTAAACACCAGGGTGGGGCTGAGGCTTTTCTCTACCCAGAAACGCTTTGCCTGCCCCGGTTCCATTAACTCATTCTTCTACTCATTCTCATAGAGGGCCCACTATTATGCAAGGTGACATGTTTTCTGCTTTGCAGGCCTGAAAGAGCATCGTTTTTTCATTAGCCACTCACTGCAAGCTGGTTTGCTTACATTTTCCTAATAAGGGCCGGCTTTTCAAAAGGCAAAGGGCACTTCCTGCTTCTCCTGCAGTGTATCAGCCCTAATCCAAACCAGACCAGCAACTGCACAGGGTTCGCTGTCCCAATGAAGAACCAGTGCTATGCTCGCAGGGGCTGGCGCCTTCAGGGGCTGCTCAGACCCCTGGGCCATCCTGCTGCCTGGCACAGGGCCGCGGGGCAGCCCTGATAGGCTGTGAGGCTAGTCCTGGTGCGTGTGACTCTTGGCGATGCCCCGGTCTCTGGGGACCCCCATCCTGCACAATTAGAGGCTGGTTCATCTCTGGGGTGTTGTCACCTCCCAGGGTGTGAGGGAGAATCCTTTTCCCTCCAGCTGTCCTTGGAAGGCCAGCCCAGAACTGGCTCTGGAGGCCTCACCCTCCTGCCCCTGAGGCAACACTGCCTCCCCTCCTGGACGTGCCCAGGATGGGAGGAGCTTGGATTAAATTGATGATCCCTTCACACCTTCACTCCACAGACTACAGAGCTCTAGCTAGAGTCACACTGACCACCCCTGTGCACATGCAGGAGAGACCTCCTTCCTCCAGGCCCCAGTGAGGGGACCCAGCATGGGCAGCGTGTGACCCTGACTTGTCCAGACACATCATCTCTTCCGTGGGGCAGCGCCGGACAGCGTACAAGGGAGCCGCGTGGGAAAACACCAAGAACTGATGTGTGAGGCCAGCCCTGTGTGAAATTACCATCATTAGATCTATTTCTCTTAGGCGAAAAAAAAGGGTGGCAGCAAACAGTTTCTATTAAAATGTAGCTGTTCTTGGAAAGGCAGGGGAGGGCTCTGGAGACCTCAAACCTTCTAAGTAGCTCACTGGCCCACATTAGCGGAACCGTTACCTTGGAATGTACAGCAAGCTGGATCCTAAGAGGAAGGCTGCGCGGGCTGGAGGAGCCTGGGGCAGCAGCAGGGGCAGGTCCCAGAGCAATCCTAGGTGGGACCAGGGGGTGGGCTGGGAAGCTAAGCCTCACTGTGGGGCCTCTAGGGCACCCCCTAGCGGGGAAGGAAATCTTTGCTCCAGACCCAGGAGGCGGAGGAGGGCTGAAAGAACACCCCCAGGAGGGGGTTGCTCCAGAGAAGGGAGGCCCCGGAGTGGGGGGCTGCGAGGACCGAGGTGCACAGCTCTGGTGCATTGGGAGTCAGCCATTCCAGGGCCGGGGGGGAAGCAATCACGAATCACATGCAAGAGCTGCTCCTACCTGCCAAGGGGCCACCGACCCCAAGGCTGGGAGGAATGCCCCTTACAGGATGTTGCCATGGTAGCTTCTCCTGGTGGCTGTAGTGAAGTGAAATTCCTGTGAGGGCATTGTTAAGGGGCAAACCTTTGGCGGGAGGTGGTGGTGATAGGAAAAAGACTGAATGCTACTTGCCAGTTTATCCAGCATTTCAGAAAACAGCTCCTTGCCGGCCGAGTCAAGAATGAAGAGTTCCTGGAATCAGAAAGACAGGTCCCAGGAAAGCCTGCACGTGGGGAAACCCCTGTCGGCAAATCCCCGCTAGGACTCCCGGCGCACCTTCGGGGTGACACACGCATGCGCACGTGCACACACATTTGTCTTTTGTCCGAGGCACGAGGAAGACGGTGGGAGGAGGAGCAACGGTTTCCCACCCCAACTGGCTCTTTCTGGGCGGCATCTCACCCCTCCTAACCCCGAGTGCAAAAACACCAGGAACAAGCCGACTTCCCACCTGGCAGAACAGAATGCTAGACAGGCTGACAAGTGCTCTGTTTTCCAAAAGGGCATTCTGCACTTTGTTAACGAAATTGATTTTCAAATCTTAAAACGATCCTTTTTAAAGGAGGTCACCGAGGAGGCCTGGGGAGGGCATTTGAAGTAGGACAGTCTGTCATGGCTCTGGGTGGCTGCGGTGTGATTCTAGCAGAGGGCACAGGATGACCCTTCCTGCCCGTGTCCGAACCTTCACCGGCCCAGGTGAGAGCCCCTCCCCAATGCTGCCATTCCAGGAAGTCTCCCCTAAGTTCCCCGTTAATTTGCTGCTGGCTCGGGCCTCTGGCTCATGCTGTCTGAAGGTCAGCGACCTCCTCTGCTTTGCACATTGGCTGTCGGTGCATTCATCTTACCCCTTCTCACTGTATCCAGGGTACTTAAAATTGCTTTTTGCTCATGGACCTCTTGAAGAATCTAGCAATTCTCAAGGCTTCTCTCCAGAAAAGCACATGCAAACCTAGCATCTTGCAATTCAATTTCAAGGGTCGAGCCTTCCCACACAGGGACCCAGGTTAGGAACCTCAATACTCGGTAAGTTCTGAGGGTAAGACCCAGAGCCCAGTCTTCCTCACGTCTTCTTCCTCATCCCTTCCATACAATGCTTCCCGTGTTCCCCCCAGCCTGTTCCTGAATGCTCAGACAAGTCTAGGCCAAGTCCTGGCACTTTCAGGTAGCTAGTCAGACATGAGTGGGTCTTGCCCCATCCCGGACGGGGTCATCTTTCCCTCCCCAACCTGGACACTAGTGATCAGAACCCACCCAGAGATCCTCCCTCTTCTAGTCAAGGACCACCAGCCTTATCAGGACCAAGCAAGATAAACCTACCAGCACAGGTCGGTGCAGGTGCACCAAGACCTAAAAGGTGCCTCAAGGTAACCTGGGGTTAATTATGCCGTATTTGTAATACATCAGCATTGTGGTTTGGGTGCTCGTGCGCAAGCGCCTGTGCACTAGGAGAAAAGTTACGGGACCTAAAGCTGTCAATCAACTTGTCAGTCAAATGACGCAGGACACAGGGAGGGACCACCACTCTCAAAAGCCCAACCCTACCCCACTGCAGGCTGCTTCTGGTTTCCAGACAGCCCACTCTCATTCGTTCTTGGGAGTGTACTCCTGCTCTGCTTAAGAAACCTCTTAGTACTTAAAACCATTCTATGTCTCTCGACTGAAATCTCTCCCTTGAGAAGGCAAGAACTGAGGAAATCACTGCCCTGGTGACAGCACTGCCTCACTCCGTGACCACGGAGCCCTCGGGCGCAGCTGGGGCAGCACTGAGCCCCCTTGGGGCGAGGGCACCACTCACCACACTGTCCCCTGTGTCAGGGACTGGCACCGTCTTCACCACCAGATCCACCCCTGTTGTCTGTGGAGGAAAAGGGAGAACACGCACGTCAGGGCTCCCAAGGGGATGCATGTCTCCGGCTCAAGTGTCTGTGCTCTGGACTCACTTCTGGTGTGGAAGTCAGAGACGCCCTAGTCTCGTCCAACCCCCTGCCCACGAGCGAGCTGTACACGGTGACCAGCCAACCACTGGCCAGTCTGCTCCACACACTGCCCCGTGCCCCGTGGCTTATGGCCATATGGTCAGGCCTCTTAGGGCTTCTTAAGGACATTTGGAAAGTCACTGCCCCAGGGTTATCTGATCACTTGTCTTTAAGCCTCCACCAGGCCTATGATGCCCACATCTCACCAGGGTGTAGTTCTTCTGGAAATGGGCTCCGTCGCTGCGGAAGATCTGGGCCAGGGCGGTCTTGCCCACGGTTGGGTCTCCTGTGAGATCAGAGTAGAAGAAAAACACCACTTTCATCCTAAGCTGACTGGAGGCTCTCCCATTCCAGAACACTGGTCTAGAAACCGAAAACCTCAATGAGTTCTCAGGGAAAAGGTGATTGATTCTCATGGGAACTTGCTCCGGGGTCGCTGGCAGGGCAGCGGGTCTGTGAGACCGATCTTCCAAACCCATGATGGCCAGTCTCTTTTCTTCCGGGCTAATCCTTTCATCTACAGAAGCCCACCCAGAAGGTAACAGAACTGAAGGAGGGCTTCTGAGCATTGGAAACAGAACTGACACTCTTCCACTGAAACACACCCGACGGGGAAAACCTGTCCCTTTCAAACTTGAAATTACTTTGAAGCCTTGAAGGTAAGGAAGTGTGATCAGGTACAGACTTACAGGTTCAGCTCTCTAATGGAACCACTTTGAGTTTACAGCGTCCATCCTGAGAATCCTGCATACTTTTCTGGGGTGGGGGGGAGAGGGGGAGAGTTGGGTGGGTTTCTACATTTAGGAGAAACAAAACGTCAGGGGCTACATTTGCCATCCTGAAGCCCATTTCCAAGTGACATTTTCCACCTCCACCTCCTGGTAACCCATCTGCGACCACTGCGGGCCCATCTTCCCAGGGCCTCTCCTCTAAGTCTATCGGCAACAGCCACTGGTTCCTCTAAGCCCGTCTCATACCTACCGGCTCCATCTCCTCGGCTTTCCTGTTAGTGGAGAGCCCCATAAACTGGTACCTGGAAACTAAAGATCTATGTCACAGTTTCAAGTCTGAGACCTGGACCTTTCACAAGGTGGTCAGGGGCAATTTACTCTGGGGTTCCTCCCGGGCCCCCAAGGGTGCTGGAGGCTCTCCGTGCCCATCCTTAATTCTCCTGCACCCTCCCCACATCCCCACCGGTGGCTCTGCATGGCTTCCTTTGATACCACACTGTGTTCATCTGCAAGACCTTTTCCACCTTGAGAGTCTCACGCTGATTCTCCCTCCATCACCCAGCGCCCTGGCAGAACACCTGTCTGCTGCTTTCTCACCCCCTTGATCCTCAGCAAAATCACCACGCTCGCATCCTTCTGCCTTGCGTCCCTCGATGCAATCGTCTCACCTTCACCCCGTTTTACAGGCGGCTTCAACTCGCCTCTTTACTTGACTCCTCGATAGCCTGCCGCCCTGTTCACTTTTCAGTTTTGACTTTTCTCACCTATAATTTTCTCTTGGGAGACAATTATTTGCCTACTCGTGGCATTTCATTTCACGTTAACTCCTCCAGGTCTGAGTGAGCTAGTCAGGTCTTGCTTTTCTCTTTGCCTCTGTCATGGACCCATTCATACAATCTCATTCGCTCCTTCCCAGCCCCCAGGTCCCAGCCTCCACCCCCTGCCCCCCCGGGGACTATCATTAACCTCATTTGACAGATGAAGATACTGAGGCTCAGAGAAGTCGGGTAACCTGCCTCGGATTCCAACATGGCCCTCTCTCCGCCAGATCCCACTCCTCTCCTCGAGCTCAGGGACCCTTCTGACCCATTTCTAACACTGCCCCTGCAGGTCTTCATCCCCGCAGCCTTCCGGGACACCGGGGGGGTGGGGAACGTGGGCTGGGCTTTCACTGGGTACCCATCCATCTCAGGGCAATCAGAGCACATCTTGTGCAATGACTGCATCCACCCTCCCGACTTCAATTTTGCTTCTGAATCCGGTTGGAAGTTGGCTCTTCCCGCTTGTGAAATTCCCTACAGATTTGTTCCGGTTAATTTCATAACTCTTGCTTCCGACTGTCAGTCAGAGTCACCCACACTCGTGGAAAACCTCCTGTGTCGGCTGAGGAGGGATCTGAGTGAGCCCAGGAAGGCGAGACCACTGATAAAACACATCTGCAGGGCAACAAGATGACAAGTGCAAATTCAAAGAGCACAAGCTGAGAATCGAGGCGTCTGAGGGTGCGGGGAGGAGAGAAGCTGATGAGGGCTTTCGTCAGCGGGGAGGACTTCCCTGGAGAAGGCTGAGCCCAGGGGTGACGGCGGGGGGGGGGGTGCTCTGCTTGCTGGAGAGGGTACCATCTGCAAGGGCACGATGCGAGGTCACCTGCGACCTCATAGTCGCCAAGCCCGGGGGTTTTTCCTCAGCTCTCACGCTCCCCAATGCCTCTGAAGCAGCATCCCGCCCCCGGCAGCCCTCCGGCCCCGGGGACCCTGCACCGGCCTGGTCCTCCGGCTGCTCTGCCTGCCTCCCAGATGTGGACACTCCTGTGGGCCTGGCCTTGGTCCTCTGTTCCCATCTACTCGGTCCCACTTACTCTCGTTACCTCGACCGTCACTTCTCGTGCCAGGATCCCTCTCCCAAGCTTTGTGTTTCCCACACCCTATGGGTGTTTCCACTGGAACGTCAGGCTTCCCACCGGATCTCAGTGCCCACAGCCAGGCTGGGTCCCGAGCAGTCTCGCCCATTTATCTTCCTTGTTCTCTTCACCACTCTCGATGTCCCCAGACTTCACCCACGGTCACCTCCGAAGGCTCCTTTTCCTTCCTCCCAAGTCCAGTCAGCCTCTTCTTTCCTTACATCATTCTCTGTGTCTCCAGCCCGCATCTCCTTTGTTGTCATGACCAACGCTGCCCTAGTTGCCTCCAACTTCAACCTGGGCTCCTGTCTCAGCCCCGAACCCACCCATCCATGCTCTGCCTTGTGACGCTGGAGCTGGGACTCTGCACACGTTTCTCTTTTGCCAGGGATTTCCCGTCAGGCTCTGCCGATGTGAGTTCCAGAGTAAGGCTGGAAGGCTGGGGGCGGGGGGGGGGGACTTGCTCCTTCCCCTTGGCTTTGCTGTTTCTCTTAGTGTTATCCTACTGATGGCCTTGACCCAGCAGCAAAGGCTAGTCGCTGCCTCCAACTGGGTTTTGTGTTTTTGCACTTCTGGACCAGCCTCAGAGACACCAGCATCAGCGGGCAGCGTCCCCTTCTCAGAGATCTGCGGCTCAGCTCCCAGCACCCTCCTGCGCTTTGAGGTTCTGACAACCTGCCCTTTTCCCTCTCGTCCCGCAGCCCTGGGATGAGGCTCCTTCCTGCAGTTACTCTCCGTGCTGCCTTACTGTCCCCTTTGGTCTTTCCAGTCCTCCAGTACCTGTTTAATGAACACCCCACACTAAATCCTCACTGTCGAGATACCTGTGTAGTTTCAGCTTTTTGCCTGGACCCTGCCTCGTGTAGCACTTGGTACCAGGAGTGGCCTCAAGACACAGACCCTCAGGATGGTCTGGAATTGGTTTGGCGGTTTCTCACCCTAAACATGGGGCTGTGCTCCTGGCCAGTGGGCAATAGGTCCTAGTGATGGGTGGCACGTGCTGGCATCACACACTGGGTACCACCCCAGCCAGGCAGTGCCCCCTCCTCAGAGGTCTGGATCCCAGCCCAGGGTTGGGGGAGGTTCTTCTTCAAGCTTCTGACAACCTGACTGCCACCCACCAATTCTGTGTCATCACAGTGTTGTCTTCTGGCTTTTTCAGTTCTCTGACACACGCTGAACCAATTCCATATATTAAACTCTCTCTGTTGAAATGCCTGATGTATTTTCTGTTTTCTTGACTAGGTCTGGACTGAAAACACCTCCCAACTGGCCCTCTCTCCTTTTTGTTTTTCTCCCTGCTCTAATCCACCCTGAGCTTGGCATCAACAGACAGATCTTCATAAGACAGTGCTTTCCTCCGGTGACGCTCTCACACACAGCCTGTCAAAGGATTCTTTCCGCCGTACGCCCCTCCCCACCTTCCGACTCTGTCTCTGACTATCCCTTACACAAAATCTGGGCTCTACAGTCCTGTTCTCTTGATCCCTGAAAATTCCTCGAAGATAACCTCCTTTCAGGTCACCCTAATCCAAATCCTAATCCTGCCCAGTCTCTGCCAGGCAAAGCTCCAACATGGCCTTCCTGCCCAGCCTCTGAAGGTCGTTTCTCGCTCCTTTGTCTTTACCTGCATGGCGAGTGCAGGTCAATGCTGGTGGCACGAGACTTGACATCAGAGCAGCCCTCCAGGGAGCCAGGTTTATCATCCCCATGTATGTCAAGAGGCAGTAAGTACAGCATGGCACTCAGGGCACAGACTACAGCTCCATCGCTTATGAGCTGTATGACCTTGGGTCAGTAATCTCTCTGGGCCTCAGTTGCCACATCTACAAGATGGGGATAACAGCTTCTATCTCATAGAATTGTTATGAGGATTTAATGAGTTAACATGTACAGTGCCTGATATATATTAAGTAATATTTACGTGATTTGGAAGCACATAAAATATAGATAAATGTTAAGTGTTGTTTTCTCTCCATCTGAATCAGAACAACTAGCAGCTGTGCCTTGAGGTATTTCTCTGGGATCAAAGGGCATTCGATTCCTGTTTCTTGCGTTATAAGCTATTATGCACAGCTCAGCACTTCCTTGAGTGCGGGGGCTGGCCGGGTTCACCCTTGTGCTCCCAGTGCACCTTGTGTGGCAACTCACGCATGCTAGGTGCTCAGTAACTATGTGGACTGAATAAGCACTTGAATTATCAGGTCCCTCGGTGACTAGTCATGTGAGAGAAAAAAGGCAGATTGACTCCATTTTAGACAGTCGGGGGACTTCCCTGGTGGCGCAGCGGTTAAGAGTTGCGCTCCCAATGCAGGGGGCCCGGGTTCAATCCCTGGTCAGGGAACTTGATGCCACGTGCATGCCACAACCAAGAATTCACATGCCACAACTAAGGAGCCGGTGATCCACGACTAAGGAGCACACGTGCCGCAACTAAGGAGCCCACAAGCCGCAACTAAGGAGCACACCTGCTGCCACTAAGACCTGGCACAACCAAATAAATAAATTAAATAAATATTTTTTAAAATGTGGTGTTTGTTTTAAAAAATGAGATAAAATAAAGAGTTGGCCAGTGAGGGGGCCTGTGTGGTGAGGGTGGGGTGAAGAATGAGGCTTTGATGGGTGGTGGAGGTAGGGCTGTGTGCAGTGATTCATTCTGCTGAGGTCTTTTGGCCCCTGAAAACTTCCAAGAGGAGATAGATACCCTTGAGGCCTCAAAAGGAGGCTTCAGATGGAGGGCTAGGTTGGAGTTCAGGAATGACTTCCCAGGCAGTGGATGAAATCAGGTAAAACTAGTACCTGAGGGTGTGGGTATAAAGAAGGGCAAGGAGTCTCAAGTTGAGGCCTGAGGATGGTAGAGTGTGGGGCTAAGAACAAAGCCCTGGAAATCATATCACCTGAATCTAGATCCCAGCTCAGCCAAATCCAGCTGTGTGACCCAGGGCAAGTGTCCTAACCTCTCTGGGTCTCAGCTGCCCCATCTGTAGAGGAGAATGACAATAATCCTGACCACACAGGGTTGTTGAGATGACCCGTGGTGAGGGTCTAGCACAGTGCTGACACATAGATGGTGCTCAGTAAGTCAGCCTCGTGATGGGAGTTGATTTAAAAAAGAAATAGGAGAAAGAATAGTCAGAGAGAGAGGCCCATTTAGAAAAAAAAAAAATCTAACTTCAGAGAAAAACGATCCCACCTTATCCATGAGGAAACTGAGGCTCAGAGAAGTGCTTTGTCCAAGAGGACACCGCCAATCTGAGGAACAGCAGAATTAATTTTGTTACACAATACTGCCCCCACTGGTGCTCTGGAAACTAGAGACTGCTCTTGAGAACCACTAATTTCTTTTGCTCAGTATGATACGATTGACTATGGTCAGTCAACTTTCTGTGTGACCCTTTTATTTCCAAATTGGAAAAGTCATTAAAAATACCATCCTTTTTGGTCTGGAAGAGAGGAATCAAAACAAGGGATCTCTTTTTCCTCTGCATAATTTCTCACTGCTTCTTTCCTGAACTGGTCAGATAAACCCAGAAAGGTCACAAGTTTCCACAGTAACACAAGTTAAGAATTTTGGAGGTAGGAAGTTAGGAATTTTAGGCCGATCTCGGGGTTGAAATCCTGCCTATGACCTTCCTTCGCTAGGGGGTGACCTTGGGCAAGAGACTTCACCTCAGTGCCTCGGTAAAGTCAGAACAATCCGGCACTTACCCCAGGGTGCTACCTACTGTGACAGGATTAAATGAAATGCACGAGCCTGACAAGCAGTAAGGACTCAGGAAAGTACATCTGTGCTCTGTGGTCCCAGGTCCATAATGCAGGCAAATGTTTTTCTAAATGAGCAGTGTGCATGCCACACAGGCATTCATTCGACAAATATTTATTGAGTACTTACTATGTTCTACATATATGTTCTGGGTGCTTGGGATGTATCAGTCAGCAAAACAAACATTCCCACTTTTGGGGGATTCAACACTTATGTCCTCCTGACCATGAGGCAGCACTGTAACTTTGGATCTTAAAGTCAACAACACATAGCTTTTTGTAAACTCTGGTCAACTGTACATTACTGTCTCCTATCCCTGTCTGCATAAGACTGGGGTCAGGAAAAAAATCCCATAAGTAAAGACCACCAAAGTCACTGATGCCTAACTTTGGGGTACAGCACCTGGTTTAGTTGAAGCGCTTATGGTGTGCTTAGCCTCATTTTCTTAACAAGTCTACTCCTTCTGAGTACAGCTCTAATTGGTGACGGTGGTCTCAGAGTATGACAGGGAGTGAAGGAAGCCACCTGGAGCTACAAATGTGCTCTGGAAGATAATTCTTCCACGCCTAATGAAATTTACTCTATCAGTAATTGCATTAACTCGCCTTTGCGAGACAGAAAGGGAAGGAGGGTAGACGATTTACGTGAACAAAAGCTCTCGACAATTTATGAAGTCTCTGGACTCCGGAGACTGTATTCACCCGCAAGTTTTCAGACTCACCTGCCAGGATGCATTTGGCTGCCAGCTTCACCATGGTAACCAACCACCTCCACGGACCAGACAGAAGAGCGGCTGCTGGAGGCGTTGGTGGCCCTGCCTGGGAAGGGGAGTGGGGAGGGCTAGCGCTCAAGGGGCCTGTGGCCGCGGTGGGGACAAGGACAATGGGGCCTGGACCCTCCGGACAGCCCACGGGGAGGATATCGGGCGCTAGGGTCGCAGCGGGGCTCACAGGAGCGCCAGATGGGGCCAGGTTCAAGGCCTCAGAAGGCAGCCTGGAAGGTGCCAGCGAGGCGATGCGGCTCTCGTACTCGGCCCAGCCCCTGGCAGTGCGGTCCGGGAATAGTGACCCAGCAACCCTCCAGCCGCAAGCACGGAGACAGATGCGCTCTCCAGGAAACCATAGCCCGCCTGCCCCGCCTCCTCATCGTCGTCCTCCTCCTCGTTGACCGTCGATTGGCTGCCATCAAAAGCTCCCACCCCGAAGGCTCACGGAGACCAGTGGGAGGAGGGGGCGCGGCTAACAACATTTCCTCGCAGGATAATTCGTAGTAGTATCTGCTCTTCAAGCTTATCTCGCTTGACTAATAGTTGTAGGAGATGTCAATCATCTCCGCCTCCCGCCCCCGCACAGCCTGAAAGTTCAGGGAAAAGCAGTTCCAACGTCGTGTATCCAGAGGCGGTGTTAAAAGAAGCTTTCTGATTGGCCAGAGACTGGCTTGGACCATCTTCGGGAGGAATGGGGACTCGTCGTATCCTCCTGCCCTTCTGGAGGTGGGTTCGCCCACGAAGTGGGCCGGTCGGGAGCGCGGGAGGCTGGAGCGTCGCTTGCCCCGTGGACAAGGTGCTGTTGCCCAGGCGGAGCTTTGAGCTGGTTTGACTTTGCCGAGGTTCTTGTCGCTCCCCCAAGTCCCAGATTCCGGGGAGGGCGGCCGTACGGTGCATCAATCTCGCAGGGGAATCTGATTTTTAAAGCCCAGGGATATTATGCGCTTTAAAATGTAAAATATGAAAGTGTTAAAAGTGACGTCTGTGGAACAAAGACAAGTGAGGGATGTAGAGGAGTCGTTGGACTCAGGAATGGAGGCTGTACTTTCCTCTGAGTCCAGCCCCTCTTGTGAAACGGACAATGTGTCACATACCACATACGGAATGAAAGCGAGCCTCCAGGACACTTCCCATCCCACAGGGAGGCTCCGGATATATCTGTGGACTTTCCGGGGAGGCCCCTCTTGCTGGCGGTCAGGAACCCCAGTCTGCAGTCACTGCTGTCTTCCTGACCTGGGCAAGTCGCCTCACTCCTGAGCCTGGTTCCTCATTTTTAAAAGGGGCTAGTGGAACCCACCTTCTGAGGTTGTCCTGAGGCTTAGAAGAGAGAACATCTGTAGGTGCCTGGGACATAGCTCAACGGTGACGAATGGATGAATGAGAAGAGATTTATCTGGACAGATTGGGTTTACCGTCACTGTCATATGTTGGCCAGGTGCATGCACCCCTCTTCTCACTCTCGCTGGTTCCCCTGGGATGGCTGGTGCTGGAAGGGAAGAGCAGCCCCCCAGGGAAGACGCCTGCCCCCAGGATTCGCCATCACATGCCTTTCATTTGGCTACCAGCCTTGTGCAGGGCAATGAACACACACACGCTCTATAAATCGCTGTGAATGCTTCAGCCTTGAATGAGGAGTGAAACAGTGCGAGTTGTCTGGAATTTTCTTTCCTTGGCAGTCATTCCTGGTGGTGTGATTAAGACCTGTCTCCTGCATTTCCCTTACCTACTTGTCTTCTTTGGAGACATCGGGCAAGTCTGTCTCAGACACCCCAGGCCTCGGTGAGTCACCAAGTCTCTGCCTGGTCTTCCTGCCTTCGCCTCCATTCTGTCCTGTCAATCCCTTAAAGGACCTCTTGAGTGAGTCACCCTCCTGAGGCAGCTCGCAGGGCTCAGATGCTGAGATCTGGGAGCCTCAGTTTCCTCATCTGCGAGGGGCGGGGGTGGTAATAATCGCACCTCCCTCCTAGGGCTGTCCTCCTCGGCACCACATCTGCTCTGGCCCTTTCCTTGCTGCTCCTGTGTGCGATTTTGGTCAGCACCATTGTAAGCATTTTGGATCTTCCCAGAGAGGTGGTAAACCCCATACGATGAATTCTACTACCTCACTCCACCATCCCAAGGGCCTTCTATACACCACTGATGACGAAACGAAAGCAGCATGACTGTCACTGGGTTCTAGGTGATCAGAGAGTTTGGGAGCCCTGAGGGCCCTTGAGAAATTCTAGTCTCACCCCTCCCTGAGCAGCTATTACACAGCTGGCGTTTGCTGAGCACACACCGAGTGCTGGCCTCATTCTGATTGCTTTAAAGAATTCATTAATTTAATATTCATCTGCTTATTTGATAGTCACAGTAACCCCCGTGAGGCTTGCATCATCCCTGTTTGATAAACAGGGAGACTGAGTCCCAAATGAGGTGAAATCCAATGCCCAAGGTCACAAGGCTAGTGAAGGGCAGAACTGGGAACTGAACGCAGGTAGACTATCAAGCTCCTGCCCCTGACAGGAACCTCTCCTGCTTCTAATTCCCTCGCACTTCTTCCCATCCTAGAGAGTAAATATTTATTGAGTTCACTGCACTAAGAGCTCCTGCTGATTGAGCATTAGATATGCCAGGCACGCACTAAACCCTTCACATCCTCTCTCTTGTTGGATGCAATGACTCTAGGAAGTAGAAACTGTCATTCCTTTCATTTCACAGGTAGGGAAACTGAGGCCCACAGAGAGCCCAGGCTCGTGCAAAAAGCCAGCTAGAAGCAGAACCGAGCACAGGTCTCCTGATCTTGGAACCGGTGTTTTTTTCCCCATTGCTTGATGTAGTCTTTCCTGTTTCGTTAATAAGCTTTCCTTGAGTGCCTACCCTAGGCCAGGTCCTGAGCTAGTCGCTGGAGCCATGAAGTGAAGGTGACAGAGCCCCAGGCAGCTCTGGCAGACCATGGACACGTGGGAGTACCGGCCCAGAGCCGCAGGACCCTGCGTTTTCTAGAGGAGCCAGGAATCTGGATTTTTTTGTGTGAATTCCCCTCTCAAATTTTGGCAACGAACTTCAATTTAAAACACCGCAGCTGCGTAGAATACGTCTGTTGTCCTGTTCACTCTGGGGGTTGCCCGTTTGTGACATTTAGTCAAGAAAGACAAATGTGTGAACAAATCCTCTGACAAGGATCGATACAAGACCCCAAGGAGCACCCGTAACCCTGGTTAGGTGGAGGGAGTTGGGAAAGATATTCTGGAAGGAGAGCCTTGAAAAGTGGGTAGGAATTTATGAGGCAGAGACAGGGGAAGGGACTTCCTGGGCACATGGAACAGCACGTGCAAAGGCATGGAGTTGTCAGGGTGAGTTGAGCATTTGGAGAATGGAAGGTAACTCTCTTGTCTTAGGTGTGAATGGGAGACTGTAAGAGATGGGTCTGACCCAGGCCTTTGCTCGAAGCCAAATATGCAGCGGAATGGCAAAAGAAAGTGAGGCAAGGCCTAAAACCTTCTTTGAGGGATTCATTCAACAAGGATTTTCTTGAGTACCACTTACTAAGTACCAGGGACTGAACCATCATAGTGGCTGTTCTCAGGGAGTATCCAACCCAGTGGGGAGGCAGGTAATCAAGCAGTGATGATCTATGACTGCTTGTGGTCAGCGTTGAGTAGGAAATGACTAGTTGCATTAAGAAAAAACATTCTATTCTGTGGTGCCTGGACCACACAGTGAGTTGTTAGAAATGCACATTCCCAGGTCCCACCCAGACCAACTGAGCTCTGGGGGTGGAACTCATGATCTGTGTTTTTATAAGATTTTCTGATGATTCAGATGCATGCCCATGTTTGGGAACCACTGCTCTTAGGTCATGCCAGGACCCACTTTTTTAACAAAAAAATATTTATTTATTTTCCTTTTTTTTTTTTTTTTGGCTGGGTCGAGCCTTAGGTGCTGCACATGGGGTCTTTGTTGAGGCACGCAGGATGCTTCCATTCCGGAACGCGGTCTCTTCGTTGCGGCGCTCGGGTTTCTCTCTAGTTGTGTCGTGTGGGTTTTCTCTTCTCTAGTCGTGGCACGCGGGCTCCAGAGCGCATGGGCTCTGTACTTTGCGGCACGCAGGCTCTCTAGTTGAGGCTCACCAGCTCAATAGTTGTGGCACGCGGGCTGCCCCGTGGCATGTGGGATCTTAGTTCCCCGACGAGGAGGGATTGAACCCGTGTACCCTGCATGGAAGGTGATTCTTACCACTGGACCACCAGGGAAGTCCCTGCCAGGACTCACTTTTATCCACTTTCTCTGCTTGCTTTACTATTTCTTAAACTCCCCAAGACCCTTCCTGCCTCAGGGCCTTTGCACTTACTGTTCTCACCATGACTGCACAACTTTCTCACGACCTTCAGCTCTTTGTTCAAATGTCATCTCCTTGGAGAGGCCGTCCGAAGCATCCAGTTGAAAGAATCGCCCCCAATCTGTCAGACTCAACTCTTCGTCTTACTTTACTTTCTTCATAGTATCCACCACTACCTGGTATTACTTTCCGTATTGATTTGTTTATTTATCTAGTATCTGTCTCCCTCCACTAGAAGGTAAGCTTCATGGGAACAGCGACTTGGTCTCTTTTGTCCTCCCAGCATCTGGGACAGTGCCCAGCATGGCGAGATGCTCAGGAAATATTTTTGAATGAATGAATGAATCTCATAGAGTTTACTCTTCTGGTCATTCATTCATTCATCCAACAAGCACCGATTCTAGAACCAACTCTTGTGCAGGTAATAGGCTTACTGTTGGAAGGGGTGCCGTGGCCATTTGGACGGGGGCAGCCTGATGCCTGGGTCTTCCACACCCCCACCTCCCCCGCACTGCACAGCCAGCTCCCAACCCATAGAACCTCCAGACCTTCCAGACCTTCCAGACCTGAGGGCTCCGTGGAGGAGGAGGGGTTAACAGCGCTGCTTCCCAAAGCCAGGGACTAGGCTGTTTGGGCTGATTGGGAAGCGAGGGCTTTGGGTGAGAAGGAGGCGGAGAGGCAGCTCCTGACAAGTCATTTCCAGGGAATGTTCAATCATCCTGGGGTTGAATGCTTCCTGACAGCCCTGACAAGCAGCGTGCATCTGAGCTGCGGCTCGGTGCCAGGGACACCTGCAGTATTCCACGCACGGCACCCTGGCCGATTGTGCCCACTTCAGGGTGCGAGTCCCTCTGCCATGGTTCCAGAGGTTTCTGCGCTGTCTGGGCTGCTCCTCAGAACCCCATGCTTGTAGAGTGTATTAGCAGGACTGTTGGATGCAAAACAATCCCACTGGGGACATAGAGGCTTTAGGAGAAATTAGTGGGGAAAGGCCTCTTGAGAGTTATCCGGCATGAATCCTCAGGAAGACTTGCTCTAATGCCCTCATGTGAGAGGGCAGTGCAAAAGAGAGGGCTAGTAGATTTGTAGGAATTTTATATATTTGGATCAGGGTTTCTTCATCTTGGTACTATTGACATTTTGGATTGGCTAATTCTCGGGTGTAGGGGCCGTCCTGTGCATTATAGGATGTTTGGCAGCATCTCTGGCCTCTACCCATTAGATGCCAGAATCAGGTCCCTCATTGTGACACCCCAAAATGCCTCCAGATATTGCCAGATGTCCCCTGGGGGGAAAAAATTAACCATGGATGAGGACCACTGATGTATGAACTCAATGGGTAGGGAATATTGATTTTAAAATTGAAATCTGAAAGGATTGGGATTCAGTCTTTCTGCATTGGAATCCTGCTTTGCCTCTCAAGCTCAGTTTCCTCATTGCTGCACGTCTGGGTGCCACGAGGATCAGCTGAGTTAACATATGACAAGTAAGGGTTCTAGACCGGCACCTGACAAGTCTCGAGATTCAGTAAACACCTGCTCTTATTAACAGCCATTGGGATGCTGATGAATCCCCCTAGGGGGACCTATAATGCAGCGGTGGCGTCTGTTGGGCAATTCCCTATAACGCACTGTGTCGCAGCTGCCTTCTGGTACACTGCTTTCTCATGGTGATGACCTTTGCTGTTCAGTTTTCCACTGTTCACGTGGGCCGGGTGGTTTATGTCTCCGCTGATGCAGTACCCGGCGGTGGCCATCTCGGCAAAGGGCAGAGGAAATGTGACTGACTCACCTTCTGTGTGCCCAGAATGCAAAGTGGAGCCCTGAGCTGTGGCCTCGCAATTGCACAGAGGCTGCGATATCCCAATTCTGTCAGCAGGGGGCAGCAGCAGCTGGGAAAATGCCCGCTGCTGCAGGAGGGCGCCCAGGGGCTGCCTCGCTGTTTTGATTTACTTCGCTGCTGCAGGTATTTCAAGTTGAGCAATTCATCCCTCCAGGGCCACCCGAGGTTTCCTTTACCAGCCCATGGTAGTTTATCTGCGGGAGCCAAGAGTTGCTTTTGGAGAACATTCTACATTTAGCGTGTCTGTCCATTTCCAGATGGCTCAGTCTGAACCTAGGCCAAATTGTGCTAGGGACAAAGTTAAACTGGTTCCTGTTGTTCTATGTTCCTTTCCCCCTCTGCTCACCGCACCCCATCCTGACCCTTATCTGAGTGACACAATGCCCTTCCCAGAAAGCACCCCAAGCAGCTGCGCCCTATGCTCAGGCGCCATCTTACCTTGTTCCCCATCCTGCCCCCACCATAGAAACTCAGCAGTCCAGAGTCTCATTCTCTCATCATTTCCCTGAGTCCACTCTTGACCTGTTCCATTGCATTTTCTACCCAGCAGCCAGGGTCATATTTAAAATTTTAAAATTTTGAACAGTCTCTTCCCCAACTTTAAAATTTAAAAGGTGGAAAAGAGTACACAGAAAACATTTCCTCCCACCCTTGACCATAGGCCTGCAGTCACCATCCCCAGGGGCTACCACTCTTAACAGTTCCTCGTACATCCTTTCAGAGAGATGTTATGTACATTGCAGCAAATACGCATGAACGTTCTTTCTTCGCCTTTCTCTTCTCCTTTGCCCCACAAATAGAAGTGCCACACACTCTTCTGCACTTTGCTTTTTTCCATCTAACCATATACTTTGGAGAGGTTCCGTGCCAGTACCCACAGGACCCCTTGTTTAATTTTTTAATCGCGGTGTCCTCTTCAATTGCAGAAAGTGGTTTTCTAAATCTTGTCGTATCGCCACTGCAACCTCCTCAAAGGCTTCCTACTGTCCTGGGTGGGTAACGTCTGCTTCCCCCATAGAGCTGCCAAGCCTGGGGAGCAGGCCACTGCCTATCTCCAGCTTCACCTCACTTTCTGTGCCCTGGGAAGGCTGGCTTTCTCCACCCTCAAACCTGACCTGCTTCTCCTGCCCCAGGACCTTTGCCCCTGCCGTCTCCTCCTAACCTAGTTTACTCCTACTGTGTTTTTCTCAGCTCAAACATCACTTGCTCCATGTGTCCTGTACATTTCATTACAGTGGTGACCATTGTCTGTAGTTATTGGCACTGTAGCATGGTGATTAAGCCATGGGCTCTAAGGCCATACTCCAGAGGTTCAAATCCCAGCTCAGCCACTCTGTGCCTGGGTGACCTTGGGCAGCTCACCGCACCTTTCTGACAAGTGGAATGAGAGCAGTAGATCCTTCGTCCTGGCTTTTGTGGTGAGGATTCCATGACTAGATGAGCAGACACAGAGCAAGACTCCGTGGCTGTGGGGATTGTAGCACATCTCTTTTGTAACTGAAAGTGGGGTCCAGCTGGTCACAGCTCAAAAGCCAATAAAGAGGCAAGATTTGTGGAAAGGAAAGTTTGCTTTATTTCAGATGCCACCAACCAGGGGCTGGGGGGAAGGGGGAGGGCGGACTCCTGTCCAAAGGCCGACGCCCCCCATCCCCCCCACTGACAACCAGGGGGCAAGAACTTTTATAGGTGGAGGGAGGGGGCTACGTGCAGAAACAGCGCAGTCAGCTCTGACACTCATCTTGATTGTTTTAGGTACAGTTAATCTTCAGTTCCAGGGTCAGTTTATTCCCATTTCTTTGAGGCCAGTTCTCAGAATTGTGGCAGCTTGTGTCATGGCTACAGTCTGGTCATCATGTAGTTAACGTCTTCCATCTGGTGGGAGTTTCAGTATCTATAAGACAGCTCACAGGATATGGCTCAGAATATTATCTATAGCCCTTGAGAAGAAACTGAAGGTCCTTGACTTTGCTTAATGATTAAACTAGTATTATTTGGTCTCCTTTGACTGTTTTCCTTTGTTTCTGCATTTTCTCACTTCTCTGATTAAACTTATTTTTTAGCTAAAGTTTTTCCACAGACAAAAGGCAGGTGGAGGACATGGGGGGCAACGACCATAGGGTCCTGCTCTGTTTCACTTTCACCTGCTGCATGCAAACCCTGACAGTGAGGGCTGTGTCTCTTTTTCAGGTGTCAGACCCCAGTGCCTGGTGCAGAGCAAGAATTGTAGAAATATGGGCCAAACCTACTGGGCGTATTTACATATTAGAAGGAATCTCTGGAGGAATTGTTGTCTTAACCCACTAGTTTTTGAACCACGCCTCTTGTGATACTAGTTAATAATAACAGCCAACGGTTGTTGACCCTGGTGCCAGGCTCATCCTTAGATTATTTCTTCTCTTCTTTACAACAATCCTGACAGCTAGGTAGCATCATTAGCCCTATTTTCCAGGTGAGGAAACTGAGGCACAGAGAGGTTTAGCAACTTGCCAGAGGTCACACAGGAGCAGAGCTAGGAGTCAAACCCAGGAAGCCTTCTAGGAAACAATAAACGTTTATAAAGAACGTTGCCTTCACTCAGAGATGGCCGTCTCTGTGACTGAGTGTGGGCTGTGCTCAGGGGTACCCTTCCCATCCATCACTGCCTGTTTCAATTCTAGGCAGGTTTTGAGAGCCAACTCCAGTACCCCCTCCTTCCTCCAACCTGGCAGCCCATGTCCTGATCTACCTCTGGACTCCTGGAGAGAGAAGGTGGCCAGTCCCTCCACCTGGGTTCAGGCCCCCTGCTGTCCCCTCTGGTAATTATACCCTCTTTCTCCTGGGCCCTCTATTTCCTCTGCCCACTTCCGCCTCACCTGCCTCCCCCCATGCTGCCTACACAAGCTCAGGCCGTTCCTAGCTCTCCAGAGGAGACCATCCCTCAGTCCTGTGTTGTCCACACCTCCCCTCCAAGGTCACTCATGGCCAAGTGGTCCACTGCAATGCCCAGGCTGCAGGAATGGGGGACGCTGTGCCCTTACTACGTGCCAGGCCCGCGATAAGCGCTCAAGCCTCATGGTACCATGTGAGGTGAGGATGAGAAAACCGACGCACAGGGAAGTAGAGCAGCGTGCCTAGGATCACACGCTTGAAACAGCGGGGCCGGCTTCGAATCCAGGCCGGCTTGTGCCAAGAGCCATGGCCGCTGTCTGCGATAGGGCTCCTCTGCCGGTTGGCAGGCGTCTCCTCCCTCCTGGCCCTCTCTCCTCCTTGCTTGGTGACACCCCTTCTCCTGGCCCTCCACCTGCCTCCCCAGTGTCTTTCTCCAAAGCACTGGCGGAGGCTCTGCTCCCTGCAGCGAGACGGTGGCCCCCAGGGCTGTCAGCCTGCCCTCCAGGCGCTCCCTGGCGAGTGTGCTCAGGCCACGGCTTAACTCCTACCACAGGCCACATGATGTGGCTGGACCTGGAGTCACGATTCCTCACCCCTTGCTCTCAAAGAGTTCCTGTGCGGCTCAAAACTGACCCTGCCTGTTGCCTCAGACATGCTTGGCAAACTGTAAAGTGCTGGACAAAGTTAAGGGCTGTCACTCTTACCATGATTGGCTCCCTTCCGAGGTCGACTCCTGATCTCTTGCTCCAAGGGTTCACGGGACACGTCGTCAGCACCCGAATGTGGCATCCGTGGGTTGGCATCTGTCAGCCTTTGAACAGACTGGAAATACCTGACAGCCATTCAGAATTCAGAGTCGAGGGGCCTTTTCTAGATGGGACCACGGGGCTAAACACGGGCTGGTGAGCGTGTTGCCCTACGGGGTGGCCTCCAGGTCCACCTGCCAAGCCTCTGGTCGCTGTAAACAGGCGTGATCGCCTGGAGACACAGGCATCCCTCGCTTTAGAAGAGCGAGCTGGCAGGACACGCGCCACCCAGAGCCTCTTGACTTATGCTGCCCAGGGGCTGTGTGCCTGACGGTACCAGAGTGACAGGGGGATGGACTTTTAAGTCAACAGATCTGGATTCAGAGTCTGATGTGAACAAAAAGACGGCTCTGGTCTCGCCTCTCAGTGAGACGACCCTCAGTTTTCCCAAACATAGTTCCGACGCCTTGCTTGCTGGGAAAGATTTTTAAGATCTCATGAGGAGAGAAACAGTTTGGGGGTATTTGAAATGAACAATAGATACCAAGTCACGTGGAGTCGCCCCTCAACGGGCTGGCGCTTCAAAGCTCAAAGCTCTGCCCTGTCGTCTCAAACTTCAACAGTCAGTGCGTCCATTTTCCAGAGGAGGAAACAGAGGCTTCAATAAATGATTTCAAAGACGTGTCTGACGCCGCATGGCTGGTGAGAAGGGAGAGTGGAATTAGAATTCATACCTTCTCTCTCCCAATCCAGCTCCCCTGCTTACTGGCCTTGGGAGAGCTCAGGAACTCAGCTGAGCCTCTGTTTCATCATCTGTAAAATGGGACCAATGACCTACCTCAGAGAGCTGTGAGGATTGAACAGGATAATGTAAACCACTTGACGCAGCCACAGAGTACACACCCAACAAATACCGGCAGTTATCACTACTTTAGGACTTGCTCTTATGAATGAATGAATGAATGAATGAATAACTTTAATGTACTTCTGCCCTCTCCCGGGCCTAGGAAGCTTCCCTTGCAAGAAACCCAAAAAACGAAGGAGATTTCCTTTAGATGGAAATAAAGGCCCACTGAAGCTGTGTATGGTGGCAGAAGAATTGGCCCTCATTTCTTCTATGTCATTCACCTTCTTGAAGGACCTTTCCCAAAGCCAAGAAAGGGCTGGCCCGCTGCGCAGACCATCCGCGATGATCTCTCCAGCGATGCTGACAAGGTGGCCTTTTGTGATGATTATGCAGGAAGCCTTCCAATAACTGACCCTCCGCTCCAGCAAAAAGCTTTGAATTTTGCAAGACTGCGGCGTAGCAATTTCTCATCTGACCCTGGCTCACCCTGCAAGTCTCACAGCCAACCCAGAATAGTCTCTGAAGCGCTCTGCCCGACTGACTGCCCTCTGCTCATTTCTCAAGAGTTAACAGGTGTGAGATTTAGAGGAGAGGGTGACAAGTGGCCAGGGACCTGGAGAAGCTGGAGTGGTAAGAGAGGGGCCGGCTTCTCGCTGGAGCACATCCAAGTTGGCACTGCGGGGACCGCAGTGAATACAGAAAATGCTAGAATGTTCAAGGGCCTCCGCAGTCAGAGCAGCTTCCGCGCTGGTCCCTTAGCTGCCGCTTCCCTGCTGCATCCTGCTCTTGGTGGCAGGTAGCCAGCTACTT
This sequence comes from Lagenorhynchus albirostris, assembly GCF_949774975.1. NCBI lineage: Eukaryota > Metazoa > Chordata > Mammalia > Artiodactyla > Delphinidae > Lagenorhynchus > Lagenorhynchus albirostris. The sequence continues at coordinate 11,488,529 of NC_083105.1, read as the reverse complement.
TTTAATTTGTGTCTCTAAATATGGGACACCCATCATTTATCTATCCCATAGGGCAGAGGACTGTAGTGGATCTGAGCTGGGGCTCTGGGGTCAGATAAACCAGGGATGGTTTTTGTTTTGTTTTGTTTTGTGTTTTGGCTATGTTGGGTCTTCATTGCTGCGGGCGGGCTTTTCTCTAGTTGTGGCGAGCGGGGGCTACTCTTCATTGCGGTGCGCAGGCTTCCCATTGCGGGGGCTTCTCTTGTTGCAGAGCACGAGCTCTAAGCGCGTGGGCTTCAGTAGTTGTGGTTCATGGGCTTCAGTAGTCGTGGCTCGTGGGCTCTGGAGCGCAGGCTCAGTAGTTGTGGCGCACGGGCTTAGTTACTCCGCGGCATGTGGGATCTTCCCAGACCAGGGCTCGAACGCGTGTCCCCTGCATTGGCAGGTGGATTCTCAACCACTGCGCCACCAGGGAAGCCCAACTCCAACACTGTTTTGGTTTGGGGTTTGCCCAGAAGCAGACCCTGACCAAGGACAGATTCCCAGAAGTACCACTCCGGGGGTGGGGACATGAGACAGGGAGGGAAGAGGAACCAGGAGGGCTCAGCACTAAGCCACCTGCCGCTGTGGGCAGCTCAGCCCCCCGGGGACTCAGGGACGCTGCGTGGAGCATGCCTGCAGTCACCCCAGCTCGGCTGAGGGACCTGGCGAGTTCTTATCCACCCCACCGTCCGGCACTGGTCGGAACTGCACAGCTGTTACCCTCCACACATCCACCTTGCCCTGTGCGGGTGCTGGACGTCCACAGCCAGGAACCAAAACCCCTTGGACAGCGAGTCTCGGGTCTTCAGGGTGAGAGGTGAGGGCACTGCAATAACTGCTGTGACCACTGCCCCCACCCACACTCCTCTAACCTGTCTCTGCCTCAGTCTCCCAATCTGTTAAAAACGGATAACAATACTGACTAGGGAAAGGAGATGCAAAGCATGCAGCAGAGGAAGTGCTCACTACTGTTGCCATTCTCATTAGAGTTTGCCGCCCGTCCTTCTGGAAGGCCCTTCTCCTCTTTGTTAACCAACGAACTTCTATTTATCCTTCAAGTGCCCAGCTTAGGTGTCCCATTTTCGATGGCACCTCCTTTTCTGTATGTATTAGCATCCTGGGGCTGCCATAACAAATGACCACAAACTTGGTGACTTCAAATGGCAGGGATTTATTCTCTCAGTTCTGGAGGCCAGAAGTCTGACATCAAGGTGTCAGCAGGGCCATGTTCCCTCCAAAGGCTAGGGGAGAATCCTTCCTTGCCTTTTCCAGTTTCTGGTGGCCGCTGGCATCGTTGGCTGCAACCAGGGACGGCAGAGGTCTCCATCCTCTGCCTCTGTCTTCACATCAGCCTGCCTCTTCCCTGTGTATCTTCTCCTTTTCTGTCTCTTATAATGACACCTGTCATTGGATTTAGGGCCCACACTAATCCAGGATGATCTCATCTCGAGACCCTTAACTTAATTACATCTGCAAAGACCTTTATGCCAAATAAGGGCACATTCAGTGGTTCCAAGTGGACATGCAACCCACTACATTTTACAAATTTTCTTTAATTATGATTGCACTGGTTTGAGTTATATTTGCTGCATGTACTAACCACAGCAACTTAACCAATAGGGGTTTATTTTCTTCCTGTCACAAGCACTCTCAGGCTTGACAGCTTCCAGCTGGTACGATGGCTTCAAGGAGCCATGAGGGACCAGAGTCCTAGCTTTCTGAAGGCACCGTCACCAGCTGCGTCTTTAATCTCCATGGTCGTAAGAACGCAGCTCTGTCTTTGGACACCAAAGCTGCATCCTAGACAAGGTGAAGGAGGAAGGCAAAGGCCAAAAGGTTAAGGGGATCTGCTTGTCCGGAAGCTTCCCTGCAAGCCTCACCCAGGGATGTCTGTTTATATGTCATAGACCAAAACCGTGGCCCCAGGTCAGGTATTTTTCTCAGGGTACGTTGCTGTCCTGCCCCCAAATGGGATTGTGATAGAAAGAAAGAGGTGAGAATTAGTGAAAAGTAGGCAACTATAATGATGAGTAGGCAAATTATAGTATAATATAATATGATACAGTAAGTCCCCTATATATGAACCTTCAAGTTCTGAACTTTCAAAGATGCTTCGAACTTTCAAAGATGCGCGTTCGCATGTCCAGTCACGTAAGTTAGTTCATGTGTCTGGCATACATTGTCAGGTGCACGCATCTGACAACAAGTGGTTGTGCTTTTGTGTACTTTACTGTACCGTACTGTATAGAGTACAGTAATACAGTATCTTTATTTCAAGCCCAGGAAGTCCAGAAGCAAACGTAAAAGCCAAGGTGATGTAGCTGGTACTACTGTGCTTTTCAAGGTACTGTACTGTAAGACTTTAAGTGTTTTCTTTATTTTTTGTGTTTGTTTTTTATGTATTATTTGTGTGAAAAGTATTATAAACCTATTACAGTACAGTACTATATAGCCGATTGTATTAGCTGGGTACCTAGGCTAACTTTGTCGGACTTACGAACAAATTGCACTTACGAACGCACTCTTGGAACGAAACTCATTTGTATATAGGGGACTTACTGTATAATATAATATAATATAATATAATATAATATAATATAATATAATATAATATAATATAATATAATAAATATAATATAATATAATATAATATAATATAATATAATATAATATAATATAATATAATATAATATAATATATTGCCCGTAAGCAATTAAAATTCACATCACAGATCTCTCCCCATGTTATTATGGAAAATCCACAATTTCTAGTTTAAAGGACATACTATAGCGTGCTTGTGGATGGCCCATAATTTTCTCAACCTCGTCCCTCCTGGTGTTGCAGCAACCTCCTTTCTGCACCAAGGCCTGGCGCCGAGGGAGAGAGGGGCCAGGATGTGAGCATTCTGGGAGGGGCCAAGGTGAGCCCTGTGGAGTGGCATCAGGCACAGCTGTATCTGGCAGCAGTGCTGTTAGTGGGAGTCAGCACCAGGGCCAGGAGGTGGTGAGCACACCAAAGGGACAGCAGAAATCTGCAATGGACCTGGTGACATCGGCATGTCACCTTCCCGAGGTGGCGTTCTGAACACTGGGTCAGGTCAGGAGGGAGAAAATAAAAACAGCAACCTGGAAACTTCTCTGCTTCTCTAGGACATGGTACCCTCTTTGGATCCAGCCGCCTGACATCTGTGCTCAATAGATAGCCAGTGGATGATTGCTTTAACAAGGTAGCAAGCAGCCAGCAGGAGATTAAGAGGATTTTTAATGCCCCATAAGTCGGCTTAGATCACAGCATCTCAGAGTTGGAAGGAACGCTGTGTCTAGGGAACCCTCCTGCTGATGCATGACTTCTTTCAGCCTGTTCCCTCCTCTCCACTTGCATGCCTCTCATGACAGGATGCTCACTGCCACACAGGACAGCCGGCTTTACTGCCCAGCAGCTCGAAGGGTAGACAGGGCTTCCTGAGGTTCAGTCAAGAGTTGTTGCCTTGTAAACCCCCCTGGTGGGTCCTGGTTTTGTGCCTGCGGAATCACACAAAATGAACCCAGTCCCTCCGCAGGCTTGGATGTAGGGGAAGCAGGAGAAAAACGTGGGCTCTACCTCTAGATCTGGGCCCCTTGTGGTGTGAATCTTGGCTCTGTTCCCCGTCAGGTGAAACGTGAGCGAGTGGGGTCAAGCAAGCAGGTCCTGCAGCCCCAGCCGAGATACTTTCCTCCATTTCCTCATCTACAAAACAGGGATAATGAGGGTCATCTGGCTCGGGTGCCACCACGCACGCGGCAGCCTGCCCTCGGCCCTTGGGAGCCTCAAAGCTGATCCCCATACAGCCCCACGTGCAGATACATCTTCTACTGCTTCCCCGAGAAGGTACAGGAAGAGCAGAAACAGAGGCAATACAGGTGAGGGCCCGTTGTGATGCGGTTTGGTGTCCAGGCTGGCTGCTCCAATGGAGAAAGGTGCAGAATGGGCAGAGAGTCCCACTCTGCCCTTCATGGAGAGCCCTTCCCAAATGATGTCCTGATTCCTATATAAGCCCTGTAGAGTGGGCTAATGTCCCCGTAGAGTGGCAGCCAGGGCACTGGGGGTCCAGCATCTTTACTGTAGGAGACAGGGCCAGGAGACTGAACATTTTGGGAAGAGTTCTCGCAGTTACTGTGATGACTTAACAAGGTAATGCTTCTAAAGCGCTTAGCTGTGCACGGCACAAGTGATCATTCAAAAATCATTTGGTGAATGGATGAATAAGTGTTTTCAATTTTCATTTTCTGTTTTCATTTTTATTAGCTGTGTGGTTTGGACAAATTACCTAACCTCTCTGAACCTTAGTGTTTTTCACCTGTTGTCTTCCTTAGAGGGTCACCGTGTAGATTAAGAGGTGGTATATTATATACAAAACGTCTGGCGCATATTAAGTGCTCAAAGGAGCAAGAGGCAGATGTGGATGGAGGCTCTGTCCAGCCCCAAAGCTGGAGCCTGGCACAGTCATATTCTCCAAGTCCATGGCTGAAAGAGAAGAGCGTCTCCAAGCCCAACTTTCCCCATCCATCCTTCTCCACCTCTGGTCCTTCCTCGCTCCCCCCACCCCACGCCGCCACCATCTGCATGCTTTCCCTGCTCTTGGCCATCCAGTCCATCATTCAGCTCTCTGCCCAGGTGCAGGCTGCTCCCGCTCTTATCAAAAGGCACTCAGGAGGGCTTCCCTGGTGGCGCAGTGGTTGAGAGTCCGCCTGCCGATGCAGGGGACACGGGTTCGTGCCCCGGTCCGGGAAGATCCCACATGCCGCAGAGCGGCTGGGCCTGTGAACCATGGCCGCTGAGCCTGCGCGTCCGGAGCCTGTGCTCCGCAACGGGAGAGGCCACAACAGTGAGAGGCCCGCGTACCGCAAAAAAAAAAAAAAAAAAAAGGCACTCAGGAACCCATTTGCCGGCTCCTCTCCCAGCCCCAAGCTCCCTCCTACCTGCTCCCGGCCTGTCCCAGACAGAAGAGAGACAGAGATCACAAGTGAGGCTCCTCTGAGCATAACAATGAAGAAAAGGAGTCGCGTTCAGCTGATGAGCAAACGAGGAAGGGGGCTCAGAGCGTGACGAGGTGTTGGGGCGATGGATGCTGGGTGGTCAGAGGCGGGTGACACTCGGCCTACAGCAGGGGATGCTGGGCAGGCAGGACTTCCCTGTGCCCCTCCCTCCTTGCTGAGTTAGAAGGTCCCTTTGGATGAGGCACCCTTTGGATGGCAGGGTGGGAAGGCAGGAGACAAGTTCAAGTCCCCGTTCTGCTCTGCACTTCTGCGTGGCCTCGGGTGACTCACTGGCCACGTTGGGCCTCTGTGGCCGCATCTGCGTCATGCCACCTTTTTGTGTGCCAGGCCCTGGGATCCAGCAGGGAACCCCACAGACATGCCCTCGGCATCTTACGATCTCTGGGACACATGGCTGGGAATTAGCTGGTCGTACTCCCCCTCCTTTTCACCTGTGATGGGGAGAGTTTCTGACCTCAGCTGGGGGCATCGTCCAGGTGGCTTTCCTGAGGATGAAGAGGGCTGAGCCAGGGAAAGAGGGGTGAGGAGGGCAGGGAGGGTAGAATGGTCCAGGCTGAGGGACCAGCTTGGAGGGAGAAGGCAAAGGTGGAGGATGGGGTGGGGGAGTGGGAGGTCAGGCCGTCCCTGGGGGCAGGGAAGGCTGGGCTTGGCTTTTTTTTGTTTCTTTTTTCTTTTGCAGTACGCGGGGCTCTCACTGTTGTGGCCTCTCCCGTTGCGGAGCACAGGCTCCGGACGCGCAGGCTCAGCGGCCGTGGCTCACGGGCCCAGCCGCTCCGCGGCATGTGGGATCTTCCCGGACCGGGGCACGAACCCGTGTCCCCTGCATCGGCAGGCGGACTCTCAACCACTGCGCCACCAGGGAATCCCCTGGGCTTGACTTTTTATCTTATAAACTGATCTATAGAGTACTTTATTATAAATATATTACAGAATTATAAATAAAATAGGTTTATTTTATTCTATAGAAGGGGCAGTCACTGGGTAGTTTCAAGCAGAATGATGTGACCTGGTCTGTTTTGGAAAGGGCCCTTGGTGGCTCTGGGTGGAGAATGGATTGGGGAGCGGGAGATGAGACCAGCAGACTGGGTAGGAGGCCGCTGCAGTGGCCCGGTGGCCGGGGCAGCTCCCACCAGCGTCTCTCAGAGCCTGGTTGAAGCCAAGTCATGCAGTAAACTGCCCCGTTTATAAAAATGCCAAACCTGAGTTACCAACAGCGACTGGCAGAATCACCTCACGGGAGGAGATGCCAAAAATGCTAATTGGAGGCTCTTCACAGGTGTGAGACCCAGGCCGCGTGGCTCCGTGGAGTAGGGCCCCTACCAAGCCCACGGTCAGGCGTGGCCGCCAGGGACGAGGTGGACTTGGCAACGGATGGCCGGGGTGTTACTTGTCATGACACCTCCTCTGACTGCACCACCGCTCCCCCCGCCCCCACAAGGTACCCCTACCTTGTCCTGCCCAGGCTCTAGGCAAATCCTTTCCCAAACAGGGCCCTGGAGCCAATGTCCCGGGTCCCCTACAAGGTCAAACAAACGCGCTTGGTGACTGCACCATGTGCTGCCCCGGGCCTGCATCGTGATGTGCGGGCTGTCGTTTGCGTGCAGGGCGGGACGCGCTGAAGGCCACCCCAGATTAGCAGCAGCGGCAGCTGTCACCGTTCCTGACCCGTGTCCTTCTCGCGTGGCCCTGTACTGGTTTCTGTGGGAGACGCCCCGGCTCCCCAGCCCCTCTCCTGTAATCCACATGGGCCACGCGTAGGGCGGCCCCTTTTCATCTGTCCTGTCCTCAGTGTCCAAAATTGGGCCCCGTTAGACTTCGTATGGAAACCCAGGTCGGCCCTGGTCCTGACTGCTGTCACGAGCGCGTGTGCACCCACGTGCCCTCACAGCCACCAGCTCATACACACCGTCTCTTGCTCACGCGTACTCACACGCTCAGGCTCACGCAGGCCCACTTCCAGCCACTTGACCTCTGGCTCACCTGCTGCCTTCTCAGCCCCCGAGGCCTAGTGCCAGGCTGATCCCCGGCAGGGCGGCCCTCCGGGGCTTGCACCTGCTTTGGCCCAATTCCCGGTTCTGGCCCCAAGTCCCCTCCCAGGCCTGGGAGTGCTGGCTCTGTCCGGCTGCTACCATGGAAGGTGGCCCATCCCTGCCTCTCAACCTGGATGCTGGTGGGTTGCCTGCCCAGGCCTCATCCTCAGTGAGAACCTTCCCTGACAGCCCCACCCAGGGCAACACCTCAGGGCCCAGGGGAAGGGTCAAGAGACACCGCTGGGTACGGGGTCTGGAAACATGACACGGGAGGGGAGAACACTGCTCCAGTTCCCGCCCCAAGGCTGTTGTGGGGAAGAGCAGAAGCCATCCTGCAGGGCCGCTGCCATGCTTACCCACCCGGCTTCCCTCCCCTCTTCTGGTTTCCACGGGGACCCCTCTCCCCTACTCTTCTCCAGACTTGAGCTTTCTGTGTCACTGACCCTGCCTGTGTCCATAGATGGGCACCTTCCAGAATGGGCCAATCAGGGCTCCCATGCTTCAGGTGGCCGTGACTGGTCCAGGGAGGGATGCAGGCTCTGGAGGTGGCTGTGGGGTTGGGGTCCTGGTCCCACCACTTACTCACAATGTGATCTTGGGTGAACGTGTAACTTCCCGTGCCTCAGTTTCCTCATCTATACAATGGAGAGAATAATAGTCCCCACTTCACAGGGTTGTTGTATAGATGGAATCATATACAAGGGCTCGGTGCAGAGTAGGTGCTCAGTAAACCTGAGCTACTGGTATTAATAGGATTAAATTTGGGGCCTTCTGATGGAGTGATTGCAAAAGAGAAGCTCTTTTTTTTTTTTTTTAACTGATATTCTGAATATACACCTTGAGTGGCTGGAGGAATCTTGCCATCAGGAGGGAGAGCCTGCCTGATAATGAATCCAGCACAAAGGAAAGCAGTGCTCAGAGATGGGGAAAGAAGGACTTAATCCTGATGAAATCACTTAAGCTCCTTGATCCAGCTGTTCCTGAAGATCTACCCCTGGACTATTCAGGAACATAACCAAGTCTTTGTTTTTTCTTCCTTGTTTTCTTAAGTTACTTTGAGTTGGGTTTCTATCATTTGCAACAAAAAGAGTATTAATGAGTATCCATCTGTCCATCCGTCCATCCATCCATCCAACCAACCATCCACAAGTCCTAGCTGTGTGGGCTTAGACACATCACTTTCTGCAAGACTCAGTTTCTGCACCTGTAAAAGAGTTTCAGCACCTACCTTATGGGTGGTTTCAAGGATGAATGGGCAACCCACGGGCCAAAGGCCAAGGAGGGGCTCAGTAAACTTCCCTTCCATTTCATCTTTTCTGTCTGTATCCTGCCCCATCCCCATGCAGGTGTGCCTGGAATGCCAAGGCAGGAGGCACACCCCACCAGGCCTGGTTCCTCTCAAGCAGCAGAATCTGATTGGTACAGCCTTTATTGATTCTCCATCATTTTCCAGAAGAATGGTGTCCTTCAAGGGCCACAAGGGACGGGGGTAGTAAAAATAACATAAACAAACTGAACAGAAAGGCAGGAGGGCAGCAAGTGGGGCTGAGATCGGGTGTTTGGGGCAGAGAAGGACAAGACTTGGGCAGTCAGAGCCTCTTAGCTTTCAGCCACCAGAGCAGTAAATTCTGCAAAAGAAAATGACAGAGGTGAGTCAGAGGTGGTCCATGCAGCAGAGACTGGCCAGGACCTGATTGCGGCCCCCTCACCCCACACTGGTGTTTTCTCTTGATTCTCGAATCTGCTGCAGAAGGGAAAGCTGAAGTGATGGAGCAAGGGAGCGTGGGGATGAATGAATGAATGAGTGAATGAATGAATGAGATGGGAAGTGATGAGCTTACCATATCTTTCGCTTCACGATGTCATGTCACCCACAAATTATTAGTAATAATAATTATAATAATAGTGGTGAAGATAGTTTTCTGAAGGTTTATCATGTCAGTCCCTTTTCTAAGTGTTTTATATACAATGTCTTATTTGACTCTGACAATAATCCCATATCGTGCATTTTATCATTATTTCCCTTCCACAAATGAGGAAACTGAGGCTCAGAGTCCAGCAATGTCTACGACGTCACACAACTAGTAAGAAGCAGAGCCAGGCTTCAGACCCGGGTGTGTCTGACTTCGGACCCTGAGCTCTTTCATAGCCACTTGTCTTAGCCCATGAGGGTCACCAGCGGGATCTAAGAAGATATAGAGTCCCCTTGCCCTGAACTTTCTGACTTAGAAGGTCCGGGGAAAGGGATCCGGTGAGCAGCCAGGAACCACTGTGTGTTCCTCCTCATCTGGGGGACGGAGCCAGACCCTGGAGCCCGTGACCTCAGCTCAGAGGGGTGGCCGCATCCAGGTGCTCAGAATGAGCTGGGCTCTGTCTCCTCATTAATCTTTGCAAACACTCAGGGATCTGGGACTGATTGTCCCCATTTTACAGAGGGGAAAACTGAGGCCCAGGGAGGAGAAGTGACTTTTCAGAGTGTCCAGGTTGTAAGTGGCTGAGGATTCAAGCTCTGGGGTCCAGGCCCCTCTGTGTGGGCTCGCCTGCAAGCCACAGTGGCCCTCCCCCATCTCTCCAGCAGTGTCCATCTGCTCTGCTTAGCCTTAATATTAATTAAGGAGGTCAGAGACTGGTGTCAGCACCAGGGGTTGATCAGATGTCCCTCTATTGAATCCAACTCCACAAAAATGAACAAAGGGATGTCCCAACCAGGTGAGGGGAGACACAGGGGAGCCAGAGTTGGTCCCTGCACCCCAGGAGCTTCTGGAAGAAGATGATATCAGGAAATGCTCTGTGCTGCTGGCCTTTTCTCTGAATCTCAGGCACGCCGAGGGCATTCGCACCGCAGGATATTTGCACCTGCCGTTCTCACTGCCTGGTACACTTTCCAGGCTGCCTCACAGCCAGCTCCTCACTTGCCTAGCCCCAGCTCAAGCGCCACCCTCAAGGGGCCTTCTGTGACCTCTCTGGCACAAGCAGTGACCCACCCCTACCGCGACCCTCTTTGCTCTCATCATTATTTATTATATTCCCAGCACTCACCACTCTCGAAACACTTCTGAGTATATTCTTGCTTATTCGCTTGCTGTCTGCCTCCCCCATTGGACCCTAAGGCTGCAGCCCCCACTTTGTTCCCTCCATCCCACCTCCTGGCTCCACAGCTGACACCGAGGGGACCACACGTGTTTGTGAAAAGACGGGAGAGGCACAGAGACTTCGCATTCACAGGAGAAGAGGTGCCTTCTATTTAAGGGATCAGCAAAACCTTCAGAGGAAAGGTGGCTTCTGATACAGGCCTGTAAGAGATGCAGGATTCCCATAGGAGAAAGCAGATGGAGGGGTCAAGGCTCAGAGGGCAGGATGCAATGGGGTGTATTTAGGAAAGACCCAATATCCGTGCTGGGCTGGCCTCTTGTGTGATAAGACGAGCTCAGCTAAAGAGGCCTGGGCCCCCGAATCTGGCTCTTCCCTTACAGGCTGTGTGACCTCAGACAAGGCGCCTAGCCTCTCTGAGCCTCACTAGCATCGTCTGTAAAAGGAAGGAAAGTCGGCTTTGCTTTCTTTTTTTTTTTTTTTGCGTTACGCAGGCCTCTCACTGTTGTGGCCTCTCCCGTTGTGGAGCACAGGCTCCAGACGCACAGGCTCAGTGGCCATGGCTCATGGGCCCAGCCGCTCCGCGGCATGTGGGATCTTCCCGGACCGGGGCACGAACCCGTGTCCCCTGCATCGGCAGGCGGACTCTTAACCACTGCGCCACCAGGGAAGCCCGGCTTTGCTTCTTGATCCAGAGACAGTCAGAAGAGAAGTGCTGGTGCACAGGAGGCCTCAGCCCGCATTGGGAACCCCTCTGCACCCCCTTCCATGTCCTCTCAACTGTGGGGCCCTCGTGTGCTGGTTAGAAGGGGTGCTGCTCACTAGCCAGGTCTTCGGAGACCTTTATTTGGAAGATTTATTTTAGGAGAGTCTTCTCTGTTGTTTTCTCTCCAGGGGACAAGAGAGGACAGAAGGAGCTTGCCACCCTCTCCTGGAGATGCCAGGTCCCCAGTCTGCCAAACACTGGGGGGCGTCAGGTAAGTCACCATCGCCTCTGGAAACGCAGTGTTGTGATGTGGGGACAGCGCAGGTGGGGATCAAGAGCTAGGCTTCGAGGCCCAGCCTGGCCCTGTTTGCTGGGAAAGGTCCCCCTCTGGGCATCTGCTCCCCCATCTGCCCGTGCAGTGAAGGAAGGGGGCGGTAACAATTCCTAGTGAGAGACAAACGAAAAACTGAATGTGCAGAGTCATGTACCAAAATGTTCATTGCAGCTCTGTTTACAATAGCCAGGACATGGAAGCAACCTAAGTGTCCATCATCGGATGAATGGATAAAGAAGATGTGGCACATATATACAATGGAATATTACTCAGCCATAAAAAGAAACGAAATTGAGTTATTTGTAGTGAGGTGGATGGACCTAGAGTCTGTCATACAGAGTGAAGTGAGTCAGAAAGAGAAAAACAAATACCATATGCTAACACATATACATGGAATCTAAGAAAAAAAAAAAAAAAAGGTCATGGGGGCTTCCCTGGTGGCGCAGTGGTTGAGAGTCCGCCTGCCGATGCAGGGGACACGGGTTCATGCCCCGGTCCAGGAAGATCCCACATGCCGCGGAGCGGCTGGGCCCGTGAGCCATGGCCGCTGAGCCTGTGCGTCCGGAGCCTGTGCTCCACGACGGGAGAGGCCACAACAGTGAGAGGCCCGCGTACCGCAAAAAAAAAAAAAAAAAAAGGTCATGAAGAACCTAGGGGTAAGACGGGAATAAAGACACAGACCTACTAGAGAGTGGACTTGAGGATACGGGGAGGGGGAAGGATAAGCTGTAACAAAGTGAGAGAGTGGCATGGACATATATACACTACAAATGTAAAATAGATAGCTAGTGGGAAGCAACCGCATAACACAGGGAGATCAGCTCAGTGCTTTGTGACCACCTAGAGGGGTGGGATAGGGAGGGTGGGAGGGAGACGCAAGAGGGAGGGGATATGGGGATATATGTTTATGTATAACTGATTCACTTTGTTCCAAAGCAGAAACTAACACACCATTGTAAAGCAGTTATACTCCAATAAAGATGTTAAAAAAAAAGAGGCCACAAGAGGTATCTGGGGCTCCCCTGAGGTGCGTCCCACCCTCCCCAGGCTTAATATGAAGCACATATTGTAAGAACCTCCCAGTGTAATTTCTTCAATGCACGTGGTTATATAAAACGTTAGCATTAGGAGATGCCGGGCGAGGGGGATAGGAACTCGCTGTACTATTGTTAGACCTCGTCAACAGAGCTAGAAGTATTTAAAAATTACAAAGTGAGAAAACAAAAACCACCCAAACCAACACGTGCTATCGTCATGGAAATGACCTGCCACTGACCCCCGCCAGGTGGAGGGCTCCTCACCTTTCTGGGGTTTGACCCGGGAAATGGACACCACTCTCTCCTGTCCCCAAGTAGTCCCTGAGGCCAGGAAAGGCAGGTGGCCTGGATGTAGGGGCCTGGGTATCGACTCAAGGTGAGAGAGGGGAAGGGTTCTCCTGCCGGCCCTGAAAACCCTCGGAATCACTGGCTGAACCATCACGTGCAACCCGAACACGAAACATTAAGAATGCCTCTCACGGGCCAGTGTCAAAGCATCCACTTTCTCAGCCACGAGCTCCTCTGACCCTACAGCACCTTGCTAAGCCAGGTGGTTCTTCTGAGATGTCTTTTATCGGTAGTACTTTGATTAGTATTGCTGATTTTTATAGAACTAACAAATTCTTCTTTTCAAGAAGCACTTCCTCCATGGGAGAGACGCTTTTGTCTGCGTTTTACAGATCGGGAAACAGCCCCAAGAATCAAGTAGCGTGACCAAGATCACACAGTGGACGTGATTCAAACTTCCCTCTTTGCCCTGGAGGTTTCCGACCTACCTTGACCTAGGTCTAGAGTGACACAGGAGCCAGCTCAAATATCACCACCCCCATGAAGGTCATATTAGCCGTTTTTTATTACTTCATGGTACTTAGCACTCTCTGAGAATGATCTTATTAATGTATGTACTTACTTTTTGTCAGTTTCCCCCTACCAGAATATAAACTCCAGGAGGGCAGGGGGCGCTGTCCATCTTGTTCACCACTGTCCTAGCAATAGAACACACCTGGCCCCCAGCAGGTGCCCATAAAAAAAATGTCAAATGGGTGGACAGATGGATGGACAGATGGATGAATGGATGGCATGGCTCAGGAGTCCTCCTCAGGGTTCAAAAAGTACCGACTTACTGCATATAATTCAGCCCCTGGAGGTGAGTGGGATGGTTCCCATTCTATAGATGGGGAAGTGGAGGCCTGGAGAGGTCAAGTGGCCGGGTCACGCGGAAAAGAAGGGGCAGGGGCAGGAGTCGGCCTGAGGTCCCATGAACACCCCCTACATCAAGGTGGAGAGGCCGTTCCTGATGGGGCTAGCATCCCAGATCGGGTGGAAGCATGAACTCTCTCCAGCTTTAACCTGCCATTTGATTTGGAAAACTGGCCAGAGCCAGTAAAGCCTGTCCTTGGGCACTGAGTTGCTCTGTCCTGGGATCAAGGAGACATGAGTCCGTCCACCAACACCGGCTCATGGAGTGATTGGCAAGAGGGGAAGTTGGTCCTTACCGTTTCCTGACTTCCATCTACCTGTCCCCTCCCCCCAACCCTCACCCTAGAAGTTTCGGGTTCTTGGCTACCCCTTAGCAAAGAGCCTGACCATCACCTTCACACCGGATGGGATTTGGGCCAGTCAGCATGAAGGGGACCAAGGGACACCAACCAAGGGACTCTCCAGCGGTGGAAGGTCAGACATTTGGGAGCCTGACTATGGGAGAGGTTTTGGACCTGTGGGGTTTTCAAAAGCCTCTAAAAACAGACCCCTGGGATCCACTGTGAAGCAGCTGGGTGTCACAGTGGCACGTGCCCTGGCTTTTTGAAGAGAACACAGGATTCTAATTTTGTCCACCCAGAACCTGGAGCAGGGCACTTTAGAGACAAATTGAAGGCAGGAGTCACCTCTTTTGTACCTTTTGTACACCTCTTGGGGCAGAGCTCAGGAACCAGCCAATTAACTAATGCCCTCCTATCAAAAAAAGTCTCCTCTAAAACATCTAGGTCTCTCCTGAGAGAAAAACTAACGAGCAAACATACAAAGACCCTGCAGAGTCTAGGTCAAGTGATTTAGCGGCAGGATGCGGGACGGAGAATGGGCATCAGAGGATGGGGCTCTGGTCTTGCTTCTGCTCTTCACTCGTGTCCCTGGACAAGACACCTCACACTTCCACGTCTCTGTTTCCTTATCTGTGCAGCCTCGGGTCTAGAAGATGCCTTTCTAGCTCTCCTCCGGAGTTTGGAGCAAGGGAGCTGGGAGTCAACCCTCAACTCCCATTTCTTGCTTCTGTGACCTGGGACTAGATACTTCACCCCACTGTGCCTGTTTCCTCAACTGTAAAGTGAGCCTCCTTGGGTTTTGCAGAGGAACCAGCGCTAAACCCCTTGTCGCCGGCCTGACCCATAGCCAGCGTGCGGCGTTTGGTGGCTGTTATCATCAAGATGCTCCTTTAGCTCCAGACACTTGATTTATTTTTAACATCTTTACTGACCTTTAATCGCTTTACAATGGTGTGTTAGTTTCTGCTTTATAACAAAGTGAATCAGCTACACATATACATACATCCCCATATCTCCTCCCTCTTGCGTCTCCCTCCCACCCTCCCTATCCCACCCCTCTAGGTGGTCACAAAGCACCGAGCTGATCTCCCTGTGCCATGCGGCTGCTTCCCACTAGCTATCTATTTTACATTTGGTAGTGTATATATGTCCATGCCACTCTCTCACTTCATCCCAGCTTCCCCTTCCCCCTCCCCGTGTCCTCAAGCCCATTCTCTACGTCTGCATCTTTATTCCTGTCCTGCCCCTAGGTTCTTCGGAATTTTTTTTAGATTCCATATATATGTGTTAGCATACGGTATTTGTTTTTCTCTTTCTGACTTACTTCACTCTGTATGACAGACTCTAGGTCCATCCACCTCACTACAAATAACTCAATTTCGTTTCTTTTTATGGCTGAGTAATATTCCATTGTATATATGTGCCACATCTTCTTTACCCATTCATCTGTCGATGGACACTTAGGTTGCTTCCATGTCCTGGCTATTGTAAATAGTGCTGCAATGAACACTGTGGTACATGACTCTTTTTGAATTATGGTTTTCTCAGGGTATATGCCCAGTAGTGGGATTGCTGCTCTAGCCACTTTAAAACCAAGTCCATGCAATGCCTGGCTGCTTCCCGGCACAGGGGGAGGATGCCCCCAATGGCACTGTAACCTTTATTTCTTGGCCTTGTTGTTGCCATCCCCCACCATTTCCCATCCTGCCTGGTACCTGCCGACGACGTTCCAGTAATCCTGGAGTTGTATCTGAATCTTGTTCCATCACTTTCTGGCTGGGTGGCCTTAGGTCACCACCTGACCTCTCTGAGCTTCAATTTTCTCTTGTGTAAAATGGGTATGATAACGTCAACGCGCACAACTGTTGGGAAGACCAGATGAGAAAATACAGAAAGATGCCTGGCACATAGGAGATAGCTTATAAATGTTAGCTCCTTGGATCTCCTCAGCACCACTGGCAGAGGCTGGAACTTTGAAATAATAACACCAATAGCCATAAAAATCCCAAAACGAAGACAGGAAGATGTAAACAGACAGAGGACACGGGACGCCCCAAAAGCAAGTTTCTGACACTGTCTATCCCATCCGAGTTAGGATTCCATCCCTAACATGCCTGTCCACGGACACTCAGTCTCTGCCCCTCAGTTTCTGCGTCTGTAAAATGGGACAATGAGAGTATCTCCTCATACGGCAACAGTGAGGACCACATGAGGTACAGTGGTGCCTGGCACACAGAGGGAGCACGGTTCAATCAAGGCTTACAGTTGAGGTGTGAGGGAGAGTGTTCCTGGGTAGACGGGGGCGGGATCCAGAGTCCTTCCTCCTATAAAAATGCAAGCACACCTCTACCTTTGCCAAGGAAGCCTCACGTGAGGCCCCTGGGGCCAGCTCGCTGGTATCTTCATCATCCAATCAGGAGGAGACAAGGGGTGGGGCTGGGGATGGGGCGCAGTCGGCAAAGGGTCAGAGGATGGGCGGACTCACTCCTCTCCTTTCCCTTAAGATACTGAAATTAGCCTAATGAGGTCTGTCCCTGTTCCGGGCGCTGTGGGAATTGGACAAAATTAGAAGCTATTGACAGGTGAGAGCATGGCCGCTGATAGCCCGAGGTGAAAATGAGATGAACTTTGAGTCAGCTCCTGGAAGACTCTCTCCTCCCCTCTGTCGTGATGACCAAGGTGAAGAGGACCGGCCCCCGGTTTATCACCTCACTTCTAAATAGCTCCCAGGCTGCGTTTCTTATAATTTGGTCTTGCAAACAAGGATCACTTTCCCACCCCAGAGAACGGGGAGGCCGGGTCATTTGGGGTCTAGCCGGACGGCCGCAAGGAGCCGGTAAACAGTCCTGGGGGCACACTCTGTGCCAGGCACCACCCTGCGAGCTGTCCCATTTCGTCCTCGCCAGCTCGCTTATCCCCATTTTACTTACAGGGAAACTGAGGCCGAGAGTCACTCAGCCAGGAAGATTGTGACTCGGGCCTGGCTCGTGGCAGGATGTGTCTCTTTCTCAGAGCTTGGGTTCTTGAATCAAGCTGTAACCTCCAGAGGCAGGAGAGGGATAAATGGAGAAGGAAAGCCTTCCTTCTGCCCTCACTGCTGCTCCCTTTCTCAGGGGGGCAGTTATATAAGGAGGGCTGCTTTCCCTCCTTTGGCTAAATCTTATCTAGTGCAGCGTAAGGTCGGGAGCTAGGGGGAGTCCACACGGGAATAAGAACGAGCATCCTGCTAAGCACAGAAACCATTTATACCTCGAATGTCCCAGCTCAGCCTGGTGGAGGGAGTGGTAGACTCAGGAGACCTATAGGTTCCATCTGGCCAAGGGCTCGCTGGTGACTTTGGCACGTCACATCTGCTAGGCCTCACTTTCCACGTCTCTCACTGGGGACCACAGCCTCTGTCCCCCAGACCATGTTGGGCTGGGATGAGGATGTAACGAAATAGGGCAAAACACTGCATGACTTGGGGCTCTGCCATCAGGGCTGCGGGCTGGCCCCGATGTGCATATCCTGCCTTGCTTGGAAATCAAACCCCATAGGGGCTGGAGGGCTGGAATTACAGGGAGGCAGGCATGACTCTCCTTTTGTCCCTCTCAGTTTCTTCCCATCTTAGCCTCCATTTCATTTCCTTTGAGAGTGGGTATTCCACTACTTCCAAAGGGTTTTGAGGTAGCTTACAAGAGAAAGCACGCAAAACAAGAGGAAAGGAACCGTTTCCAGAACACTCACAATTCTTGCGACAACCTTTGAAGGTGGTTATTTTTAACCCTGCTTTGGGATGAGGACGTCCAGAGAGAGGAGAAGCCTTGGCCATTCACACTGCTGGTAGCGGCACTCTACAGGTTGTATTTTCTGCCTGACTTCAGGAGTTTCAGCCCGAGGGCTTACTCCCTCCCTCCTGCCTCCCATGTTAAATATGCTACTTAAGGATAAAAGAGAACAGATTTTTGCCAGAAGGAAGCAGAAAAAGCAAATGCCTTCAGGCATGCAGAAACGGCTGCAAGGGTCAGGCAATCATTATGACTAAATTTTCCAGCCACGGAAACAAAAGCAAACCACAGGCTCTTGAGTTGGAACAGGCTTGAAGCACAGGAAACGGGATCTGCCACTGGGATCAGGTTTCAGGGAAACTAACTAGGATTGCATGACTGCATGTGTATATGCGGGGTATGCAGTTCCTGTCGACAGCATGGCGGGGCAGAGAATGTCGAGGTTTGAAGCAGCGCCCCAATGCTGAGTAGCTGTGTGATCCTGGGCAAGTCACCCCACTTCCCTGAGCCTCAGTTTCCTTGCCTGTACGGTGAGGGCATGTCTTGTGATGCTCTTGTGAGGACGGAAGTACCACACGGATGGTGCCCGCTGTTCCCAGCAGCCTGCACGGTCCATGCGGGCAGGTATTGGGTACGGAGAAGCCAGGCTGGGGACACATGCAGGGTGGCAGAGGGTCCTGCCTGGACCTCTGAGTCTCAGTTTTGGCTCTGCTACTGAGTGACCCTGGGCACGTTCCTTAACCGCTCAGTGCCTCAGTTTCCTCAACTACAAACCGGAAGAGCGATGGCATCTGTTTTCTAGGATGATTATAAGGCAGTGGTTCTCAGAGTGTCATCCCCAGACCATGAGCACCACGTGGGAACTTTGTAGAAATGCAAACGCTTGGGCCCCACCCCGGACTTAAGGAATCAGAAACTCTGGGGACGGGGCCGAGCCATCTGTGTCGTGAAAAGCCGTCCGTGATTCTGATGCCAAGTGCTGTTGGAGACCCGCCGTGGGGAAGGGCAGGTACTTGAGAGAGAACCTGCCACTTACTAGTCTCGCCTGTTACCGATCGCTGGGTCTGGGGGCACCTTCCACCCTTGATCACCTTCTCCCTCCTTTTCTGCTTTAAATCCCCCCTTTACCAGCTCTACACCAGGCTTTCAAGGGTGGCCATCGAGAATCAATCGACCACATCTATAAAAGCCTTTGAGCTTCCTGGAAGTAGTTGCCCAGAAGTGGGAAAGCAAAGGGGTATTACTAAAACTTTGTCTTTCTACCCACTCCCATCAACCTGTGATCCTAAAAGACCTGGTAAATATCACTCACCTTCAGAAGGGCAAACAGCTAGAGACGGAGGCAGTATCCCTGGTTCTAGAATCCCCTAGCACCTGCAAGCCCCAGCCCAAGTGGGTCTCCACCCTTAGCCTGTGGACCTCTCCCTATACACCATACTTCCTCATCATTGCATCCCCAGAACTGGACACATTCATTCATCAAACTTTCCTTGTGCCCCTACTATGTGCCAGACCCTATTCTAGGTGCTGGGGTCAGAGCTGAACAAAACAAAGTTCCTGCCCTTGTGGACACGACATCCAACCCAGTGGGAGAGAGAGAAGCAAGCAATAAGTCAGTAAATAAAATCGTCTCCAGTAGATGCTCTTTGACTTTGAGTGAATGGATGAATGAATGAAGCAGGCGGCACAGGGCATGTGCTTTGGATCTGGACACACCTGAACTCAGATCTTGACCTTGTTTCTTCCTAGGCAAACTCTGAGCCTCTCTGAGACTCAGTGTCCTTATCTGTAAAATGGGGATAGTAATAGTATCCTCAAAGAAGCTGGGAAGACTAAATGAGTAAAATGCTAAGCACAGTGCCTGGCACACAGAGGACTCCATGAAGTTAGAGTCATTGCTGTCGTTATTCAAGGTCACATAGCTGAGCCTAGATGCCAACCTGGTCCCCTGTCTAGAGGTGTATGCACTGGGGCACCTGGAGAGTCCCAGGGCTGGAAGGGACCCTAGTGATCAGCCAGTGACCTGACCCCTGATTTTAAAGTGGCACCTGAAGGTCAGAGAAGTTCTGTGACTCGTCCCAAGTCCTACCGGGAGTTGAAGGCATCCTCCAGCTGGTGGACAGGGCTCAGCCTCTTTGGCCTTTAGAGGGAGTGGGCAGCAAAGCAGAGAGTCTAAAATAGAAAATTCTGGGCCCACGAAGGGCTCTTCTTCCCATCCCGCTGTTTATTAGGCACCATCACACCCATCCTTCCTGTCGCCCTCCGGATAAAGGACTGTGTTTGGGGGCGGAAGCGGGGAGGGGGCGTGTCTGCATCTTCCCACCTCAGAAGCATGAGGTGTGGGCCCCCCTGCCTTGGGTGATCTGTTCTCATTGCCCATGTCATCTCTTGCCCCCCTGTTTTGTTCTGCCCTGATTTCCAGACTTTCACCAGGTTGGCCTGAGCCTGGACTGTGCTGGCAGACAGACCTGGGTTCGAATCCATGTCACCTTGGGCACTGGAGCTGCTCTTTCTGCATCTGCATCTATGTCCTCTGTCATCCTAAGGTCAAATGAGGTGACATGTGTGCAGAGTCCAGCATCGGGCCGGGCGCACTTTACTCACCCTGGTAATAATTCTCTCTCCCCTCCCACCCTCAGCAAACCAACCTTCTTGCCCCTTTCTAAACATGCCCTAAACTTCCCAGCCTTAGTGCCTTTGTTGATTGATACCAAGGCCTCGCCTGGACCTCCCTCCACTTGCCCTCCTGGCCTGTGGCAGCCCTGCCCGTGGTCTCCAGATCCGCACAAGTGCCCACTGTCTCCCTCTCTGAAGAGCTCGTCTGCACCTCCTGGCCTCTGCCTGGTATTACTGTGTGTTTGTGTATAAATCATAGAGCTGTAAACATCGTGCAGGTAGAATAGAAATAGTGTTGCAGCCGCTGTTTACTGAGCATTTACTGTGCGCCGGGCACTGCACTCAACACTGCCATACATCGTGTCACGAAATCCTCACAAAATCCCAGTGAGCTCTGTGTTGTGTTGTGATGCCCCGTTTATAGATGAGGGCTTTACAGTCGGGGCTCAGGGGCCCCCGGCCAAGAAGTGGTGCCTCTGAGGGTTGGGTCTCATTCCACTTTGCTTCCCCCACTGCCCAGCACAGGGTTGCTACTCAGTAGCAACAGTAAAGATCTGTTGGGTCTGATGGAAGAGTTGAGTTAGTGCTTTAAGATCTGAGTTGGGCAGTTAGGGAGGCAGGGAAGCAGGCCAGGATCTGACCTGGTTTTCCTTCACCGTGTAGGTCGCTTCTGAGCTGTAGCATATTGGCTGCAAATAAAAAAGGAAGGGAGGTCCGAAGGCCTGAGCTGGGGTCACGGGGGGAACCGAGCTCGGGGTGGAACTGTCCGATAAGTGACTTAGTGAGGATGGGGGTGTGGGAGAGACACACCTCTCACTGGAATCACCTAGACCAGCCACCCTTTTCCCTCCAGCGCCCTCTGCTCCACCTCCTTTAAAACCAGCTCCCTCTTTCCCAGCCACAAGAAGGGCAGCTGGCATCAGAAGGTCAGGCGGCTCATTGCATCTAACCTTTCTAGAGTTTCTCCGTTCTCATTTCTGGCATAAAAATTTAATAAACGATGCCCACGTTCAGATTCCTTGTACATTTCCCAAGGCAGTTTTGTGTCTGCAGCCGCTTAATTTTCACAACGAGCCCAAGCAGGTCTTACGATAAAACTGTGCACCCCGTTTGTCAGACACTGGAACCTAGGTATGGAGAGGTGATGGTCAAGGTCACAGCTGGTGAAGAGCAGAGAGCAAGCAGAGCATGGGGGCTGGACTTCACACTCAAGCTACAGGTATTTATTAAATGCCTGCTTTGGGTTGGGTATGGGCTAGACACTGGGGATACAAGGATGAATACAACTTACCCCCTGTTAAAAAAGTAGTTAACAAACATGTATACGGCAATTCTTCTGTGCCACTGTTCTACACACGTCACACATTAACAAATGTAATCCTCTGACAATCCTATAAGAGCAATCGTTATCCTCAGTTCAGAGATGAGAAAACAGAGGCCCAGAGTAGTTACTTGAATCGCCCCAAATCACACAGCTAGCAAGTGGCTGGGCTGGGATTTGAACCCAGACAGCACGGGCCCAGAGGCCGAGCACCTACACATAGTTTTCTCTTAAATCGGCAGAAAGGATCATCACGAGGTCCAGCACTGATATGGCATAGAATATTGGACAGAGATATTCAGAACTGGTTCTAAATCCCCGCTCCCCCACGTATGTCCTAGCTCTTTGAACAGGCCAAGCACCTTCAACCTCACCTTGCCCATCTGCAAAATGAATATGATTCCCAAGGATGTTGTGATGCTAAGAAAGATAATGATGCTGGGATGTGAATGCTGGTTAGATTTGAATGGAGAAGGATGTGGGATGGTGGACCGCCAGCCCCTCGTCTGTTCTGAAAGCAAAGCTTGAAAAGCAAGGTCAGGCCAGATGTTCCTTTTCCTAATTCCCAGCTCATCCCTGGCCGGCTGTTTTTTCCTGGCTCTCGTGCAATTCTGAAATGGTATATTTGGGTGAAGCCGAAACAGGTTTTGAGGCTAAGTTACAGGACACCCAGGACAAGATGCTGAGGAGGATAGGAGATAACGAATTTCCATCCCTGGAATCTGAGAATGTGAGAGTCAGTAGGTCCTGGGGGATCAGTTGGCCTCATTTCCTTGGGTTACAGATGGGAGACTGAGACCCAGAGCAGGAGAGAGACTGCCCAAAGTCATATAGCCAGTTTGGGCAAAGCTGGGACCGAAACTCAGGCAAAAGTACAGACACAGTTCAGGAAAAATCCCAAATTCTCCTGGATTCCTTACGCAGCAGGGAGAAAAAAAAAAGAATCTATTCCTTTTGGATTATTCAAATCTAGAAAACAATATACCAGTTTTTTCTTTGCCTGGCTTACATGAGAGAGCTCTCAGACCTAACGGATTGGCTTTTTTCTTCTAATCTTGGGGAGTGGGGGACGCCCCCCAATCCTTCTCCCCTTCCCATGGCGGAGGGACATAGCTCTGAGCTTTTAGCATCCAAACATCCTGAGATTCACCGCGTGCCCAGGCCATGGCTACTCACCATCGACCCCAATCTTGTCATCCCCATCCTTGTCTCCAGCAGCCAGCAGTATTTTGACTTCCTTAGCAGATAGGTCTCTGGCATCTGGGGAGAAGGCTTTCAGAATGGATCTGGAGGAGGAAAGGGAGAAAGTGGGGAGGGAGTCAGGCCAGGGTCGCCTTGCAGGAGCACCGTGTGGGTGGTGGGCTGGCGTCTGCACGGGGGAAGCAGGCGGCTGGGACAGGGGGCGAGCAGCGAGCAGCCAGCACGCGTGCGGTTGTGCTGGGCCGGGTAGCCCCGCCACGGCTAGGCTTCGCGGGTAGGCGCGCAGGGAAGGACAGGCTGTCCTCTGCGAAGGGTTGCCCTCACTTCAGCCAGGGCACCTACATTTGTTTAGTTATTCAGGCAGCACAATAAACACAAAAGTGTCTTCTCTGTGCCACGGTCATGCTGGAAACGGGGGGCACAGAGATGATCTTAGGAAGCCACCTGAAAAAACAGGAAGGAGGCCATGTGCTCTGGGAGAGACCACACAGTGTGATGGATGCAATGATGGGAAAGTGGAGAGCAGTGCTTGAAGGATGCGTCCATTCACTGGGGGTGAGGGGAAGAGTCAGGAAGGCTTCCTGGAGAAGGTGATGCCTGGAGGATAGGTAGAAGTCAGCATCTGTGTGTGCGCGTGCGTGTGTGTGCACATTGGGCATGGGAGGGTGGAGGAGAAGGTTCTAGACAAAGGTTACCCTTGTGGGATGGTTTCGGGGAGAGACAGGATGGATGGGGAAGTCCTTACTTGAAAAGCCCCTCTCCACACCCTCTCCCTTCTCTTACTGACAAAATTCGAGGCAGTCTTGGCCAGAGTGTTACATAAAGCACAGCAGGGTTGGCAGACATGGGCCAGGTGGCCAAGAGGGTGATGGTGGGAAGTTTTTTGGGGGATGTCATCTTGCATTTTCCTAGTCATAACCTTCTCTGTCTTGCTCCTAGGACTCCTGAACCCCCAAAGCTGGTTCTGCATCCCTGACTTGCCCAGAAACTGTTCTAGCTGCTGGTACAGAAGGGTAGGGGTCTGCAGGATGGTAGAAGTTGCCTTTTAGAGGAATGAAAATCAATGAAATTACTCAAGGGAGCGCTCTCTGCCTTGCCTATGGTGCTAGGCAACGAGAAAGCTGCCTCTTGGTTTGTATTCAATTATTAAGTAGCATCATTCCATTAGCAATATTAAGTGGCTATAATTTAATCTCATTAGTTGCACTTTCTGCTGAGGATTTTATTTTCTGGAAGCAACAGCGATCAGGCAGGGATGGTTATTATCTGTGAAGGGTGCAGAGAGACGGGCAGCTGGACAGGAACTCCAAAGCAAGAGCCCCAGCCCCCAGCCCCTCTCCCAGAGCCACAGGCTGGGCAGCCCCTGCAGGCCTCAGTTTACCCCAGTTCCTCCTCCTCGATGAAGCCGCTCTCGTCTTTATCCAGGATGTGGAATATCTTCTTCACGTCATCTGGGCTCTTTTTCTTCAGTCCGACCATTTGGAAGAATTTTTTGTGGTCGAAGGAGTCGACAGCTGTTGGGGGGTGGAGAGAGGAGGTGAAAATGAGGACAGACAAGGGGCCTGGGGAAGGGTGGGAGAATGTGGGTGTCACAGCACTTTGATCGCCTCCGCAGGGCGAGTCCTGTGGGATGGCAGAGGCACACCTCTACGGGAGGGCTGAGGGAGCCCAGGCCAGGCGAGGGGGCTTGGCCCAAGGTCGCACAGTGGCAGAGGTGGCCTTGCACCCAGATCACCCTGGCTCTCCAACCGGACCCCACCCTCCACTGTACCCTTCACTAATGGCAGGGGTAGCATTTGAAGGCAGAGGGGCTTCCTGGTTTCCATGAAGCCTTTTGGGTGGCGGCTGAGTCGGGGTGGGCAGGGGAATTGGAGGCGGTGGGAACATGAGGTGTGTATGCTGCAGGGGAGAAGGGAGGGTCGACCTTTTTCTTGGTCATAGATTGTGTTGCCAGAAAATCAACACAGAGAGGACAAGTTTCTCTCAAGGTCACACAGTGGGAGAGGGAAGGGGACGACCCAGAAGTCCCGGCTTTGCTGCAGAAATCCATTCTGGTGGGAATGGGGACGGGTGTTGGAAGGCTCCCCAAGAATTCCCAGTTAGGTTTCTTCTCCGAGGGAGCAAGATGGGTCAAGGAGAAGTGGGGGGGCTATCGCAGGGCCCTGGGAGGGTGGCTTCCCAGAGTTTCTTCATGCCCAGGGGAGGGTTGCCAAGAGAAAGGAAATGGGAGCCCTCTTCCCATTTTCTATGTCCCGAGCTCCTTTTTAAGGACACCTGAGAAAAGAAACTTTAGACCAAGTAACTTATGTGTGTGTGTGGGACGGGGGTGGCGGGATAGGGGCGATCCCGCGAAAACTCACTGTTCCCTCCCTGGGCTGGAGGGGAGGAAAGCTGCTCTGTCCACCTCAGACACTAGATGGGGAGGGGTGGCATCGGCAGGGACAAGATCCGGAGGTGACCCCCGTGCTAATTCCTCTGCTGCCCTGCCAGGTAACCTTGGGCAAGTTTCTAGCCCTCTCCCTGCCTCAGTTTCCCCATCTGGGTGACAGGAGGGAGAAGGAAGGTAAGTAGCTAAGCGCTCAAGTCCAGGGCAGCTCAGAGACATGAGACTGCCGGCTCCCCTCCCTCCGTGCCTGAGGAGGCTGGAAGTTGCAAGCGCGGAGGATGCTTCTCGCAGGGCTGAGCAGAGCGGAGCGCCAGCTACGGGAAGGTCACCTCGCTCCCTCGCAGATCCGTTGAGGGGGGCTGAGCTCTGAGCCCCGGAGAAGGGGCTTAGACATTCAGGGAGCCAGGAAAGAGGCCTGTCTGGAAAGCGGTCGCGTGGAGAGAAGCATGCGCACCTATAGTCCCCTCCAAGTGCCTTGCAAAGGAAGCCCCGAGCGCCCACAAGGACCCAGAGATGCAGCTTTCCACCCCTCTCTTCGCCCTTGGTCCGGGACCCGGGTCCTCGCAGCGTGGCCACCCGGCCTTTGGCGCCCGAGAGTTTCGGTTGTCCGGCAGGGCGCACGGCCTCCCCGCCCGTTCCCTGTGCCAAGTCCGGCCCGGGCAGAGTTTGGGAAATGCCGTGGACCCCGCTCCACGCTCCACCAGCGCCCCGCGGGATGCGTGGGCAGAGAAGCGCTGAGGAAGACTGGCCGTCCGCGGGAAGCACGGGGTGCAGGGGCCAGGGTGCTGGATGCGGGGAGAGGGGTGCGGAGGGGAGCGCGCTGCTCACCGGTAAAGGCACCCACTGCCTTCATGATGTCCTCAGCGTTGAGAAAGTCTGTCATCGACATCCTGCAACTGTTTGAGCTGGCAGAGCAAGTGCGAAAAGATTAAAAAGTGCTTTTCTCATCGTTTCTGCTCATATGACCTGCGCTGCAGTGCCGCGCGCCGGGCGCACGCCCGCCGGCCTGGCGCAGAGCCAGGGGGCGCGGGGCTCTGCGCGCAGCCAGAGCAGCTCAGTCCAGCCGCGCCGCCGAGCTGCGCGGTCCGGGCCGGCGGGCTGGCGAGCCGTCGCGCTGCCGCTGCCGTCCCGCCCCGCCGGGGGGCCTTGGGATCCCAGGGGCTGCGACCAGGGCGCCAGGGGAAGGGGCAACCTCTGGAATTTACCGGGCGCCCGAGTCCTCAGCCGGGTCTGGAGGGTTCTCCTGCCGTCAAGGGCACGCAGAAGGCGCCGGCCTGGTGCGGCGCGGGGTCTCGGGTCAGCGCACCTCCGAGGATGTCCCGCCGCTTCCGGGAGGATACCGAGGGTGTAGGAGGTCTACACCCTCCTGGGCCCCTTGGCCCTGCTCCCATTCTCTCTCCACTCCTACCTCAGCCTCCACTCTGTCTCTCCTGGATGCAAATTTATGCTGCAAAATCTGAACGCTGAGGTCTGGAAACCTGACCCACTGGACGGGGTGGCACGGATAGGCCGGTGCTGCTAGGGCCCTCAGCGGGTGCCCCATCCCACATCTGGCCAGGGGAGCACACACGGAAACCGAATTTTTTTTTTCCGTAGTCTGACTTTTCAAAGAACCCTTCTCAGATCCCCACTAACTACTTGCTTTCCTGGTCCCCTGAGCCAAGGAGAGTATAGTGCGGGTCCGGACTCCTGCCCCCATGAACCAACGTGGGTGGGGGGTGGGGGGAGGGAGAGGCTACTTGGAGTCTCTGTACACCCTCCCCCCACTTGGAGACCAGAAGGCCTATGCCTGGGGAGAGGGTGGCCCCCTCAGACTACACTTTCTAGACAACCGAAGCAGGTTTTATGTCCTGAACTTCGTCTCTGGGAAATGTGACACTTCCTAATCTTTATGCCGCCAGAGACCAGTTGCATTCTTTCCCACGGTCTCCAAAGGATTCAGGCTGCAACCAGCTGTCTTGAAAGTGTGCAGAGCACTGGACAGGGAGTCAGGAGGCCTGGGTTCTAGATCTGGGGCTGCGCTAAGTCCCCATGTGACCTGGGGTTGTGACCTGCCCCATCTCTGGGCCTCAGTCTCCCTCTGCTGTGTTGATGGTATGGGAGGTCCCTTGTGGCGGGATCTTGAGACTCCAACTTAAGGTGTGGGAAGGTGTGGGTGGGCTGAGATGGGGGTCCTTGATGGGGGCGCTGGGGAGAGCAGCCCAGCTGCCATGTAGCTCAGGTTCCCTCGCACTGGCTGCTGTCAACACTGTCTCCCTCAGCTCGGCCCTGGACGGCTGCCCTTCCTGGAAACCTTAGGTTGCTGCTGGCTCCAGCTGGCCCCGTCCCTGTGAGTCAGCTCCCTCAGGTGACAGCCCACCAGCTGGCTTCCAAGGCGCCGAGGCTGCAACTCCCAACCTGATCTCTTGCAGTGTGAGGGCGTCCCCGGACCCCTCAGCTGCCCCTGCTGCCCCT
This sequence comes from Lagenorhynchus albirostris, assembly GCF_949774975.1. Lineage (NCBI taxonomy): Eukaryota > Metazoa > Chordata > Mammalia > Artiodactyla > Delphinidae > Lagenorhynchus > Lagenorhynchus albirostris. The sequence continues at coordinate 11,460,990 of NC_083105.1, read as the reverse complement.
GCCCCAGGCTGGGCTGTTAACTTGGAGATGCTGGGCTTCTGTGCTATCATTTCAACCCCCAGGCTCAGCTCACTCCAGGGACCTAGTTGGAGAATCTGCTTCCCCAGCGGAAGGATCCTTATGCTATGCTAGTGGGGAAACTGAGGCCAGAGAGAGTCAGTGAATGGCCTAAAAACACACAGCAAGGCAGTGGCTCAGAGAGGCCCGGATGTACTAACTTCAAGTTCAGCGAACTCCTCCATGGAGCTCCTCCAGTGCTCAGGACCCAGCCTAGTCAAGTCCCACGTGTCTGAGCCAGAGACCGGCTCCTGCCGAGTCCCCAGACACTGACCCCTGTGGCAGAGACTGGAACAGCAACAGAGGCCCCATCCTTCTCCCTCCTTCCTCCATCTCTCCCTGCTGCAGAAGCTTCCTATCAACTTGACACCCTCTCTGGGCTGAAGTCCACCCAGACAGAACATCAGATGATGCCATCAGGTCAGCCCATCAGCCCTCCTACCCCTTCCTCCTGCCTCCTCTGCCCAGGCAGGGGCCTCCTCACCTGAACCCACAGATGTCTGCCTCCACCCCTCTCGTTCTATAGGTGGGGAACCCGAGACTTAGCCAGGGGGAGGGATTTGCTTCGGGTCACACCAGGAGTTAGGATGGAGACCCCAGGAACTGTACTCTCAGCCCTAGACTCCACGGCTGCCCGCCTCACAGCATCCACCCCCACCCCAGCCTGTGTTACTGGGGGAAGGGGACGTGTGGCTGTCCCTTCCAGCTGGCCTCCTCCCTGCTGCATACCTCCATCCCCCGCAACCCCAGTAGCTGCCACTCACCTCGGGTGGCGGTGGAGGGCTGGAACCTGAGCTGAAGGGCTGGTCCAGTGGGAGGTCCCGTCAGGAAGTGAGCCTAGCGGTAGGACGGCCACCTATATAAGCTTCTGCTCCGGCTATTTTGGGACGTGGTACTCCCCTCTGCCCCCGGCCCCCTCCCCTTCCGGTGTCAGGTACTCCCCAGCCATGGTGCTGGGTGTCTATATCACATTCACCCTCCCTGGGCCCCTCGAGCCAGGCCTATTAATAACCCTTGCAGCACCCAAAATTGAGGCTCCAGGCAGGGCTCTCCTCTTCCACGAAGGCTTCTGTGACCGCTCGAGATGGCGGTAACATCTCCAGCCTCCAAAAGCCTACAAGGAAAGGAAGAGAGAAAGCAAGCAGAAGGATGGAACAGGAATTGTCTTCCATGCACGGGGCTGGGCTAGGTTCCTATTCCTACACCATCTTCTAACTACAGCCTTGCAGTGCAGGCCTGGTCCCTCTTTCGTGGGTGAGGAAACAGAGATGTTAGGGGTTCCGTGATTGACTACTCAAAGCTATGGACTCGGAGCTGCGAGTGGACCCAGCATTTTCCTAAGATGACCTGCCTCCCAGAAACACATGGTCTGCATGTTCTCTAACAAATTCCTTCCTCTCTTTGCATCTCACTCTCTCCATTTGTAAAATGAGCTCAAACAGGGGTAAACTTGGCTCTATGGATGGACTGCGGGACTAAGAACCGTCTGAAACTATATTCCCAAAGTCACGTGCAAGAGCTCTTTTGTGAAGAGAATGGCCACAGCTTTCATGACACTGGGTCTCTGGGCTGATCTGTCTTGGATTGGAGATGACCATCCAAGGGGTGTGTTTTGGAAAGCGTGAGGGAATGAATGAATTTAACACATATTTACTGAGTATCTACTATGAAAACTTCCTCTTCTCGTCCCCAGCCTTGAAAACTTCTGTGAAAACTTCCTCTTCTCGTCCCCAGCCTTAAAAAGAATCTTCAGGGCTTCCCTGGTGGCGCGATGGTTGAGAGTCCGCCTGCCGATGCAGGGGACACGGGTTCGTGCCCCGGTCCGGGAGGATCCCACGTGCCACAGAGCGGCTGGGCCCGTGAGCCACGGCCGCTGAGCCTGTGCGTCCGGAGCCTGTGCTCCGCAACGGGAGAGGCCACAACAGTGAGAGACCCGCATAGCGCAAAAAAAAAAAAAAAAAAAAAAGAATCTCCAGGCACTGACATTGTCAGTAGGGCAGTCTAGTTCCTGACAGTGACATTAGGAGGCCCAGCCTCCACGCAGAGGTGGATTGGGAGGGAAGCTGCCCCGGTCCTCCATTGACCACTGATTGGCTCCAAGGATGGAAGGAGCAGAGAGGGGACTGGATGGGGAAGCCAGTGCTGGACCGGATGTGTAGGACTAGGGATCTGGACTAAGGTGGTGGTAGTGGCATCAGGGAGGGCTGTAGAGATAGGGTAGCATCTCTGAGGAGACTCTCCCAGGCTTGGGGGCTGTGATTAACAAGATGGACAAGACCAAGCTGACTCTAAGTTTTCAACCTGGGGTTCATTGGAGAATGGCGGCACTGCTTTTGAAGGTGGTAAGTCTGGGGAGGAAGTGGTGTCAAGCTGGGGGGATGATACATGAGAGATGAGAGTCCTAGGATGTTAGGGCTGGGAGAACCTCTGTAATGATCTACTACAACCTTCTCACGTTATAGGTGGAGAAACCAAGACCGAGGTGACAGACCCACATCACACAGAGAGTAGCGAACCAGCCAGAACCTTGTGCTGGGTTTGGGACGCCTGGAGGACATTCTGGTGGACGTGCCCAGGAGCTCTGACCTCTGGAGAGAGGTCGGGCTGGACACAGAGCTTTGGTGGTCATCAGGGAGGTCAAGTCACAGGCACAGCTGAGCTCTGGGGGGCGGGAATGCAGCATCTTGACGAGCCCTAGAGGAAGATCCCTGGCTAGGATCTGGGGAAATAATCACACTCATTTGTTGAGTACTATGCGGTACACACTGCATCATGCTTTTGTCCTTGTAACGCTCCTTACAAGGTAGGCACTGCCTTCAGGATTTTACTAATGAGGGAACAAGGCTCAGAGAGGTTAGGTGACTTGCCTAAGGTCACAGAGCAGAAAGAAAAATTCTATGCCAAAAAAAGGCAAAAGGGGTATTTATTGACTCATGTGACTGATAAGGCCAGGAAGGCTCAGGTATGGCTTGATCCAGACCTCGGCTGCCACGAGAATGCCGTTTCTCTCTATTTCTCAGCATTGTCTTGTGCTGCACTGGCCACCTTCTCAGACTGGCTGTCCCCTGAGGATTACAGCACTGCCCTCCGCTGCAGTGCTATAAACTTTCAGGTCCAAGTCCTGTGGGGAAAAGGGAGTCCAGTGCCCTAAGATCTTGATCAAAATTCCCAGAGTTGAGTTTCACTGGCTGTGATTAGCTTGGTTTGGTCATATACCACCCCTAAACTGGTCACTATCAATTACAAGGATTGCACAGACCTGGGCTGCAAGGCGCCTTCAAGGCACCACACCATAGGAACTGTGTGGGGAGGAGGTAAGGGATTCTGGGCGGTCAAAGCCATGAACTGAGCTAGTCTCTGGGGTCGGGGGATGCCCAAGCATGCCAGGCACTAAGGAGGTTTATGCCCTAAGTCCTTGGTGAGTTTGATGACAGAACACATCCGAACTTCTCAAGAATGATTCACTCTGGGGCCCAAAGTGGCCTTTCTGAACTTGAGATCTCCAACCCCATCCTGATCCTTATGAGGCCTGACAGGCAGCTACTCCCACCCCCTTGGGCCTCTACTTAAAGGCAGCAGCAGTGCCCAGTGGAATTTTCTTCTAGCTTCAGGGTTTCTTACTCTGAACAGTGATGAGGTGGGCTGGGTAGATAGATGGATGTCACATCCCCACCCTGACCTCGCCTCTTCCATCCCCTTGGTCCCCAAACTGTGTCTGGCCTTCAGCTGAACACTTCCATGTATATATTACGGAAATCGATCCCATTATCTTCTTTTTATAGATGAAAAAGCTTAAGTTCAGAGAGGTCAAGTCACTTGCTCAAGGTCACACAGCATGCAGAGACCAGAGCCTGGTGTGTCTGCCTCCGCCCCTGTCCAGTGTTCTTCCTAAAGCCCGCTCTGGCCTCCCAGTTGGTGGAGGGAAAGAGGCCAGTGTGTGGGGGTCAGCAGTCTCCTAACTGCCATCTGCCAGGAGACGAGCATTCAGCTTTTAGCTTCGCTGGTGATATTTCATTAGCTCACACTATTTCCACGTGCTGTGGCTGGGAACAGGATACAGAGTTCCTCACGTCCAGGGCCCTGGCAGGCTGGGTGGAGGCTGCAGGATCTAATGATATTTATGAGGTCAGCCCTGTGAGATGATGTGTATTAACTCGAAGGAATCTTGGCCCCATTCCTGAGAGCCAGATCTTGAGCGTGTGGCCTTGTTTCCCCTCCTGCCTTTCACCTGTTTTAAAGTACAATTTCACCACTGAGAAAGAGGCCAAGGGGTAGAGAGTCCCAAAGGTGCTAAAGGCATGCAGATAGACAGCCCTGGGTCCCTGCCACTTACCCACTGTGTGACCTTGAGCCAGTCGCTTCGCCTCTCTGGGCCTCAGTTTCTTCATCTGTAAAATGGAGCTGAAGAGGAAGCTGTGCTGAATACTAAATGAGACCCTCTCTGAGTAAGGGCTTTGGAGGATACAGAAATGATAATCAGGGTCGTTATCATTGTGAGGAATTTACCCTTGACCCAGTCCTCCCACTGAGAGGACCCTAGAGTGGCTTTGTGAATGGAAACGTGGGGAACCAGGGAGTGCCAACCCTGGCTTTCCCAGGAAGGTCTCTGAGGCTGGACTCAGTGTCCTTGCTGGGGAAGTCAGGAGCTACCGACAAGGGAGAAGGAAAGGTGGAGGATGTGAAAAGTGCAAGGGGCTGAGAGCGGGTTCTGAGAGCCAGGGTGGTCCTAGATGGAGCTAGGACTCTGACAAGTAAACCAGGGTTGGGAGTCTGTAAACCCAGGTGATTAGGGCTCTTGGCCACCTGAGTTTGTGTCCCTCCCTTGAAAATTCCGTCCCATCTCAGTGGTGCTCAGAGAAAATCAGGGAAGGGTTTGGTCCCTGTGAAGCTGGAGTTATAAAGGGGAGCAGGACACCCCAAGGTCATGACTGTGAAAGTCGGAAAATCTGGTAGAAATTGGGCAGCACCTGGGACTCTCCCTTCTTGGATCGTGCTGGGGGATGTGTGTGGACAAGCAGAGAGAGGTTGGTCTGCAGAGTGTTTAAGGGCTCTCTTGGCTCCCAGACACCTGCTGACATCAGGGGAACGGACAACACCCTGTCTTGAGCCCAGCTCAGACGGATAAAGCCATCCTAGGTTCTAAAGGCAGCAGCTTTTCTCACATTATCATCTCTTCCTCAATCCATTTCTACCTGCATCTGTCCTGGCTCCCATCATCAAAACAACCCACATCCCATAACGAAGAGTTAGAATGATCGTTGAAAGAGCTTGTGTATTTCTGTGTGTATGTGATGTGTGCGTTTGTGTGTTTGTTTATGTGGTCTGTGTGTGTGTGCGCACACTCATGCGTGCACGCAGGCGCACCCGCAGGAGAAGGGTGATAAATTTCCATGTGTTTTTCCAGGACTCCCATCGGTGTGCTCTTAACTGGCTCTTGGGATGGATGGTGGTGCCTGGTACTTCCCCACAGGTGGGCCCAGGAGCTCTACCAACCCACATGCGTCCTCTCCAGCATCAAGCATCCTTGCATAAAAATCAAGTAAATACTAACGTTCTGAACTCTCCCACAGCAATGGGGGAAAACAAAAGACTCATCTTGAACTATTTATCTGTACCCCAGTGTTATGGACTGAATTGTGTCCTCCGAAAATTCATCTGTTGAAGTCCTAACCTCTAGGACCTCACACTGTGACTGTTTTTGGAGATAGGGTCTTTATAGAGGTAACTAACATGAGGACACTAGGGTGGGCCCTAATCCACTGTGACTGCCATTCTAATAGGAAAAGGAAATTGGGACACGGACACACAGAGGGAAGACCATGTGAAGACGCAGGGAGAAGATGGCCATCTGCAAGCCAAAGCGAGAGACCTCAAGAGGAACAACCCTGCTGACACCTCGATCTTGAACTTGTAGCCTCCACGACTGTGAGGAGATGAATGTCTGTTGTCTAAGTCCCTCAGCCTGGGATCCTTTGTTGTGGCAGCCCCAGCAAACTATTACGCCAGCAACAGAGAGGGGCTGCTGGAAGGGGTGCAAGAGGGAAGGGGTCTCCGTTTCCACCACCAAGACATGGACCACGTTCTCATGAAAACTCTCCAAGTCTTTTGAAATGGTTACCTTTACTTTCTTAAAAAATGTTTTTATTATAAAAGCGATATATACTCTTTATAGAAACAATGGAAAATAGAGGCGCTAGGGTGGGGGAGTCACCCATATCCATTGCTACCCAAGTACAGCCACTGTTACCATTTCTGGAGGCTTTTTTGCCTTCCCATTCCTGCCAGGTCATCCACCTGCCAATCACCCTTGGTGACTCAGCTTGGATGCCACCACTTACTGGAAGCCCTCCTTGGTTTCTCCCCCCTGACCATATGCCGCTCCTAGCCCCTGCATTGACCTCTATCACTACCTTGGTAATGGCCCCATTATTCCACTTGTTCTCTCTGTGCTTCCAGCTGCCGTTTCAGCTGGGAGTTTGAGGCACAAACACTGGCATCCAGCTTCTCCAGGAGGGCCTCCAAGGAGAATAATTCAAACTGATGTTTTTATTTCGGGCTATGTGTGGACAGTCGCTGTTCCCTAAAACATTCTTGGATTGCTACTTATAAAGCCATCTAAATCCACTTATTCACCTGTACTTCAGGGGCACCTGCTGGTGTATAATTAGTCATTCAGGAACTGCAGCCTTCCCTTGGGGTTCAAGCCTCATATTCATGGAGCTCTCACTTATAGGCCAAAAATTGTAGTTCATATTCTGATAAGAGAGGGTGCTTTGGGGAACAGGGAACTGGATATTTGAAACCAGACTAAGCAAATTTGGAATATTTGGTGCCTCCTACACATCTTGTGTCCCTTCAGCCAATGGGGGGAGGCCTGATGTTGGCCCCTAGCGGGAAAGCCCCTGGTGACACGACCAACTTGTTTTAAGGACATGGTTGAATCATCGCTTTTTCTTATCTGCTCTGTATTGCTTTCATTCTGGTTCTGGGTCAAATTCTATTGAAAAGATATCGTAAATCACAGAAGCTGAATCTATTTGAAAACCCTGTGGTTCCCATCTTGCTCCAGTACTGTAGACTAATCCACAGATTGTATGAGAGATCGGACTGGAGTTCAGAGAGTGACAGTGACTGACAATAACTGAGAATCTGGAAATAAACATATGGGCAAAGCAAGGCAGAGAAAGACTGCAGGACAGCCCTCCTCCCCTCCCCCCTTCCCCCTGTACATCTCCTCTCTCCCTCTCCCCCTTCCTCTCCTTCCCTTCTCCTTCCTTCTCTCCCCTCTCCCTCCTCTCCCCTGTCTCTCCTCTCTTACTATCTCCCCCGTCTGTCTCCCCATCCCCCCTCTCTCCATATCCCCTCCTCCTTCCCTCCCTCTCTCTCTCTTCCTTGACTGGACTTTTCCTTTCCTTCCTTTGTCTCCTTGGCCAGCCTTTCTTTTCCACGGCTCTCAACCATGAGTCCTTGGTCTTATTGTGCTATAGGATTGGGTGGCCTTTAGCCATCAATTGATCAATTCAACCGTCTCATTTTTAAAGTTCTTTCCTTGTATTGCTTTTTTAAAAATTGTGATAAAAAAATACATAACATCCACGATCTTAACCACTTCAAAGTGTAAAGTTCAGTTGTGTTAATTGTGTTACGTTGTTGCGTCAACTATCTCATTTTACAGATGGGAAGCCTGAGGCTCAGAGGCAATGGAACACGTCAAGGGACACAGCAGAGTGAGGACACACACCCAGGCCTGTGGATCGCCTTCTGGCTCCTGAAGGAGGGTAGGACATGCCGAAGGCAAGAGGAAGGAGAGATGTGGAGGGAGAGGGCCCAGGCAGGGGCTGGAGACGCTGGGTCATAATTAGACCACGGTCCGTGCTCTGTTCTCTCCTTCTTAACTGGAAAAGACATAAATTATCAAATGAAACCTCGAGAACACGCTCAGTGGAAGAAGCCAGTTACAAAAGGCCACGTACTGCACCATTCCATTTATATGAGATAAAATCAAGAATAAAATCCATAGGGACAGAAAGTGGGTCGGTGGTGGCCAGGGACTGGGAGAGGTGACAATAGAGGGTAACTGCTTAATGGATAAAGGATTTTATTATGGTTGATGAAGAGGTTTGGGAACTAGATATAGGTAGCGGTCACACAATACTGTGAAGGCATGAAATGTCACTGAATGATTCACTTTAAAATGGGTAGCTTTCTGTTGTGTGACTGTCACCTCAATTGAAAGCATGTTTTTCACAAGATTTTTAGTGAATTTGCAGATGACAACATATCACACGACAGCTGGTTTCACAGGTGTAGTCATGGTGGTTCACACTCATCGGAGACACACACTCATCCGTTTGCTTTGAAGGATTTCCTAGGCCACCATAACAACGGCTTGTAGGAATGGCCAGACCTGACACCGTGCTCCCTCTCTGGATGTTTCCTCACCCTCTCCCTCCTGCAGGCCCATGACAGCAGCCACTCATCCCTCACGACTTAATTCAGGTGTCACTGCTTTCCAGAAGCCCTCCTTGATTGCTCCCCTCTGCCCCCTGATTACACGCCATGTTCATGTTCCCTGCGTTTACTAGGACAGTTCCTGTGGAGCAGTTATCCACTGACTTGCCTGCTCCCACCCTGTCTATGAGCCTGCTGAGGTCAGGGACCTTTTAGCGGCAGAGTGGAAAGGAAACCATGTAGATCTTCGTGCCACATCCACCTGGGTTCAAAGCCTGGCTTGGCCGACTTATTAGCTGTGTGACCTTGGGGCAAATTGCTTAACCTTTAGGAACATCAGTTTCCCATCTGGAGAATGAAGTTGATATTTTCCCTATAGGACGGTGCCAAGGTGTCTTGATTATTTGATCTCATTTCCTGAGAGACTTTTATCTTTTCCTTTTTCTTGTCCAACTCCTTCTCCTTCTCCATTATTATTGTATTACTTTTCCCTTAGTTTCAGCCCTTTCCGATATATTTCCGAATATTGTCTGACTATCTCCCTGACCAGACGGACCATAGAATGGGCAGCCTGGTGTCCACGAGGGAGAGCTGCAGTGGTGCAGGAGGGTCGAGCTGGGGCAGCGAGGAGGTGAGTCCCAGGGGTGGGTGTCTGGGGACAGCGATGCCTGCTACCATTGCCCGGGGACAGGAAAGGATAGTATTAGCTTGAGCTGCCAGCTCTTCCTGTGTGATGTGGCCAGAGAGTCACCCTCTCTGAGCCTCCATTTCTGGTTGTGTAAATGGGGACTCATGAGAGGACTTCCCTAGAGTGTCACACCAATGGGAAGACCTAATGCAGAGAGTGGCCATAGGAATGGGTCATGCACTCAATAGCTGCACGTGCGCAGAGGTACCACCAGGTTGCCTTGCTTGTGTAGCATCACTGTGAGATGGAAGAATGATGTCTTGCACCAGAAATAGAAATATACTCAACTCTTTGCTGGGTTCTGAACAGATTCTTCAGCAGTGAACTTTCAGGAACTCCAAATTCCTACCCAATTTCTTAAAATGATTTTCAGATAAGCAAGAGAGGAGAGATCCTTTCTTTCTTTTTTTGCTTTTTAAAAAAATTGAAGTATAATTAATTTACGATGTTGTGTTGTATGTTTCTGGTATACACCAAAGTGATTCAGATATACATATATATGTGTATATATATACATATTTTTTTTTCATATTCATTTTCACAGCAAAGGAAACCATAAACAAAACAAAAAGAAAACGCTCAGAATGGGAAAAAATATTTGCAAATGAAGCAACCAACAAGGGATTGATCTCCAAAATATACAAACAGCTCATGCGGCTCAATATTAAAAAAACAAACAACCCAATCAAAAAATGACATTTTGATCTAAATAGACATTTCTCCAAAGGAGACATACAGATGGCTAAAAAGCACATGAAAAGATGCTCAACATCACTAATTATTAGAGAAATTCAAATCTTTTCCATTGTAGTTTATTACAAGATATTGAATATAGTTCCCCATACAATACAGTGGGACCTTGTTGTTTATCTATTTTATGTATAGGAGTTTGTATCTGTTAATCCAAACTCCTAATTTATCCCTCCCTCATCCCTTTCCCCTTTGGAAACCATAAGTTTGTTTTCTGTGTCTGTGAGTGTGTTTCTGTTTTGTAAATAAGTTCATTTGTATCATATTTTAGATTCCACATATACGTGAAATCGTATGATATTTGTCTTTCTCTGACTTACTTCACTCAGTATGACCATCTCTAGGTCCATCCACAGTGCTGCAAATGGCATTATTTCATTCTTTTTATGGCTGAGTAATTGTCCATTGTGTGTGTATGTATATATGTATGTATGTGTGTGTGTATATATATCACATGTTCTTTATCCAGTCATCCGTTGATGGACACTTAGGTTGCTTCCACGTCTTGGTTATTGTACACAGTGCTGCTGTGAACACTGGGGTGCGTGCATCTTTTCAAATTAGAGCTTTAGGAGAGTTCCATTCTTGTTGGCACAGCTGGTACCTGGTGTTGCAGGCTGAGGGGTGAGCAGTTAAGGGCCAGAGGCAGGAAGTGATGCCCCCACTTGAATTCCCTCAGACCACAGGTGTGGGCTAAGGCCCCTCCACTTCTGGAGGGTGAGAGGGAGGGGGGAGGGCCATGACCAGAACTGTCCTCCAGGGCGAGTGAAAGTCAAGGCCCACGGTTAAGTGACCTTGGAGAAGGGGGGAGGGGGGCCCCACTCTCCAGGCTGACGAGGCTACAGCAGGCAGCCCCCTAGAGACTCCAAACGCCAGGGCAAGAGTTCAGTTAAAGTCTTAGATCCACACATGACAAAGAAACGTCGGTAGGATGAATCAGACACGTGGGCTGATCCCTGAATTCCCTCCTCTCACTTCCCTCCCTGCTCATTATGACGGAAGGAAAGGTATTGCAAATTCTAGGCTGCCTGAGAACTCAAGGAAATACTCTAACCACCTGAGCTTGGTTTCGCCGTCTGTCAAATGGGCACAGTCCACCCACTTCAGCAGATTCCTGAGATGCTACGTTAAGGCCCCAGTTCGCACAGGCTCAGCAGGGTTGTTCCCTCCGTTCCCTCTCACATGGAATGGAACCACTTGCCTCTCCGGACCTCCATTTCCTCCTCTGGCTAATGGGGTAAGTGTGCTGCCCCTTTTCCCATGGAGGGAAGCCTGTGAGCTGTAAAGGCAGTGATGGGACTCCCCAGTCCCCTCTGAGCCCAGGAAGTGCTGAGGGGGGAGTGCGGAGGGGCAGAAATGTCCCAGGAGCCAACCCTGCCCCAGAGCACGGTCACTCGTCCCACGGCTGCCCTCCAGGTCTGCTCCCCGTTCTCCTGTACTCTTGAGCTCTGAGGAAACAAGAGATCCCAGCCTGGCTCCATCCTCACCTGTCTCCTGTGAAGCTCCCTCAGAGGTCTGCAGACTGACTGCCCATCCTGGGCCGAAAGGAGTCTTCTGTGTCCTTCTCCAGGTCCACGTTCTCTGCATTAAAGACAGACCCCAGAACCTTTCTCTCCATGATGGGAAATCAGTCAGTGGGTCCTTAGAGGGGGAGCAAAACACCTAGGAATATATTTCTGCCCTCAAAGAGTATACAGTTACAGTATAGATAGAGATATCAATATAACTATATGCTATTTGAAATAGAAGTAGATACGTGTAACTTTGTAGATACATGTAAAGATGTATATGCCTCCAACTTTCTTCACCAGCTCTCTATGCCCTACAGTTCAGGCCACTGCAAAGACTTTCTTGGACCATAGTAGTAAATATCCATGTAAATATATACACACATAAGAGGTGATAATATTCCTACGTGGTGTTAACCCTGGGAGTAATTCCAGCCACTTTGCATTTTTCAGCTCCTCTATCCTCTAAAGCTATCATCATTCCCATTTTACAGATGGAAAAACTAAGGCATCAGAGAGGCTAAGTATCTTGACCAAAGCCACACAGCAGATAAGAAAAAAGCTGGGATTTGAACCCAGGCAGTCTGGCTCCAGAGCCTGTGCTCTTCATCCTATAAACTCCTGACACTCACCAGCAGCAGCCTCTATATGCGCCTCTGTCTGCAGAATCAGCCCCTCCAACCACCCTCCACACACTCTGAATCGACCATTCCACTGCCTAAAACCCTCCAGCCCACCCCTCACCCCTGACTTTGGGATAACATTGAAAACCCTTGAGCAGGTCCTGCTGCCCTCCTCTGCCTCATTTTTAGAAGTGACCCTTTTGTAACACGCATTTGAGAATCAATGTCTCTTTTTCAGTATAAACCTCCTTTACAATGTCAAAATAATTCCTGAACCAAGCATGGTAATAATTCTACTTTTAGTTGAGAAAACATCTACCAAAAAAAGCTGCCATGAATTCAGTAATTCTTTAAAATACATTTGACGAATTGTGATATGGATGTATTATTTTTTCAGTTTATAAACCAGGCTGGATTCAGAGATAAATCCTCAGACCATACAAATCCTTGAACCCAGAGATCCTTATCCCTCAGCTGGGAATCTTTATCCCTCCACTCTTCCAAAATCTTGCAGGTTCCCGAGGCACATTTGAACATGCTGATCCCTTGTCCTGGAGTGACCCTCCTTAAGGACCCAGCTTAAGCACCATCTCCTCTGAGGAGTCCTCCCCTGACTCATCTCATCACCCCACCGTTGCCCAGCTCTGCTCCATTATCTCTGTACCATGGCCGGTTCTTTACCATTGCTCACATCACACTGTCTCATTGTCGTTTGTTTGCAAACACCATTGTATAATTTGACCATTGAGTACAGGAACTTTGGCACCCACAAGACCCAGTTTTCTGTCTTGGCTATACCGCCTTCTAGCTTTGTGAACTTGGGCAAACTCGAGCAAATACCTTCACTATTTTTGACCATCAGATTCTTGACCTGTAAAATGAGGATGCTCGTACGTACCACCTGTCTTCCCAGCATCACGTGACTTTCTGATAGCAGAGCCTTTCTTTCTCTCTCCCTTTGTCTCTATTTTAAAGTAAAGTAGCCATCCCGTGTGGTTTGATAGGGCTACAGTGGTGGGCAGGTGTTCCAGACCTGGACAAAAAGAGGGCTACGGGCTTCCCTGGTGGCGCAGTGGTTGAGAGTCCGCCTGCCAATGCGGGGGACGTGGGTTCGTGCCCCAGTCCGGGAAGATCCCACATGTCGCGGAGCGGCTGGGCCCGTGAGCCATGGCCGCTGAGCCTGCGCGTCTGGAGGCTGTGCTCCACAACGGGAGAGGCCACAACAGTGCAAAGCCCGCGTACCGCAAAAAAAAAAAAAAAAAAAAAAAAAAAAAAAAAAAAGAGGGCTCCATCTCCTGGTCACAGAGACTGGCTTAAAGATAGGCAAGTGGCTCCAAACAAGCTAATCCACGCCTGTCTGGAACTTTCTATAAGAAAATAGGGAGAGATTGTCTCTTCACCCAGGGATTGCTAAGCAAGTAGAATGTGGTTCTAGAGAGGTGGGCAGCTGTCTTACCCACCACATAGAAAGAATCTAAGAAATGGAGAGAAAGATGAAACACTGATTGTATCATATGAGCCCCTTGATCCAGCCATTCCTGAAGATAGATAAACTCCTGGGCTTCCAATTACAAAAGCCAATAAATCCTTCCCCACACCTTTCCTTTGAAACTTAAGTTAGCAAGTGTCAAGTTTGCTTACACCTACACCAGAGAGAATTCTGACTATGATTGGTGGTTCCTGATGAGCCATGCTTTTTAGTATTCATGCCCTTGTGTCGGTAAGTCCTCTTGACTGTGGGCAGGGCTTGCAAGTTGCTTTAATCAATGGAACGGGATGGAAATGATGTCGTGCCAGACTTGGGCCTAAGCCTGAAGAAAACCTGACAGCTTCTGTGCTCCTGGGAGGCCTGAGCTGTCCTGTAAGTTCAGGAGAGACCTTCTGGAGATGCCACATGAAGAGGGAGAGGTCCAGATGCCACACAGAGAGTTAGAAGCTCAGCTTCCCAGTGTCCTAGCTGAGTCCAGCCCCCTGTCAACCTAACAGCTGAATGCAGCCATATGAGTGATCACAGGCGAGACCTGATGAATCACCCAGTCTAGCCCTGTTCAGGTTACGGTATTTGGAGCGATGATAAAATGATGGTTGTATTAAGCCACTGTGTTCTGGTGTATCTTATTGCACAGCAGTAGATAACTGAAGCACTGACTAATGTACTTCTTCATAGGGTTGCTGTTAGAACTAAGTAATATAGTGCATGTAAATTGCTTAGCACAGTGCCTCGCACATAGAAAATGTTCACTAAGTATCAGCTATTCTTTTTCTTATTGTTGTTGTTACTGTTTACATGTTTGCTGCCCAAATTAGATTGTGAGCTCACTGAGGGCCACAAGCGTATCATATGCATTGCCGTATCCCTGGGATCCAGCCTAGAACGTGGCGTACGTTTGACTTTCTATCAACATTGCTTTCAATGAATGAATGACTGAATGAACAGCAAGGGAAAGTGTTTGCAGAGGGCAAAACCCAGAGCATTAGGCACAGTTCGTCCTTAGAATGTATTTTTGAACTGAACATACTTCAGATGGAATTCAATCCAAAGGGTATATGGACTGCTGAGGGTCCAGACAACTTTCCAGGACAACTGATCTCCTGGTAGCAACTCAACAATCCAGGCTGAGGGGGATTTCAGAATCCTGTGGCGGCACCATCTGGAGCATGGCCTCTGATTGGTTGGCACATCAGGTGAACACAGGCATGGAGTACAGCACATTGGCTCTTAAGTTCTTTCCCTTAGAAGGACATGCCTTACTTCCTGTTACATTTCATTGGCCAAAGCTAGTCACATGGCCCCATCTAATTTCATGTGTGACGGGGGGCTGTTCTCAAGGAGAGGGAACTGTTTTAAACCAGGAAGCCACCCCAACAGGTGCTTACACTTTATGGGCAAGATGGTCAACAGCTCTACCGCTCGGATTAGCCCTGGTATAGTGAAAAACAGGGAGAATACTCCATGCATCTCATTTTTCAGAGAGAAAATCAAGACTCTAATAAGTAAAGTGACTTTCTTAGACCTTAGAGATTGATTAACTTTTATTTAAAAAATTAAAATATATGAGATAAGGCTAGTCTAACAAAATGCTAAGAGTAATTCTCTGCAGTGGGTACCTGGTATTCAGTAGAATTCCTTCAATTTCTCTGTACATTTGAAATTTTTCATAATAGAATGTTGAAAATTTTTTTAATTTAAATTTACTTTTAAAGTAGTAAATACATTGACATGCTTCAAAATTTGGAAGGTATCAAAAGTTAAACAGTATAGTCTTCCTCCTCTGCTGTCCCAAGCACCCAGTTTCCTCCCCAAAGACAACCAATGTTATTAGTGTCTTATGATTCCTTCAAGAGATATTCTGTGTCTGGGCAACCACAATTCCAAACAGATGCAGGCTTCTCCCTTTTTATTATTATTAGGAGGTAACCCACTGTACACACAAGTATGCATCAGGAATTTCCCCTGCACCAGCTAAATGCTTGGTACCCATTATCTCTTTCATCCTCATAGCAACTGTGTGCGAGAGACATAATATCCCCATTTCATGGATGAGAAAACTGAACTATAGGGAAATTAAGTGAATTATTCTAGATCCCATGAATAATAAGTGGCAACATTAGGATTTGAATCTAGGTTTTCTGACCCCAAATCCCATGCTATGAGCCTCCACGTTGCAGCACAGGCATGGAGGGTCAGGGAGATGTTCTGGTATTTTGTCCACAGGGATGGCGTTGAAACCACACTCCTTCGGATGGGACTCGAACCCAGCTGCACCTCAGATTGGGACTTGAACCCACAATCCCTGACTTAGGAGGGGACTCGAACCCACTGTCTTTTAATTGAAACCTCTCACCTGGTCTCAGGACTTACTGAAGCTCAGGTTCTTTTGTCTCGATGCAGAAAGAATTCAGTGTGAGGCAAAGTGATAGGCAAAGAGTGAGTTTATTAGCACAGGATGCTTATGAGAGATACAAGCGGGCAGGCAAGGGAGCACAGCCCCAAGGACAAAGAGGGCTACATTTTTATAATCAAAGAAAAAGTGGGGAGGGGAGAAGACAACCTTCTTCCTCATTTTTGGGCAGACGTCAAGGCTTACATCCTTAGTTCCTCCTTTGACCCTATATGGTCTAACTGGGACTGTCATGGTGCTGTTTACATCATATATATAGTAGCAGAAGGGTGATAATATATACTAAAATACGGTAATTCATCTCAGGTTTTGGTGTAACATCCCCTTTCCCGAGTATTTTCACTCTTCACCTGTATTCCTGTACTAGCTACACGCAGAAATGCAATTCTTCAAGGACCGTTAACACTGTGACTTCATGTTACAAGATTCAGACCCATATCTATTGTCTTGTGTTTTAACTATCAGGATTGGTGGCTTGAGTGTGTCTGGTGCTTGAATGTGCCTGGTCTTCCTTCAAGGTAGAGTAGATCGTTACTAGGTTACTAGCTTCTTTTCTTGAGTGGTCATTAGCTTACAACAGTCTCCCAAACTCCCTTAAAATTCTCTTTCTGTCTTTAATCCCCTGGTGGGATTTTTAAACTATTTAATGATCCTACTCTATCCCTATCAGCATGGGATAGAATTTTTAAAATCAAGCCAGAAATGAGAACAGGTCCATCACGGTGTGAACCAGGACCCATTTGAGCGTTAATGGGCCTCCAGGGCATCCTGCTAATTTTCACCGAGCCTTGCCCAAGCAGTGTCCCCCGGGATGGAAGTAGATTTACAGCTGTCACAGCGACTGAGCAGGTGTAACCAGCAGCAATTTCATCTCTCCTGTCCCACACCAATGCTATGGGGCTTGTTCTACTCTGGTCCTGGAGGAAACTGTCTCACTCTTAGGTAATTAAAAGCTCTCTCGTGCCGGTAGCCACCGTAGATGTCAGTTCCATAGCTAGCATGTCCAGTTTTATTTAATGATTTAAACTCCAGATTTTATTCAGAGATAAAGCTTCGCCCCTCGTCTAGCTGCCAGAGGGGGAGCCTGCAGTGGGGCCCACTTTTCTTGGTTCGCTGCATTTCACTCTTACGACTCATCCCCTGGCTTGCTAAGAATTGATGGTGAGGGGACAGGGAAGTTCTTACCTCTCTGGCACTCTTGGGAAGTGGTATAGGCTCTTTCTGGGTTTGTCAGATGTTTAAAATTGAGTCTTTCAGGAGGCCACTTATGTGGGTTCTTCGGAGACTCTCGCTGCTAGGCAGTTCTCCCTCTCTTGTGGGTGACACTTCTCAGAAAGGACACTGACTACTCGTCTCCTGATCCCTGGGTGCCCACCTCTACCCCTCCGGGTCTTCTGCCAAGGTCTCTTCACCCCTCCAGGCAGCAGTCAAGGGCAGGATCTAAGATCATCTTATGCTGGCTTGCTCTCTTGTGTGACCACGTGTACAGAAAATAAGCTCCCAGACAGCATTAGACTTTATGTAACTGGGAGTATTGTCACTTGTCAATCAAAGTTCTGTACTCTGCTGCCCCCGGACACTTCATCAGACAGCAATCCGTGGGGCCGGGAGTACCCAGAATACTCGGGTCAACCTTTCCCATTGGTCTGCTTGGACCTACTCAAGTACCCCACGATGGATGAATCTGCAAGGACGGCTACCAGCGATTCCTCTCATCTCTATGTACCTGCCATTGATCTCAGCAAGAGGTGGAGTCTATTCCTCTGCTCTTTTGATGGGTGGAGATGACCTTGTGACTGACTTTGACCAACCAAAAAGGTACGAGTGATTCGTGCAAGTTTGGAGCCTGGACCTCAACGTACCGTGCAGTTTCCACCTTTGCTCTTTTGGGGTCCAGTTGCCACGTACAGAAGCTCAGGCTAGATTTCTGAGTGATGAGAAACCACACGAAAAGAGAGAGGCCTGGCCAGCACCCCCACCATTCCAACCACTCCAGCTTTCAGCCAAAGACAGTCACATGAGTGACCCCAGCCGACACCATGTGGCAGGAGAACTGCCCGGCAAAGCCCAGTGGACCCACAGAATCAGGAGACATAGCGCACTGTTGCTTTAATCCACTAATCATGACAATAGAAAACGGAAACAGGGGACTTCCCTGGCGGTCCATTGGTTAAGACTCTGCGCTCCCAGCACAGGGGGCACGGGTTCGATCCCTGGTCAGGGAACTAAGATCCCACATGCCACACAGCGTGGCCAAAAAAAAAAAAGAAAAAAGAAAAACAAAACGGAAATAGAATTTGGTACCTAGAAGTCGGTGCTGCTGGAACAAGACCTAAAAGACATGGCATTGGCCTTGGGACTTGGTGGCAGGCGGAGAGAAGGGTAGGGAGGAAATTGTTAGCGGAGGCCGCAAGAGCATTGAGAAAGTTTCTCCTAGAGGCTGGAGAAAGGTGGAGCCCTTTGTGTAGCAGCAGAAGTTTTAGCAACACTGTTGCCTGCGATAATGCAGATGATAGAAAACGTACTTCATGAATTTGTGGCTCTTCTAAGGAGATTTTCAGGCAGAATGTTGAAACGACAACTAGTTTCTTTTACTGACCTATAATAGGTATTTCAAAAGAAAATTAAGTTAAAGAAGGAACTGTTCAATTTTCAGGTAAAATTTTTTAAAACTTTATTTATTTATTTATTTTTGGCCGCATTGGGTTTTCGTTGCTGCGCGCGGGCTTTTCTCTAGTTGTGGCGAGCGGGGGCTACTCTTCATGGCAGTGCGCAGGCTTCTCGTTGCGGTGGCTTCTCCTGTTGCAGAGCATGGGCTCTAGGCGTGCAGGTTTCAGTAGTTGTGGCACGTGGGCTCAGGATTTGTGGCTTGCAGGCTCTAGAGCGCAGGCTCAGTAGTTGTGGTGCATGGGCTTAGTTGCTCCACGGCATGTGGGATCTTCCCGGACCAGGCCTTGAAATTGTGTCCCCTGTATTGGCAGGCAGATTCTTTTTTTTTTTTTACATCTTTATTGGAATATAATTGCTTTACAATGTTGTGTTACTTTCTGCTGTATAACAAAGTGAATCAGCTATATGAATACATATATCCCCATATCCCCTCCCTCTTGCGTCTCCCTCCCACTCTCCTTATCCCACCCCTCTAGGTGGTCACAAAGCACCGAGCTGATCTCCCTGTGCTATGCAGCTGCTTCCCAGTAGCTATCTATTTTGCATTTGGTAGTGTATATGTGTCAATGCTACTCTCTCACTTCGTCCCAGCTTCCCTCCTTCACCCTTCCCGTGTCCTCAAGTCCATTCTCTACGTCTGTGTCTTTATTCCTGTCCTGCCCCTAGGTTCATCAGAACCATTTTTTGTTTTTAGATTCCATATATATGTGTTAGCATACCGTATTTGTTTTTCTCTTTCTGACTTACTTCACTCTGTAGGACAGACTCTAGGTCCATCCACCTCACTACAAATAACTCAATTTCGTTTCTTTTTATGGCTGAGTAATATTCCATTGTATATATGTGCCACATCTTTATCCATTCATCTGTTGATGGACACTTAGGTTGCTTCCATGTCCTGGCTATTGTAAATAGTGCTGCAATGAACATTGTGGTACATGACTCTTTCTGAATTATGGTTTTCTCGGGGTATATGCCCAGGTGTGGAATTGCTGGGTCATATGGTAGTTCTATTTTTAGTTTTTTAAGGAACCTGCATACTGTTCCTCATAGTGGCTGTACCAATTTACATTCCCACCAACAGTGCAAGAGGGTTCCCTTTTCTCCACACCCTCTCCAGCATTTATTATTTGTAGATTTTTTGATGATGGCCATTCTGACTGGTGTGAGGTGATACCTCACTGTAGTTTTGATTTGCATTTCTCTAATCGTTAGTGATGTTGAGCATCCTTTCATGTGCTTGTTGGCCGTCTGTATATCTTCTTTGGGGAAATGCCTATTTAGGTCTTCTGCCCACTTTTGCACTGGGTTGCTTGTGTTTTTGATATTGAGCTGATGGCAGGCGGATTCTTAACCACTGCACCACCAGGCAAGTCCCATTCAGGTAGAATTTTGAGGGAACAGAGGACCCAGGACAGCCCTCCAGTCAGCAAAAAACTTCTCAGAGTAAGAACTAGTGTCAGGGCAAAGATAAAACACAGGGGCTGCCAGTTAAATAACGGCGTCAGGTTACAGATCATATCAAGGCTGTAAGACCTCTTTTAAGAGTTTGTAAACATTTAAGGTTTTTCTTTATAGACCCTCTCAGATAGACCAAAGTTTTCAAAAATCTTAAGGGAGTTTTCCCACACACCCTGCCATGCTCAAGGGAAAAAGAAATCTGTTTTGGAAAGAATTATGGGTGGGTCTTTTGGGACACAGAGTAAATCCCAATAACATGCATGAGAAACTTACAGAGTTTTTGAGGAGAGTGATTGGTGAAAGGTCAATCAGCCTGGACTCAAAGAAAGAGAGATCGTTCACATTGAAAAGAGGTCTTTGGGATCCCAACTTTCTATAGTCAGGAAGCAAGTCAAGCAAGCTACTCTGCTGCAGATGATGGGCCATTTCTTATGGAAAAGGAAAGATGTCTCAGAGGGTGGACCCAAGAGCACAGAGGGTAGACCAAGAGCCAGTGGATTAAGGAATTACTCCCTAGTGAAGTAACTTTTACTGTCCTAGAGCAGGGGAAAATGGTAACATGTGCTCAGCTGGGTTTCCAGATTTTCTATGGATGAGTGACTGCTACATGCTTCCCTTTCCTCCTCTTTTGGAATGGTCGCATCTATTACGGTGATCTCATCCCTGTCTCACCCTTGTCTCCTGGGTGTGGGGGGCAGAAAATTTGTCTTTTTGTTCACGAGTCTCTGAATCAGGAGGAAACTGAACTTGAGGAGCTGCCTCTGGGGAGCCTCACCTGTGCCTGTATGATGGAGATGATGAGATCCTGGACCTTAAGCTTAATTGCAAAATGAAATGAGACTTCGGGGATCTCGGGAGGGAGAAGGGTAACTTATATGCATGATATCTGTGGCCAAAGGGCAGACTAGAGTGGATTAAGGATAGTCACGAGTTCTTTGCATCTTCTCTCATCAAGAAGTGCAGTCTACCTTCCCCTCTTTGAATCTGGGCTGCTCTGTGACTTGGCTTTGACCGACACAATGCAGCAGAAAGCCAGCCATCACATAAAGACGTCTGATCACCCTGTCAGACAGAGAAGACCTGGAGGATGAATGACAACAAAGGGTGAGAGAGAAGCCCTGCCATTCCACTCACTCTTCGTGGTGCCAGGGAGCGTTAGAAAAACCATCTTGAATCCTTTGCTTTAGCTGAAGCAACTTAGCCAACACCGCATGGAGCAGAGATGGGCCGTTCCCACCAAGCTTTGCCTCGTTGCAGAATCATGAGCAAACAGTTGTTGTTATTTTAAGACACTACATGTTGGGCTTAACACTAACTCGGCAATAGAAAGCTGATACAGGAGTTATTACCAGAAGTGGGATTTGAACCCACACAAATGTTGAATCCACTGGCGACATGTGCCTCGCTGGATTTCAAATTGCTGTGGCCCGTGGATGGCTGCGCACCTTCTGTTTTCTCTCTTGTTTTTTAATGGAAGCATCTGCTGAAGTAATCTTTTCCCTATCTCACCCTGCGAGGGCACGCAAGGCCGTGCCACTCCTCCCATCAAAATGTGGAATCTGATTCTCCAAATCCTTGACTCTGGGATGTCCTTCTGACTTGCTTTGACCAACAGCGTGGGTAGAAGTTACACTGTGTGAGTTTCTGAGCCTAGGCTTCAAGATGCCTTGTAGTTTCCACCTTTGCTTTCTTAGGATCCAACCACCCTGTGGCAGAGCTTGAGCTAAACCACTGAACGATGAGAGTCCACATGGAGAGAGAGAGTCCCAGCCAGGCTCCAGTCCCTCCAGTCCACCCCACCTGATGTCCCAGGCTTGTGGGTGACACCCCCTTGGTCTCCCAGCTGCACCTAAATCCCAGCTGAGTGTAGCCATGTGAGTAATCCTCAAATGACACCACACAGAGCAAGAGAACTGTCCAACCACCCAACCCAAAGAATCATGAGAAATAATATATCATTGAAGATTAAGGTTGAGATGGGTTTTCCCACAGTGATAGGTAATTGAAACATACCCCAGCAATTACCCCCTGGAGTTGGGGCACATCCTCCAACAAATCCCTCTAAAGAAAAACCTTTAACCTTCAACTTCTCTGCCTCTCCAACTTTAACCCTCTTATAGCTTCCAGTGGAGGAGAGGCCAAGGGTCACAAAAGAGTTTTTTGACCCTTTCATTTTTGCAAGACCAGCATAAGGGATCTAGTACAGGGGTTGGCAAAGTATAGCCGAAATCCAGCCAACCACCTCTCCTCTCCCAGTTTTACTGAGTTATAATTTGTTTACTGGTTCATGAGGTATGAGCTGCTCAGGCTTGCCGCACATTCCCCTGACATGATGGGCTCCTCTGTCAAGGGATGTTTTACCTTCCAGCTTCTTCCTTTGATTACATTCAAAAGGCCCCAGCAACGCTGAGCCATCATTTCAGCTCCTAAGAGCTTTTCTCTCTGTTTGCCGTCATCCCAGGAACTCCAGAAGAATTAACTTGCAGTGGAAATTGTAGAGGAATGCTCTCTTCTCTTTGTAAAGCTAATTTCGGTCTGGAGGAAGATTTATGCAGGAGGATTAGAGAATATGTTAAAAAAGAAGCCGTGATTGTGTTTATTTTCAGCCGCATTTGCACATATGACATTTGCAGATGCTCCAATAGTAGGACCTAGACACATAAAGCTTTGATGATTTATCCCCAAACGGCAATCTTTTCTTTGATGGGCATAAAATTTCCATAAAATTTATTGGAATACTGAACAACCAAGAGGCACTTTGAGTGACATACCCTGCTCTATAGGTTCAATGGAAGTCAAATTAAGTGAGGCTTTACCAGGGGATGGGGGGGGATAAATTGGGACATTAGGACTGACATATATACACAACTATATATAAAATAGATAACTAATAAGAGCATGCTGTATAGCACAGGGAACTCTACTCAATACTCTGTGATGGCCTGTGTGGGAAAAGAACCTTAAAAAGAGTGGCTATATGTATAACTGATTCACTTTGCTGTACACCTGAAACTAACAGAACATTGTAAATCAACTATACTCCAATAAAAATTGTTTAAAAAATTAAGTCAGTCTTTCTTGGCCATAGCTACATATGTGCAGAGTTTGGTGGTCCAGGTGGAATTTAAAGGAAATCCTAACTCCTTCCCAGGACCCAGGACCTGCAAGCTCTATGGGCTTCCACCCACCCTCCCTCGGACTTCACCTCCCACCCTGCCCTTCCTTCTTCACTGTGTATTCCAGGGACTCTGGTGACCCTGCTGGTCTCGGGACACAATGCCACGTGTGTTCTTACCTTGGGACCTTTACCCTAGCTCCTCCCTCCTCCTGGAACCTTCTTCCCCCAGATATCTTACCCTCATGGCACTCTCTAGAGCCTCATCAGGGTCTCTGCGCAAATGTTGCTGCATGCGAGAGGCCATCCCCGGCCACCAAGTCTACGGTGGCATCCAACCTTCCCCTCCACTTCCCTCTGTTCACTTGCTTTCGTTTCTTCAAGGCTCTTCGGCTGCTTGCCTGGGGGTTGCCTATTCATTTCTCCATCATTTGTCTCCCCCACTAGAAAGAAAACCTCAGAGGTTTCCCCAGAACTGACGCCTGGCAAAATGAAGCACTCGATAAATACGTATTGAATGAATGGGTGGATCCTTGAAAGAGAGGAGGTAACTCAATATAAATGATGTCCTGGTGGCGGGACAATGGCATTTCTTTCTCTTTTTTTATATTTAATGAAAAAAAATTTTTTAACGTCTTTATTGGAGTATAATTGCTTTACAGTGCTGTTAGTTTCTGCTGTATAACAAAGTGAATTAGCTATATGAATACATATATCCCCATATCCCCTCCCTCTTGCGTCTCCCTCCCACCCTCCCTATCCCACCCCTCTAGGTGGTCACAAAGCACCGAGCTGATCTCCCTGTGCTATGCGGCTGCTTCCCACTAGCTATCTATTTTACGTTTGGTAGTGTATATATGCCCATGCCACTCTCTCACTTCGTCCCAGCTTACCCTTCCCCCTCCCTGTGTCCTCAAGTCCATTCTCTATGTCTACTACTTTATTTCTGCCCTGCCCCTAGGTTCTTCAGAACCTTTTTTTTTTTTCAGATTCCATATATATATGTTAGCATATGGTAGTTGCTTTTCTCTTTCTGACTTACTTCACTCTGTATGACAGACTCTAGGTCCATCCACCTCACTACAAATAACTCAATTTCTTTTTTTATGGCTGAATAATATTCCATTGTATATATGTGCCACATCTTCTTTATCCATTCATCTGTCGATGGACACTTAGGTTGCTTCCATGTCCTGGCCATTGTAAATAGAGCTGCAATGAACATTGTGGTTCATGACTCTTTTTGAATTATGGTTTTCTCAGGGTATATGCCCGGTAGTGGGATTGCTGGGTCATATGGCAGTTCTATTTTTAGTTTTTTAAGGAACCTGCATACTGTTCTCCATAGTGGCTGTATCAATTTACATTCCCACCAACAGTGCAAGAGAGTTCCCTTTTCTCCACACCCTCTCCAGCA
The DNA here is from genome assembly GCF_949774975.1 of Lagenorhynchus albirostris. Lineage (NCBI taxonomy): Eukaryota > Metazoa > Chordata > Mammalia > Artiodactyla > Delphinidae > Lagenorhynchus > Lagenorhynchus albirostris. Next base: position 11,436,348 of record NC_083105.1, on the reverse strand, counting down.
TTGTTTGTAGATTTTTTGATGATGGCCATTCTGACTGGTGTGAGGTGATACCCTCATTGTAGTTTTGATTTGCATTTCTCTAATGATTAGTGATGTTGAGCAGATTTTCATGTGCTTCTTGGCCATCTGTATGTCTTCTTTGGAGAAATGTCTATTTAGGTCTTCTGCCCATTTTTGGACTGGGTTGTTTGTTTTTTTAATATTGAGCTGCATGAGCTACTTGTATATTTTGGAGGTTAATCCTTTGTCATTTGCTTCATTTGCAAATATTTTCTCCCATTGTCTTTTCATCTTTTCTATGGTTTTCTTTGCTGTGCAAAGGATTTTAAGTTTCATTAGGTCCCATTTGTTTACTTTTTTTTTTTTTCCATTTCTCTAGGAGGTGGGTCAAAAAGGATCTTGCTGTGATTTATGTCATAGAGTGTTCTGCCTGTGTTTTCCTCTAAGAGTTTTATAGTGTCTGGTCTTACATTTAAGTCTCGAATCCATTTTGAGTTTATTTTTGTGTATGGTGTTAGAGAGTGTTCTAACTTCATTCTTTTATATGTAGCTGTCCAGTTTTCCCAGCACCACTTATTGAAGAGACTGACTTTTCTCCATTGTATATCCTTGCCTCCTTTGTCATAGATTAGTTGACCATAGGTGCATGGTTTTACCTCTGGGCTTTCTACCTTGTTCCATTGATCTATGCTTCTGTTTTTGTGCCAGTACCATATTGTCTTGATTTCTGTAGCTTTGTAATATAGTCTGAAGTCAGGGAGTCTGATTCCTCCAGCTCTGTTTTTTTTCCCTCAAGACTGCTTTGGCTATTTGGCCTTTTTTGTGTCTCCATACAAATTTTAAGATTTTTTGTTCTAGTTCCATAAAAAATGCCATTGATAATTTGATAGGGATTGCATTGAATCTGTAGATTGCTTTGGATAGTATAGTCATTTTCACAATGTTGAGTCTTCCAATCCAAGAACATGGTGTATCTCTCCATCTGTTGGTATCATCTTTAATTTCTTTCATCAGTGTCTTATAGTTTTCTGCATACAGGTCTTTTGTCTCCCTAGGTAGGTTTATTCCTGGATATTTTATTGTTATCATTGCAATGGTAAATGGGAGTGTTTCCTTAATTTCTCTTTCAGATTTTTCATCATTACTGTATAGGAATGCAAGAGATTTCTGTGCATTAATTTTGTATCCTGCAACTTTACCAAATTCATTGATTAGCTCTAGTAGTTTTCCCGTGGCATCTTTAGGATTCTCTATGTATAGTGTCATGTCATCTGCAAACAGTGACACTTTTACTTCTTCTTTTCCAATTTGTATTCCTTTTATTTCTTTTTCTTCTCTGATTGCCATGGCCAGGACTTCCAAAACTATGTTGAATAATAGCGGTAAGAGTCGACATCCTTGTCTTGTTCCTGATCTTAGAGGAAATGGTTTCAGTTTTTCACCATTGAGAATGTTGTTTGCTGTGGGTTTGTCATATATGGTCTTTATTACGTTGAGGTAGGTTCCCTCTATGCCCACTTTCTGGAGAGTTTTTATCATAACTGGGTGTTGAATTTTGTCAAAAGCTTTTTCTGCATCTATTGAGATGATCATATGGTTTTTATTCTTCAGTTTGTTAATATGGTGTATCACATTGATTGATTTGTGTATATTGAAGAATCCTTGCATCCCTGGGATAAATCCCACTTGATCATGGTGTATGATCCTTTTAATGTGTTGTTGGATTCTGTTTGCTAGTATTTTGTTGAGGAGTTTTGCATCTATATTCATCAGTGATATTGATCTATAATTTTCTTTTTGTGTAGTATCTTTGTCTGGTTTTGGTATCAGGGTGATGGTGGCCTCATAGAGTGAGTTTGGGAGTGTTCCTTCTTCTGCAATTTTTTGGAAGAGTTTGAGAAGGATGGGTGTTAGCTCTTCTCTAAATGTTTGATAGAATCACCTGTGAAGCCATCTGGTCCTGGGCTTTTGTTTGTTGGAAGACTTTTAATCACAGTTTCAATTTCAGTGCTTGTGATTGTTGTGTTTATATTTTCTATTTCTTCCTGGTTCAGTCTCGGAAGGTTGTGCTTTTCTAAGAATTTGTCCATTTTTTCCAGGTTGTCCATTTTATTGGCATATAGTTGCTTGTAGTAATCTCTCATGATCCTTTGTATTTCTGCAGTGTCAGTTGTTACTTCTCCTTTTTCATTTCTAATTCTGTTGATTTGAGTCCTTTTTTTCTTTATGAGTCTGGCTAATGGTTTATCAATTTTGTTTATCTTCCAAAGAACCAGTTTTTAGTTTTATTGATCTTTGCTATCATTTCCTTCATTTCTTTCTCATTTATTTCTGATCTGATTTTTGTGATTTCTTTTCTTCTGCTAACTTTGGGGTTTTTTTGTTCTTCTTTCTCTAATTGCTTTAGGTGTAACGTTAGGTTGTTTGAGATGTTTCCTGTTTCTTGAGGTAGGATTGTACTGCTATAAACTTCCCTCTTAGAAGTGCTTTTGCTGCATCCCATAGGTTTTGGGTCATCATGTTTTCATTGTCATTTGTTTCTAGGTATTTTTGATTTTCTCTCTGATTTCTTCAGTGATCTCTTGGTTATTAAGTAGTGTATGGTTCAGCCTCCATGTGTTTGTATTTTTACAGGTTTTTTCTTGTAATTGATATCTAGTCTTATAGTGTTGTGTTTGGAAGAGATACTTGGTATGATTTCAATTTTCTTAAATTTACCAAGGCTTGATTTGTGACCCAAGATATGATCTATCCTGGAGAATGTTCCATGGACACTTTTTGAGATGAAAGTGTATCCTCTTGTTTTTGGATGGAATGTCCTATAAATATCAACTGAGTCCATCTTGTTTAATGTATCATTTAAAGCTTGCATTTCCTTATTTATTTTCATTTTGGATGATCTGTCCATTAGTGAAGGTGGGGTGTTAAAGTCCCCTACTATGAACGTGTTACTGTCAGCTTCCTCTTTTATGGCTGTTAGCATTTGCCTTATGTATTGAGGTGCTCCTATGTTGGGTGCATAAATATTTACAATTGTTATATCTTCTTCTTGGACTGATCCCTTGATCATTATGTAGTGTCCTTCTTTGTCTTTTGTAATAGTCTTTATTTTGAAGTCTATTTTGTCTGACATGAGAATTGCTACTCCAGTTTTCTTTTGATTTCCATTTGCATGGAATATCTTTTTCCATCCCCTCACTTTCAGTGTGTATGTGTCCCTAGGTCTGAAGTGGGTCTCTTGTAGACAGCATATATATGGGTCTTGATTTTGTATCCCTTCAGCCAGTCTATGTCTTTTGGTTTGAGAATTTAATCCATTTACATTTAAGGTAATTATCGATATATATGTTCTTACTACCATTCTCTTAATTGTTTTGGGTTTGTTATTGTTGGTGTTTTCCTTCTCTTGTGTTTCCTGCCTAGAGAAGTTCCTTTAGCACTTGTTGTAAAGCTGGTTTGGTGGTGCTGAATTCTCTTAGCTTTTGCTTGTCTGTAAACGTTTTAATTTCTCTGTTGAATCTGAATGAGATTCTTGCTGGGTAGAGTAATCTTGGTTGTAGGTTTTTCCCATTCATCACTTTAAATATGTCCTGCCACTCCCTTCTGGCTTGCAGAGTTTCTGCTGAAGGATTAGCTGTTAACCTTATGGGGATTCCCTTGTAAGTTATTTGTTGCTTTTCCCTTGTTGCTTTTAATATTTTTTCTTTGTATTTAATTTTTGATAGTTTGATTAATATGTGTCTTGGCGTGTTTCTCCTTGGATTTATCCTGTATGGGACTCTCTTGCTTCCTGGACTTGATTGACTATTTCCTTTCCCATATTAGGGAAGTTTTCAACTATAATCTCTTCAAATATTTTCTCAGTTCCTTTCTTTTTCTCTTCTTCTTCTGGGACCCTTATATTTCGAATGTTGGTGCATTTAATGTTGTCCCGGAGCTCTCAGATGTTGTCCTCAAGTATTTTCATTCTTTTTTCTTTATTCTGCTCTGCAGTAGTTATTTCCACTATTTTATCTTCAGGTCACTTATCCGTTCTTCTGCCTCAGTTATTCTGCTATTGATTCCTTGTAGAGAATTTTTAATTTCATTTATTGTGTTGTTCATCACTGTTTGTTTGCTCTTTAGTTCTTCTAGGTCCTTGTTAAATGTTTCTTGTATTTCCTCCATTTTATTTCCAAGATTTTGGATCATCTTTACTATCATTACTCTGAACTCTTTTTCAGGTAGACTGCCTATCTCCTCTTCATTTGTTTGGTCTGGTGGGTTTTTACTTTGCTCCTTCATCTGCTGCGTATTTCTTTGTCTTCTCATTTTGCTTAACTTACTGTGTTTGGGGTCTCCTTTTTGCAGGCTGTGGGTTTGTAGTTCCCATTGTTTTTGGTGTCTGCTCCCAGTGGGTAAGGTTGGTTCCATGGCTTATGTAGGCTTCCTGGTGGAGGGGACTGGTGCCTGTGTTCTGGTGGATTAGGCTGGATCTTGTCTTTCTGGTGGGCAGGACCACGTCCGGTGGTATGTTTTGGGGTGTCTGTGACCTTATTCTGATTTTAGGCAGCCTCTCTGCTAATGGGTGGGGTTGTGTTCCTGTCTTGCTAGTTGTTTGGCATGGGGGGTCCAGCACTGGAGCTTGTTAGTGGTTGAGTGGAGCTGGGTCTTAGCGTTGAGATGGAGATCTCTGGGAGAGCTCTTGCCGATTGATATTACGTAGCACCAGGAAGTCTCTGGTGGTCCAAAGTCCTGAACTCGGCTCTCCCACCTCAGAGGCTCAGGTCTGATACCTGGCTGGAGCACAAAGACCCTGTCAGCCACACAGCTTTTGGGAAGGCTGAGGTCTTCTGCCAGTGTTCAGTAGGTGTTCTACAGGAGTTGTTCCACATGTATATGTATTTTTGATGTATTTGTGGGGAGGAAGGTGATTTCCACATCTTACTCCTTTGCCATCTTAAAGGTTCTCCTCAAGCTATTTTACACATGCCCAACTTTTGGGGCCACCAACATAGGTGAAAGTAAAGGTGGAGTTTAAGTATCTGAAATTGGTCAGGACGTGGTCATGGCTGGGCTTGGGATGCTCAAGGTGGGGGGGAGCCCGACCACAGTGGCATTTCTCAATGAAGGGAGATGCCAGGAGGCAGGGCTTGACCCTCAGCCCTCAGGACAGATGGGGCGTGGCTACTCTCATCACTCCTCACTGGGGTGCATCTGACACACTGTGTTCACGGCTCCAAAGTTTAATTTAGCTGATGCCTTGGCTGTAAGCAAGAGCTGGTAAATTTAGTTGGCGGATTAAGGAACATATAAGATGCACAGCTCCTTAAAAGGAGTGGATGTCAGGGGAGAAGCAAAGCCGATGCATCCCGAAGTTCGCCGTGAAGGTGGAGGCAGGAGGCCTCCCAGATTAAAGCAGGCCAAGGGGCCGCATTTGCTGAATCTTCTCAGGGGGAGCATCCCTGCGTAGGGGTGGTGGAGGGTGAGCACAGGGATGGAGCCAGTCACTGAGTCACTGAGCAACACAGAGCAACCTGCTAACAAGGAGAAGGACAGCTCTAAAACCACCAGGTGGCCCAGAAACCATAAATAAATGGATGGAAAAATGCGACTGGAAGAAAATGTAGAACATCTGCGACGCAAAAAAAAAAAAAAAAATTATATATATACATATATATACAATCAAAAAGCAAACAACAAAATGGACAGAAAAATATTTGCAACACGCACAATAGAAAAGGAGCTGATTGGTGCTGATTTACAAAGAGCTCATAACCAATGAGAAAATGATGAACAATCCGATAGGAAAAAAGGGTCCTGAGCACAAACAGGAGGGTAAAAGGGAAAGAAATACAGACGGCTAATAAACGTGTTAACTTCTGCGCAGTCTCATCAGCCATAAAGGAAACACAAATCAAAATGAAATCCTTTTTTTTTTAATCAGATTGGCAAGAACTTTAACGTGTGATCCCATCCAGCAATGGCAATGAGGAGAGGAAATGTAAATTTCCCTTTTAGGAGGGAAATTTGGTGATTTCTATCCAAATTAAAAACGCACTGGGCTTCCCTGGTGGCGCAGTGGTTGAGAGTCCGCCTGCCGATGCAGGGGACACGGGTTCGTGCCCCGGTCCGGGAAGATCCTACATGCCGCGGAGCGGCTGGGCCCGTGAGACACGGCTGCTGAGCCTGTGCGTCCGGAGCCTGTGCTCCGCAACGGGAGAGGCCACAACAGTGAGAGGCCCGTGTACCGCAAAAAAAAAGAAAAAAAATTGCAAAAAAGGCAGCTTGATCCTCTTGCTCCCCCTCCTTCTTCTCCTTCCCCTTCTCTTCTTCTTCTTTTTTTCCCAAGACTGGGGTCTAAAGAATGGTTACTGCCCCAAATCAAATCTACCTAGTGCCTCACCCAGGGTCCAGCCAAAAAGGAGAAAGCAGTTATTTTAATAGAGAGAATTTACTAGAGGGAATTGTTTAGACAGGTCTTACAACCTAGAGGTTCATAGACGGGACCCTGGAGAACTGAGATCTGAACCACTGAGAAGGGACACTCGCCAGCTGGCTCTGGGATCTGAAGGAAATACAGTAGGGCTAGTTTGGAGTGCTGGGAAAAACCGGAGACGGTAACAAGTGCTGCCGCGGAGATGAAGGGCCATTGCTAGGGTGCAGATGTGAGGCCAGGTGATGCTCCGGAGAACAGCAAGCAGAAGGGAAAACACGAACCCGTGTCCCCTGCATCGGCGGGCGGACTCTCAACCACTGCGCCACCAGGGAAGCCCTCTTTTTTGCGTTTTTGTCCATTTTGCATCAGAAAGAACTCTTCACAGTGAAGAGATGAGACAGATCTTCTCATATGACTTACTGAGCTGTCTCCTTCCTCCTGGTTTTGGTTTTCTACTTTTACAACCCTGACAGGAAGAGTGCGAGCATAGCGAGATGAAGGTGGAGCACAGAAAGTGCAATTTCCTCACAGGCATTGGACAGGGTCTTCCCTGGAGTCTGGATCTGTCATCACTTTACTCTGGCCTCAAGAGCTGGGAAGGGGATACTGTGATCCCTTAATGTTCCAGCACAACCAGGGACACAAACTCCTTCCTACATTTATCCTTGGAATTCAGGCAGAATCATCCTGAAACTGCCAAAAGACTTCACTGAACCCCAAGGGAGAGCAGCTGAGAAGTACACACAAAGAGGACATGAATTTAGGCACGTCTTTTGCTCAGCTCATCACCCGGTGTTTGGAACCTGCTTGCAGCCTGTCACTCAAGAGAATCCAGAGAAAGCCTGCTTTTCTTGGGTCCCTCACTAACTAGCTCTTGGCCTACTTTCCTGGGCTCAGTGCCATTTGCCACCCTGCAACCCTGGGATGTTGATACCAAGCAAGGGCTCTTGTGCCCGAGATGCAAAAAGCCAAACACTGACAGTGGGTGTTTGCAGCAAAGTGTTTATTGCAGGGCGCCAAGCAAAGGAGTAGGAGGCAAGTCTCAGATCCCCTCCAACCTGGTCTTTGAGTTGGGGGTATTTTTAAAGGAGAAGAACAAAGAAGCTGGGATGAATCGTCATCTTCTGACATTTCTTAATCATAGTCTCAGGAGTCAGGATGTCTCCAGTTTACGATTCTCTGGCCAGGTGGTCCATGGCTCAGGGCCTGTTAACCCATCTTTCCCTGGACAAACAACCTGAGTTTGTATGTTAATGATGATGTCTACAACAGCAATTTTAGTACATCGACGATGTTATCAACAACAACGATTTTAGTCATTAATGATCTTAACAACAGCAATTGTAGTCATCTGACTCCGTTGATTAGCGTTCAGTTCGCACAAGATTGAGGTCAGAGGGAGCAAGAAAGGGTTTGGGTAGAGACAGCAATCATAAACTCGGGAAGGGAAGTTGGTTTTAGAGGGGCTTGGTTTCAGGCGATGAGGGTGTGATAATGGTGAGTTAATTCATGTATTGACTCATTTAACCACCCTAGGAGACAGACACTACTCTTAGCCCCATTTTATAGATGACGAAACTGAGTCCCAATGAGGCTAAGTAACTTTCTAACGTCACTCAGCTGGAAGGTAGCATGCTAGGATTTGAACCCAGTTCACCTGGATCCAGAGCCCCTTCTTAGGATGTCCCTCTGCCCCAGGTGGTTCACCCTACAGGGACCCCTCACTGCGCTAGCAGACTGCCATTGACCCAAAGCTTACCGCTTCACAAGGCAGCCTGGCCTGTCAGAACATGCTTTATGTGGAGCTGGCGTTTCCTTCTATCCTACCTGGAATTTCCTTTTAACGACACACAGGATGAATTTACGTCTCTTCAAAGCCAGCATGAGTCTCTTTCTGAGTTTTCTCCTCTTCTCACATTGCCTCCTAGCAGCATGACCTTGAACCAGTTACTGACTCTTTGCCTTGGTTTCCTCATCTGTAACATGGAAATCATAGGAATAGATACCTTATTGGTACTTTACATGTAAAGCCCCTAGAGCAGAGCTGGAACACACAGCAAGCACTCCGTACAGGTGGGCTACTTTTATCGTTCTGCAACCTCAACGTTCTCAACGTTTCAAATGGGGATGATATTGAACCTGGCTCCATACACAGTGTGGCTGTATGGAATCAGCCAGGGCTCTTGGGATCCTGCCTTCTGTCTGTCCTTCTCCTCAGACCCTCCCCTAGATACAGACTCAGGCTACTGCCCAGTCTTCCAGCTTCTCGTCTTGCCCTGCTCCCGCACATCTTTCCCTTGGCTTCCTTGATGTTCTAGGTAAGACGCAAATCCCATCCGGTCCCTCCCCTGCTCAGATCCCTCCCCAGGTGTTCCTGGGCTGCTGGATAAAGTTCAGTCTCCTTCGTTTGGCTTTTAAAACCCTCCTTGGTCTGTCCGCTGCTGACCTCTCCGCCTCGCCTCGCCTCTCTCTCCGCTTCTGCTCTATTTGCAGCCAAATGAACCAACTCCCAGGTCTCTGAGCCTCACTTGACTTTGAGCTGCACCTGCATCCTGCCTGACTCCCCAGGGCCCAGCACAGGGCCTGGCACACGGCAGAGGCTCCTTGGTCCATGGAGGTGCCCGTGGGCTAATGCAGAGGGTGAATGCTCTAAGCCAGCGTGGCATCCGTGTCAGTCAATGTCATTATTTTTTCAGGGATCCTCTTCAAAATCTGTCACCACAATTGTCTGGTCCGAAGCAGTGTCCTGGAGGCCACCTGATAGACCAGGCGTTAACCCTTTAGTTGCCGCGTTGTGAGGAGGCTGCAGAATTCCGGGGCGAGTGTTGGGGAGGGGGGCAGTGCACAGGCACCGAGGGGCAGTGCTTTTTAACTGACTGGTGTAGAAGCATATCTATATTTTGACAATGGCTCAGCCGTGCCTGCTTCTCTGGAAAGCTCCCTCCCCATCCCTGGCCCTGTTTCCTCCCCTCTCCCCAGCTTCCTTGCCCAATTGCTCTGTGGCCCCCTCCAGCCCATTACTATTTGGAGACTTTTATTTTGAAGACTGTACAGCATTAGGGTGACCCATTTTTTTCCCAGAGTTAGTCCACAGGGCTTGGAAATCCTCCCTCCCCACATGGCACTGCGGACACCCATCTGGCCTGGTTCTTTAGCCTAAAAGTCCCTCGACCGGGGGCCACACACTCAGGATGGGGGCCAGGGAGCTCCCAGCCGGCTCCCCTCACCCGTCCCCAGCACATGCTACACAAACAGCAGGGGGGCATGCAAAACAATGATTCACCGCCTGAGACCTCCACCCAAATAGGTCTGCAAATTGGATTAGCTTTTGAGACACAGTTTAGTCACCACATTTAAGAACGAAGGGTGTTTTCTCTCATATGGTGAGAATCGAGAGCTCTCGGATTGATGGGGGCCAGTGACCTTGTACCAGGTACTCAGCCTCTCCAGGCCTCTGGGTCTCCTCAGGCCAGGGCAGATGACAGTCTCCAAAGGGAAAACCCTCTCCTATGGTTCTGTTGCTTCACGGTCTCCATGGCACCCGATGCTTGTTGGATGCCTAAGCTAGGTCTGTCGGAAACCCATCTTTGAATTTGTGACAAAGTTAGAAATGTCTGTAAGAGAAGCATCAGAAAATTGTGGAAGTCAGCCCTTCGTGGAGGGGGAGCTGCCCTCTGAGAATGTGCAGTTTGTCACTCTGGCGAGTCTCAGTTTCCTTGTGTATAAGCGGGGACCGTCGCGGCCGGCAGTGCTGAATGAGCCAGCTAAGGCACCTGGTGTGTGTGAGGGCCTGCATCTGCGTTCTCCATCGAGGAGCGCTCCGGGCCCCAGGCCATGCGGTGTAGGGGAAGCAGCAAGCACTCTAAAATGAGAGGGATGGAACTCAAGTCCCAGCTCAGCTCTGTGACCTGGGCAATTCTTTCCGCTCTCCAAACTGCAGTTTCCTCATCTATGAAATGAGAGGAATAATGCAAATGAAAGAAAACAATATGCATTGCCAATTTTTTAAATGCCTGTTACGCTTCGTTCCTGGAGGAGTTGGTAGCAGATGATGACTTCTTAGGTCAGGAAAATCCCTTGATTAATTCTTGTGTTGTTACTAGAGAGGCCCCCTGGGCAAAGTCTGGATGAAAGATGTTTATAAACGCAAAAAGCAATAAACTACTTTGTAGAAAAAAGGTAGCAGTGTTGGATTCTCCTCCCTCCTGAGCATGAGCTGTCGTTATAGAGAAAAAAATATAAACAGTATAATCCCACAAGGACAAAGGGAATAGAAAGGGTGCATTGAGAGAGTGCAACACACTTTTAGAAGAGGGATTTGTTTGGAATGATGGTAACATATTTAGGAGGCAGCAGAAACCAGAGCACACAGAAGGGGACTCCAGTGAGAAGAGAACGAGTGAACCTCCAGGACCCCAACAAGGACCGGGACTTTAGGGGCGCAGGTGGAGGGGATGATGGGGCGAGTTGAGAGCCAGTAGCAGGGGCTTACCCTTGAGCCTCCTGCAGGAGATTTATTCTCTGGAGATGGTGGAGGGGAGACTCTCAGGACACGAAAGCCACCAGCATGGCAGAGGACAGGGACAAGACCCAGGGCTGAAAATGGTATTAATTGGAAATTTACATTCTGAGTGGTCAGAACATCCTCCCTATATCCTCTCACCCCCAGTCCACACTTGCCCACTCCTACATTGCAGTCATAGGTCAGCTGCAAGATAAGTACTGGAAAATTTACTAGAGAAACAGACTTATACATGCTATCTTGGTGGGGTTCCCAACAACATAGCTGCCTCCCTGCCCCGACACCCAGATAGACACCTGTCAATTCACATGCCATCTCCCACCCTTGCAGAGCTTCTGATCAACTTTATTCGTGCATTTGTCTTAAATACTAATGAATAACCAGAGAACATTAGACACATGAGGAAAACCACCCATGTGAAACAGAGACACCAGACTAAAATGATAAAAGAAAAAGAAACTGGAAGAAACACTGTCCCACTAGATTGGACTCAAGAACGAATCACTGGGGAATTCCCTGGAAGTCCAGCGGTTGGGGCTTCACACTTTCACTGCTGAGGCCCAGGTTTGATCCCTGGTTGAGGAACTAAGATCCCACAAGCCATGTAGTGTGGTGAAAAAAAAAAAAAAAAGAATGATTCGTTGGATCAGAATGACTCCAGTCAAGCCACAGATGTATGAGCAAAAATAAATTCCTTATTGTTACGTGTCACTGCGATTTTTGTGGTTGTTTGTTACACAGCAAAAGCTGATGGATACAATTCATAAAACAAGAATAGGAAAATACTGAACAATCAGAGAACAAGAGAGAGATCTTGAAATTTAACATAAGGTAGCTAAAATAAGTATTTCAGTAGCAGCTTTGGAAGATAAGTCACAGAAATATCTTTTGGGTATAACAGGAAGACATGGAGATGGAAAATATGAGGGGGAAAAACAGACTTAGAAAAACAGCTCAGGAGGTCTAACATTTGACTTAGAAGAATTAAAGACAGAGAGAGAGAGCAAAGAAAATTATCAAAGAAACAAAATTTCCACACGCTGAAGATTGAGAAGGTTTACTGGGAACTAGTAAAACGAACAAGAAATAATCCACACCACAAACATCATCGTGTAACCTCAGAAGACCAGAGATAAAGAGAAGGTCCCCAAAGCTTCCAAATTTAAAAAAAAGTTTTAATCCATTGAAACAAAACTAAGAATGGAGTTGGTATTTCTGTTTGTCCCAAGACCTACACAGGATGCTAGAAAACAATGGAAAACTGCCTTTGATATTCTGTTGAAAATGATTTTCAACAAACAAGTCTCTATCCAGCTAAGCCCAAACAAGCATGAGGATGGAATGAAGACCTTTTCAGGTGTGCAAGGACTCAGTGCATTAACCTCCAACGCATCCCTCAAAGTCTTCTTCCTTGTTGTGAAATAAGTGTCTGCATCTTTTGTTCAAACGGGGACACGTCCATGAAAAGAAGTAACAGGTGCAGTCAGAGCCACTGGCTGGGGAGGAGAGTTGGAAAGGAAGGATCATGGGAGCAGATTCCTGCAGTGGGCCATGCATCTGGCCCAAGACAGAGAGCCAGCGAGGAGCCTCTCACCCCTCTGGTCAAGCCCACACCTTCCACCCTTCCGTGGAAGCCTGTAAATGTGGTTTGGGGGGGAATGAGGGGCAGACCCATGCCCCACATGGGACACTGCAGGGCCCAAGGGGGCTGGGGTTGGGCTGGAAGGGTATGGCTGCAGGGTAGTAGAGTTAAGGCCCCTCTTCCTCCTCTTTCTAGAAGAACTGGACTCTTGGAAAGAATCAGGGTTGGGGGCTGGAGAAGGTCTAGATCCTGCCATTAAGTGAAATGAGGAAAGGATGACCCCTCCTCTCACCACTACACTGGTTGGAGTGGTCAGAGCATCAAATGTCATTATGAAGGTTAAGCCCACGCTGGGATCTGATGAAAGCAGTAACCATGCTTGTTGCCAGCACCCCCAGGGCTCTAGGGTCCCCTACACATAACAATCCTAACCTCGTCATCTGAAGCACCTACTGTGTGCCAGGAGGTACCACATTTCTAATCCTTGCGACACCTTTCCTGTAGACGGTACATAGAGTCTTTCAGGAGAAGTGGGAGTTGGTCAAGCAGAGAAGCTGTATACATGCTCGGGGACCAACCTGCAATGTGGGCTGGAGCTGGGAGAGGCGGGGAATGAGGCCGGGGAGTGGATGGAACCCACAGCCAGAGAGAGTGTGAAGGGTGAGAAGGGGGCTGAGGAAGCAGATGCTGAGGAGTCTGGGATGGAGTCCCCAGACCAGGAGGAGATGCTGGAGAGGCGGTGCCAGGGAACCAAGGCTGCTTCGTGGGCATCAGAAGAGGCCAAGGCCGGAGAAGGGGCCCTATGTAAGGCCTGAGGTGGGTGCACCGAGAGCAGTACTGGCAGGAGGTCCCGGGGACGCAGGGGTGGGAGCAGATTGCCAAAGGGGGAGAGGATGGAAGGGCGGTTACAGAATTTCTAGGACCTCCTGTTGCAAAGCTGTCCGATTCCTGTGTGTACATTTCCAGGGTGGCAGGGCACTCTGGGAAGCTCTTGCACGTTGTGGGCTAGGAGAGAGGAAGCGCTTCTTTTAACAGAGAAGGCAGAGCCATGAGGCAGAGGAAACGTATTACCTCGGTCACCAGGGTCCCAGCCTGGCCCAGGGAGAGGGGAGTTCCTGGGACCGGAAGCTCAGTCCCAGCCGGCTGCAAGCCCCTCACCTGCTGTGCCCCTTCTTCACCTCCTCTCTCCCACCAACTCCTGTTGGTCCTGCTTTGGACATTGGAGATTCATAGATGAATATGACACAGTCCTTGACCTGAATGTGCTCGTGGTACATAATCTTCGGCAGGAAGAGGTGGAAAGTCTAGAAGACGATCTGATAGAGACCCCCAACTCCCAGGAGCTAGAGAGAGAGGCCGCCCAGCCTTCAGGAAAAGTCTTTGACCAGCTTAGGTGATGCAGAGAATTAAAAGGACCTTAAGAAAGTCAAGTTAGAGGGAAGGGGGAGGGGCAAGATACGGATAGAGTATGAAGAGGTACAAACTACTATGTATAAAATAAATAAGCTCCAAAGTATATATTGTACAGCACAGGGAATATAGCCAATCATTTATAATAACTACAAATGGAGGATAACCTTTAAAAATCACGGATCACTATGTTGTACGTCTGAAACATATAATATTGTACATCAACTCTACCTCCATTTAAAAAATGTGAAAAAATAAATGGAATCATTAAACAACATCCATTACCAACATCGCCAGGCTGTACAGACCACAGTCAGAGGAGCCCTTTTTTCTGGGGCAAAGTTTTAATTAAAGACAGGGGCATCATAGTGGCACCAAGAAACAGAAGCAGATCCCCAGGAAGGAGGCGACCTCGGGGGGGGGCAGGGCATCATCCCCACCTGAGCTCTCCTTAGCTCTCGGGAGAGCCTCTGTGAACCGTTATCAGGGAGACTCTTGGTTCTTAAGTCTGCTGCAGGGATCTGCGAAGTACGGACCAAGGGCCGCATCTGTGGCCTATTTTTGTACATAAAGTTGTGTTGGAAGCCGGCCACACCCATTCAATTATTTATTGTTTATGGCTGCTTTCACGCTGTGACAGCAGAAGCCAGTAGTTAGGACTGACCGAGAACGGCGCCCCGCAAAGCTTAAAATATTTACTACCTGGCCCTTTCACAAAACACGTTTGCCTGCACTGCTCTAATGCATGAAGTCGGACACAGGCTCAGCTGCTGTAAACGAAGGTCAAAATGTCAGCGGCTTGAACACAACAGAGATTTCTTTCTTTCTCATGAACGGGCTGAATGCGAGTTGTGCAGCATGGGTCCAAGACCCAAGCTCCCTCGCCTTTGCTGTTCAACCATTCGCTACCCTGGGCCTCTCTAGCCAGCAGGAAGGGGAGGAGGGAAGTGGAGGACACGCCTTCTTCCTTTGAGGGTACAGCCCAGAAGTCGTGCCCGTAGCTTCCCCTCCCATCCCACTGACCAGCCCTTGGTCATGTGGTCACATGTAGCTACAGGGTAGATTGGGAAATGGTACCTTTACCAGGGGGACACGAGTCCAGCCCAACTTTCTTTGGACTTTATTACCAGAGGAAGAAGGGGAACATGGACTCTAGAACATTCTGTAGTCAAGAACAAAAGCACAGAGTGGGGAGGGAGAGGAATTTGCATTCCCTGTAAGATATTGGAATAAAATTTGTAACATGCCCAAACTGAGCAGGCATCTGTAACTAATACAAAATACCTCCTTCCCCCACTTCCTTCCTCAAATATTTATTGAGCCCTCAATTAGATCAGGCTCTAGCTTGGTGCTTTTTACAGATAAAGGAACTGATGGTCAGAGTGGTTAGGTGAGTTGTCCAAGGGCCTGTCCTCCTGCTTCCCTGGGGACATTCTAGCTGGGAGGGAGACTTGTGGCCTGCGAGGCTGGCTGGGTGTTGGGGAAACAGCAGACAAATTATTTTAGCAGCGAGAATTTAATATAGGGAATTGGTTGAACAGATCTCAGAAGACTGACAAGGCAAAAGGGGACACTGAGGTAACTAGATAGTAACTGCTTCCTACGACCATGGGAACAGGAGAAAGAGAGTAGGGTTGTCACAACCTAGAAGCTTGGAGGAGGGAGATGGTGGAGGGGGTGTTTTTGCCCAGCTGCTGCTGGTGCCTTAGAAACTTGGAGAAGAGACCTTAGGTAGCTGGAACTCAGAACTTCAGATCGCTGAGGAGGGGATGAGGTGAGCCTCATACTGGGAATGTGGAAAAAACTAGAAACTAGAAGCGATTGTTACTGGAACCACCTACAGCTTCCAGGGCAGCACTGCTGGGTACAGTGAATGAATATAAAGGAATAAATGCCTGTCTACTCTCCATCCTTCCGGCCTCCCTCTAGTGCCCCCTAGTGGCAGAGATTACTGGGAATCAGTTGGCAAAGCAGAAATGTGGTTTGGAGACCCAACCCGCAGCTCAAGAAAGCTGAGCACAGAAGGGTAGGTTTGGAGCTAAGAGGAGATACTAACTAGCCCACAGGTTACGGACGCATTTAGACCCCTGGTCTTTACAAACCCGGTGCCCCCGTCTCTGAGCCACCGTGGATCTGGAACGTTGAACATATATGCCTCCGGTTGACTGGCTGCAGGGAATGCAAAATGCTGCAACCACTTTCTAAAATGGTTTTCTTAGAAGGTTAAATAGGCACCTGCCATATGACCCAGCACCTCACTCTTAGATATTTACCCAAGAGAGATGAAAACTCATGTCCACACAAGCCTTTGTACGTGAATGTTTCTAGCAGCTTTGTTTTAATAACCCCAAACTTGGAAACAGCACTGATGTCCATCAACTTGTGAATAGATACCAAATTGTGGTATATTCATACAATAGACTGCTACTTGGCGATAAAAAGAATAAATTACTGATGTACACACCAACTCTGATGAATTATACCATGTGAAAAAAGCCAGAGACAAAAGACTACATACTCTATAATTAATTCCATTTGTATGAAATTTGAGAAAAGGCAAAATAGAATGATAGAAAACAGGTCAGTGGTTGCCGGGGCCTGGGGTGGGGAAGGCAGGAGACTGATGGCAAAGGGACACGATCTTTTAGGGGACCTTTTAGGAATAATGGAAATCTCCTATATTGTGATGTGATGGTTACATAATTGTCAAAACCCACTGAATTACACTTTAAGTTGGTGAGTTTTATCGTATGCAGATTATACCTCGATAAAGCCAATTCTTAAAAACAATGCTGTTAGAAGGGGGCACATGGTCTGTTCACTTCCAAGGCCACCTCCCGTGAGCCACCGTCCAAGTAGCAGACAAAGGGATCTTTTAAACATTAATCAAGGCTTCCCTGGTGGAGCAGTGGTTGGGAGTTGCCTGCCAATGCAGGGGACACGGGTTCGAGCCCTGATCCTGGGAAGATCCCACATGCCATGGAGCAACTAAGCCCGTGAGCCACAACTACTGAGCCTGCGCTCCAGAGCCTGCGAGCCACAACCCCTGAGCCCATTGCCACAACTACCGAAGCCTGCGCGCCTAGAGCCCATGAGGCCACTGCAATGAGAGGCCCGCGCACCTCAAGGAAGAGTGGCCCCCGCTCACCACAGCCGGAGAGAGCCCTCGTGCGCAACGAAGACCGAATGCAGCCATAAATAAATAAATTTTTTTAAAAAAGTTAATCAGATTACATCACTCTTTTTTTAAAAACACTCTCATGGATTCTCTCTCCCCTTTGAAAGAAATCCAGAGGATGACTGTGGCCTACAAGTCCCTCTGCCCTCCTTACGGACCCCAACACTACGGGGACTGGAGCGGTAGGACAAATGGAGGCCCGTGTACCATGTGTCTAAATACATAAGGCTGCAGAACGAGCCAACAAACCGCAAATAAAACAATTCTGCCCTTCTACCTTGACAAGCAGGCCTTCATGGCAAGCGGGAAGGCCAGGTTCAAATTTAGAAATCTTGGAGTCTTTTGGAGTTCTGTGCCAGACGGTGATGGCATGGAAGGCAGACCCTAAGCCGCAGCTTGCCCACCCCCTTGCCTTTCCACCCTGGCTCCATCTGAAACTGAGGATACCTGCCAGGTCCCTGGAGACATTTGTGTTTGCAACCCCCTGGGGGCTGAAGACAGCATTGGGCATAGAATCAGGGAAACTGGATTCTTAACGTGTATCTCCTGGTTTCTCCCCGTATTGTGCTTTGTTCTGTATGCACGTGTAATGTGTGGGCATGCATGCATGTGTGTGTGTGTGTCTCCATGTGTGCATGTGCACACATGTCTGTGTATGTGCATGTGTGTGCAGGTGCGTGCATGCCCGTGCATATGCATGCGTGTGCATGCATGTGCACGTGTGTATGCATGCATGCATATTTACATGTGTACTTCAACAGGAGTGTGAGCGCCCTGAAGGCAGCACCTGTACCAGATTCATCTCTCTATCCTTTCTACCTGTGAAGAGTGGTTGCTAAATGCTTGTCGAATGAATACATGAATGAATGGGCCAGTATAGAACAGTTATTAACAGTGTGGGTTTGGAGTCAGCCAGATTTAAGGTCAAAATCTTCCTTTGCAGCTCACCCTCTAGGTCACTTTGGTTCAGTTTCCTAATCCCATAGAGCCTCGGTTTCCTCATTTTCAGAGTGGGGGTTGGTGTGAGGATTAAGTAACAACAATCAGAGCCAACATGCACTGAGCTGCTTTCCGAGCCAGACACTGTTGTAAGGGCTTTGCAAGTGCTAACTTATATACTCCTGCAATTTTTTTGGGGGGGGTGCGGCTGTGTTGGGTCTTCGTTGCTGCACGTGGGCTTTCTCTAGTGGCGGCGAGCGGGCGCCACTCTTCACTGGGTGCACGGGCTTCTCACCGCCGTGGCTTCTCTTGCTGCAGAGCACGTGCTCTAGATGCGCAGGTGCACAGGTAGTTGTGGCTCGCGGGCTCTAGAGCGCAGGCTCAGTAGCTGTGGTGCACGGGCCTAGCCACTTCGTGGCACTCGGGATCCTCCCAGACCGGGGCTCGAACCGGTGTTTTCTGAATTGGCAGGCGGATTCTTAACCACTGCACCACCAGGGAAGCCTCACTCCTGCAATTTTATGGTGGAGGGTTAGTTAAACAGTAAACTCAGAGCGTCTCGGCCGTTATCATACTTATCAACGGAGAGGATATTCAGGATCCTTAAGCCTCAGGGAGCATCTTCTCATGAATCTTGCTCAGATTCTGACTGATGAGGCCGTCTGGAGAGGGCTGTGAGATCCAGCAGGCAGCGCTCTGCCAGGCTCTCTCACACAATTTGACCCTCTGGTCGGACCGGTAGTTTTCTTGCGGTTTACGACATTCTTCCTCTACGTAGCGAGGCAGAGTGGGAACTGGGCCTCTGGGTCGCAGCGCCCCCTGGTGGTCTATTTCCGTAAATATTTTGATTACGTGCAGAGCCGTTTCCACAACTCAAGTGCAGTGATAGTGGATGACATATATGGGGAAAACAATAGAATTTGATGTGATGTTTTAAGTCAGAGGGGAGCAAGGTGTGCAGGGAGAGATAGACCAAGAAGGGACCAAGACCTACTAAGGAAATGATCATCAATAATAACATTAACATCAATGATTTACTGCCCACCTTCCATGGGCCAGGCATTGTACCGAGTGCTTGGCGTCCAACCACCTTATTTAACACACTTCCAGAAGGTATGTGTCACAAGAACAATGACTTTCATCTGGAACTTAGCACGCAGTAGGTGTCTGGGATGTAGAAGGTGCTCACTGCATTTTGAACAAATGAATAAGGCAATAATCCTATGAAGCAAATATCTCTATTTAGAAAAATGAACAAGGAAACTGATGGTCAGAGAGGTCACAGAGCTCGTGTGTACCAGAGCCAGGGCACCTGAGTTCCAGACCCAGCTCTGCTGCTGGTGCGTCACAGAGGAGGGCAGGGCACTACACGTGGCCTCACCCACACACTCTCTGTCTTCAAATACTGCTCTTGAGGGCCTGCCAGGGTGGCTCTTTATGGCTCAGAGAGGAGGTCCAGTGAAGCTCCCCTCATAAACTATAAAGAGACGCATGTGGGTCAGGGTTGGGGAATTCAGGGCATGAGGGATTCCCCAGGAATCTTGTTCAGTCTAATCTAAGATTTTCCTTCTCTTCCCTAAGAGAGTCACTGATTCAGGCAGCAGGCGTTTACTGCGTTCCCATGATGGGCTTCTGGGAGCATCTCCTGGTCCTGCAGAAGCTGCACACCTCCTCCCCAGCCCCTGACCATCACCACGCTCCCTTTCCTGCAGCTGGAGCTCTTAGCCCCAACAAATGGCTACTCAGAGGTAGGTTTCCTCATTTTATCGCGCACACCCATAGCACCCGAATGAGTAAGGTTTGAAAAAGGCTGTGCATTTGGTGACATTTAGATCCAGTCCTCATTCAGGCTCTTGCAATCCCTCAGGTATGTTCTGAGTGTATTGAAACTTTCCTTGGAGACGTGGTTATGAATGGATATTAGTAAACCTTCGTAATGCAGCGATGCCCCTTCTCTGGGTGGCCCCCAGCATTTGGTCCTTGAGCCTATTTATTTTTCATATTGCATCCTCTTTGCCACTGTCTGAATGTCACTTTACTGTCATTGGCTTCCGACTGCCCCTAGCAGTTTTCTTCCTCCTGATTCTGTGCTTCAAACCTCTGAGCTGTTAGGTTTGGGTGTAACCTTCAAAGTAACCTGGCGGAAAGAGAGGGCCAGCGTGCATGCTTCTGTGAATAAAATATGTGAGCTTTACTGCCCGGACCGGGAGCTACCAATTCAGACAGCTGGATGACTTGTGTGTGAGTTTTACTCACGGGCTGTGGCGGGGGGAGAGGGAGGGGAGAGGTTATCACAAGTCAGTTCTCGAGATGCAGGAGGTCACTTCAGGCATTTCTTTGTATCTACCCAGAAAGGCTGGATACAGATGTGCTTTGCTGGAATGTGTGAAGGGTTTGGCTCCCCTCCCTGGCTATTCCTCTGCCTCGTTCTCCTTCTACGGCAGTAGCAGCAGCGGAAGACCAGTGGTAGAGGCGGAGGGACACGGGGAACCGCAGCAGCAGTGGGACGGAAGCCCGCTGCTGACAGTGTCTGCCCTCAAATTACACAGTATCAGAGCTCGGGCGTAAAATTAGCAGCAGTGTTCTGTATACGAGGAGCCACAGGGAAAATACCCATATTCAGCAGATCCACGGGCAGGGACAGAAGAAAGGGAGAGAAGGAGCTGGGGAGGGAAAGAGCTGGCCCACTGCAGGCCCCTGGCCCTTCCCTGGACATCCTTGTCCCTGCCCCCCTACCGCCGAGTCAGGGCCACGGGAGGCTTCTGGGGGTGGAGGGGGCCGGGGATGGGGAGGGAAGACCTTGAGAAACCTGGGAAGGTGAATTTGATGGTTTGTTCTACCCTACACACACACACACACACACACACACACACACACACACACACACACGTACACATTGAAAACTTTGAATAAGATTTAGAAATTCCCACATCTAGGCACTTTTCACACATTTTTTTCTTGTTAATTCTTACTACAACCCCATTCGGTAAACCTATTTTACACATGAGTAAAGAAAGGATGAAAAAGGACATATTAGCTCACCCAGGTTCACATGCTGTAAACGTATTCATGTTTATGGTCATTTTGTGCCCACTTAGATTCCAGCATTTAAATATATCCTCTCTGCAGCCACTATGGAGGACAGTATGGAGGTTCCCTAAATGACTGAAAATAGAGTTACCCTATGATCCAGCAATCCCACTCCTGGGCATATATCCGGAAAAGACGGAAACTCTAACTTGGAAAGATACATGCACCCCAGGGTTCATAGCAGCATTATTTACAATAGCCAAGACATGGCAGCAACCTAAATGTCCATTGACAGATGAACGGATAATGAAGATGTGGGATATATACACAATGGAATATTACTCAGCCATAAAAAGCATGAAATAATGCCATTTGCAGCAATACGGATGGACCTAGAGATTATCATACTAAGTGAAGTAAGTCAGACAGAGAAAGACACATAATATATGATATCACTTATATGTGGGATCTAAAAAAATGGTACAAATGAACTTATTTCCAAATCAGAAATAGACTCACAGACACAGAAAACAAACTTATGGTTACCAAAGGGGAAGGGGAGGGTAAATTAGGAGCTTGGGATTAACATATACGCACTACTATATATAAAATAGATAAACAACAAGGACCTACTGTATAGCACAGGGAACTATATTCAATACCTTGTAATAGCCTATAATGGAAAAGAATCTGAAAAAGAATATATATGTATATATATAAAATGGAATCACTTTGCTGTATACCAGAAACTAACACAACATTTTAAATCGACCGCAATAAAGGTTTTTTAAATAAATAAATAAATATATATCCTCTCAGACTCACAATGTCACTACTGTACACATCACATGCTTGGATAGACACAGCATAAACACACTCACACCTGTCTACACAGAGTTGTACGTGTTTATAAACATGTTTGTATACAATACGTGTTTTTAACTATACACGTATGACGATACACACAATCACATGTCAGTGCTGCATCATACTTTCTGGCTAAAATTGTTGTCACTTCCTGTCTTTCCTGACCAACTCTAGGCCAGCGTCCTCCTGGACCCCAGCCACGGCTCAGCGCTTGCCCCTCTTGGAACTCACAGACAATGGCCATATCGGCCACAAGTAACCCTGTCCTGTTAGTGCTCATTTAGTTGTTTCATCCTTCAAACGAGCGGAACCCTGAGACACCAGTGACTGGGTCGGAGTCATTGTATTATTTCTGGCTCTTTGGGTGTGAATTCTTCTGTACGTTCGGTCTATAAGCTAGCTTTCATAGTGGAGAGGCTCTTTCCACCATTTGTAGTTTTGGTCTGTGAGCCCACGGGACAGTTTCGTTATTGCTCTGCAGGCTCATGGACTCCAAAGTATTTTGAGGTAATGCTGCAGCTTGGGAATTCTATACCATGTGGGCAGCTTAGATCTTAGATCGGTGCACGTTTCAGGCTTGAGGCTCTGATCTGGTGTATGTCTCTCTCATTCCACCCATGGCCTGGGAGAGTATCTCAATTCCTGCAGTGACCCCAGGCTGATAGCTGAGACGTTCTATTCCTTTCATCAGTTCTGACACTCAGTTTCACACTGGGAGCGCAGATTTGACTTCCTGCGAACAGAGCAGGACCTATAGCCTGGACCTAGTCCCAGATTAGGCATTAAAATCTCAGCCCTATGAACCCATTTCCACCCTTGGTTTTCCCATTGGGTGTGGCGTGCCTCTCACTGGTATAGATTTCCCCTCTCTTAAAATCTGAAAATTATACTTTCTTGCTTTTGAGCTGGACTCTCTATGTTTAAAATACTTAAAAATTTATTATCTAGCAGTTTTTATATGCCTGGAGTAGGATGGGAAATTTCAACTTGTGTTCACCCTGCCATGTTAGTTTATATCTATATTCTAAATGCCTTTCTTGGTAAATAGTTGTTGATTGGGTATCTCTCTCCATTTTTCTCCTTTCTTGTCTTCTCTTCTGTCCTTCTCCAAAGCAGTCTCTGCCTCCCAAGGAGTCCATAAAGGATCTTGGTTTCAGAAGAGTTTGGCCCTGAAGAGAGGGAGGGAGGTCCTCACTGGGTCAGGACTGTAGTGCTGGGCCCAGAGCATAATTCCTCCTGGGGACTCTGCCTCCACCCTGAACTCTCCTGGGGGCAGAAGGTCCCTTGGGGTGGCTGGGTAGAACGGGACGAGGTTCAGAGGAAGGGCTTGAGGCTCCCAGCTGCCCTTCATTCTTGGAGCCAGACAGCCCTTGGGATCCTGAGAATGGCTCGTACTCCCAGTCCCTGTGTCTGGGAAATAACAAAGGAACTGCAGTGGGAAGTCCTGGTTCCAGGCTCCACCCAGCCGGCTTTGTCCCCGCAGAGCCCTGTCCCAGTCCTGGGGGGTCTTAATTCAGCATGGGTTTGGGGCAGAGGGAGTCAGAAGGGCCCATTCTGTGATGGTACAAGGCACGGTTTCCCCATCATCTATATCCTCTTCCTGCTGCCTTTCTACTTTGTATCTGTGATGCATGAGTTTATATGAATGTGAATATGAGTGTGTGTGTGTGTGTGTGTGTGTGTGACCAGTTGGGGGTTCCTGGGTGTGGCTGTGAACTTCTAGGGAGAGCTCCCTCGGAATCCAATAGCCAGACATGTTAGAGGGGCCACAGGATCACCAACTAGAAGCATTGTGTTCATTTCCTGAATATTGGGTAAGCACTTGCAATGTGCTAGGCACTGCGCTAGCTGGGAAGACAGTGGTCGAACATATAAATACACAAACAAACATGAAGTTACAATAGTTCTGAATGCTCTAAAGCAAAAGTACAGGGATCTGGGAGAGAATATCAGAGAGAGTGTGACATATGTAGGGTGAGTGTTCAGGGAAGGTCTCCCCAAAGAGGTGACTTCCAAGTCGAGCCCTAAAGGAGACAGGGAAGAACATTCCAGCAGGGGAACCGCATGCACAAAGACCCAGAGGAGAAAACATCTTGGAACATTCTAGAAATGGACTAGTGGCCAGTGTGGGAAGGAAACAGCCCGGGAGAGGGGGCTGGGGAAGCCAGTAGGGTGTTCAGAACTTTGGAGGCAGACAGGGCTAGAAGTTTGGACTTTCTCCTAAGTGCAGGGTGAAGCAGTTAAAGTTTAAGCAGGGAATGGTGTGATCAGGTTTGTAACGTGACAGCCCTGTAGGGAGGATTGGCTATGGCAGGCCCGTGTAGGCCCAGGGATCTAGGGATGAGGAAAGTACAGCCCAGAGCTCCAGGAAAAGGGGAAGACGGAAGCATAAACCAACCTTCACACTCTAATATGACACAAGCACCTGTGAGCACTAACTTCGTTGGGGGAACCAGGGAGGCTTCCTGGGGGAGGTGGCTTCTGACCTGGGCCTTTGGGAAGGTAGGCAAGGTGGAGGCCAGCACTCCAGGCCTAGGGAATAGGTAGGGTAAGTCTCAACAGTGAAGGGGTGCAGGCTGGATTTGATGAGTCAGTGGATGTGAAGTGACTCCTCAAGGTTATAAGTCCCCATGGTGGCTGAGCCAGCACAGGGACCCGATCTCTGATGGAGAGGAGGTCTCTGATGCCCAACTGAAGCCTGGCCCCAAGAACTGACATCGAGGAAGTCCCCAACACCCCCCATATCAGTGCACTCCTGCATACCCAGCGTCAGCGGGTGCGCACTTCCCCACTTGTGGTAGAGCTGGGAGGTGAGGAAGAGGAAGTGTGGGCCACAGGCCAGCCCCAGAGGGCCTGGGGGAGGAGCCTCTTCTAGAGTTGAGAGAAGCCAGCCTGGGGTTTCCCTAAAGGCAGCTCCTGACGACTCTTGGGACCACAGCCGAGACGCAGGGTGGCTGGAGGGAAGTGAGGGGCAAACTCAGCCTGGGCCTGGCTGGGAAAGAACCTCCGCCACCCCCTCCCCTGGACCACCGACAGCCATGGCCACGGCCCAACAGCTGCGTGCTGAGAGGTGAGTGCAGGGGCGCTGCCCTCCCGGGGCCTCCTCACTCTTCCTGGCAGGCCTTGGGGGATGGAGGCCTGCCCTCCTGCAGCCCCTTATCAACGTCGAAAGTTGAGAGGCTGGAGTTGAGTCAGAACCCAAATACCCAGAAATGCAGGCTCTGAGAACTGTTTTAAGGAAACTCCAAGTCATGGCTCACCTCCCTCAGGCACGGATGAAGACACTGAGGCTCAGAGAGGGGGAGTGACTTTCCCAGGGTCACGCAGGAGTGGGTGGTAGAGTCTGGACGGGAACTCAGGTGTCCTGGGGCCCAGGCTGGGCCTTGCTGCTCCACACTGTTCAGTAATGGCTTTTCATTTTCTGTTCAGACAGAGGCGTAGAATCTGGCTCTTTTCCAGGGCTTGTCTCAAATATCACCTCCTCCGAGAAGCTTTCCTTGATAGCCCCCTCTGAACACTTGCCCTGTTTCCTTTTCCTGTGTAGTCCTTACATTGCAGGCATAATAGTCTATACTCAACTCATTGGTTTTCTTTACTACTGGCTCCCCAATTAGAAGCAAGTCCCATAGGGTATTTATGTCTTTTGATAACTGCTCTATCCCCAGGGTTTGAACAATGCCAGTACAGACTAAGTGCTCAGTAAATGCTGGTGAGTGATGAATGAAGGAATAAAGGCATGAATGGACCACTGAGCTAGAAAATGTTCTTAGATCCTTCTGGTCCAATCCTGCCACTGTATGGGTGAGGAAACCGAGCCCCCAAGGAGAATAAATTACTTACTGAGGGTCACATGGAATGAATGGCAAGGCTGGGGCTCAGAGCACAGCCTTGTCAGGGCCTCGCCTCGTTTCTCAGGAGACACTTTCTGGATGTTTCCTCAGTAGCCAGGCCTGTGCTCCGAGCTCTGGGGGGACCTGAGGACACAGGGGTTGGCTCCTGCCCTCCTGGATTGGAACAGCAGGTGACACCAGCAGGTGACATCAGAGTGTGGTAACAGTGTGGGGGTGGCTCTGAGGGTCACTGGAGACGGGCTAGGCTGCTCTGGGCCGAAGCGGGCAGCAGAGGGCCTGTGGGGGAGTCTGTGGCTGGAAGTGGAACCCGGGGTGGAATTCCCGAAGGCTTGTGTGTATGGCGGGAGGGGCAGCAGAAGCAAATGCTTGGAGGGTAGTTCAAGAGTGGCCTTTGAGAGCCACAGAGGGTGGTGCTCGGGGCTGGGGTGAGGTTTTCCCACCAGATCCCAGCCCCTCCAGCCCACGAGTCCTCCCTGGAGACTGGGCCTGGCATGTCAACCCAAACCTTCGGAAAACAGCTGCTGTTTGAGGCTGGTGGTACTTCCTATTTCTCAGAGCACGTGGGTCAGAGAGAGGATGACCAGAGCCGGCCAGCCGGACAGTGTGTCCCCTCCCTCCCATTCCCCGTCCCTTTGCAGATGTCCTTGGCCCTCCACGGAGGAAAGGCGCCCTGCTCCCCTCCTTCATGGGGCTGTAGAGCCAGGCCCTGGGGTCTCTCAGCCTCCCTGCACCTGGATGCCTGTCTGAAAGTGAGCCCCCGATGCTTGAGGCCGAAGCGGAGGATGTGATGGGAGGGCAGTAGATTTCTGGCAGTAGGACTTTCTAAGACCCGAGACGTCTAAAGATGGAGAGGACTGCCATGGGGGGAGGGAGTTTGCTTCCCACAGACATGTTTAGAGTATACCTACTGTGTGCAGGCAGCACAAAACCTGAACTAGCTGCTGCCTCAGGGTCTTTCCACGCCTTACTCAGCCCTTCCCGTGCAGGCCCCCAAAATGCACTTCTCATGAACGATATGAATCTATGGACTCTGAGTTGACTTCAGCTCAGAGGGGTCCCGGCTGAGGTGTCTAGCAGGCAGCTATTCTATTGGGACTTGCAGCCGGGTTTGTTGCACCCCTGGCGTCGCCCTGATACAGCAACTTCCAGGCTCAGCTCCCCGCACCCAACCCCCTGGCAGCCAGGCTATTTCCATGTGGCATAAAGCGGACTTGCTGAAAGACAGACACAGGGAGTGGCCTTGCGTCACACATGTGCCGGGGCTGTTCTGGGCCCTGGGGATGCAGCAGTGAGCAGGGTCCCTGCTCTCGTGGGGATTCTCCAGCTGTGCTTGTTACAGATGTGACCTCTGAACCCTCCAGGGATGTAAATACTTCCATGGTCCCCATTTTGGAGTCAGGGAGAGTCCAGAGTGCAGAGAGGAGTCTCCCCAAGCCTGCTGACCTTGGTGACGGCAGAGCGCGAATTCAGGTCTTCATCTTTCACCTGTGCTCTCCCGCCCCATGACACACAGGTCTCCCGACGTAACCCCTTCCTCACCCCACCACCAAAGGGTGAGGCTCAGGGGCCCTTCGTGAGCAGGCCCTGCCTGTCTCGCTGGCTTCGTCCCTCATAACTTGCCTCCTCTTGCATGGCTGGGGGTCTTTGCACTCGCTCTTTCACTTGCCTGTCATCCTGGGGCCAGGTCCTCTTTACTTCTCCCCCTGACCTGGTGCCACTTCTTCTGGGAAGCCCTCCCTGACCATCCTCGATCCGAGCGCACCTTGTCCTATATACACAGGACCCCTGATTCTCTCTCTCTGATAAACGTCACCCTCGTCTTAGAATTTTCTGCTTGCCAAGCTTTTTTGCCCATGACTACCAATTCGTTGAGGGAATACAATAATGGCCAGACTCCTGCTGCAGCTCGAAACATCGTGGGCTTTTCCTTCACAGCTTCTAGGACCACTGAAATTAGGTAATTATTTGTCCAACTCCTCCACTCAACTATGAGACCCAGGAAGGCAGAGGCCATGTCCTCATGTTCTTAACAGGGTCTGAGCTACAGTAGGTGCTAACAACGTTATTAGTATTATTCTGGATGCGGACTGAGGCTGGGAGGGAGGGGCTGCGGTTCATCTGAGTTCACGCAGCAAGCTGCTGGGAGCTTTCAGACCAGGGCCAGTGCAGCAGTGTTTGGGAACAAAATTCTGCAGCCAAATCCCAGCTTCTTTACTTACTTGGGCAAGTTCGTTAACCTCTGCGTGCCCCAGTTTCCTTGTCTGGAAGAAGGTGACGCTGTCTTAGAAGGGCACCTGGTGCTCGGTGTGTGCTCAGGAAATCGTTAGCTGTAGTTACTATTACCCAACCTTCCTGATTCCCCGGAAGGGGCCATTTCTACCTCTCTGGTTTCTTCCTGCCCCACCCCCATCCTACTGCAGGTGAAATACCCAGGAAATGCACAGTCTCAGGGGAGAAAGTGGAGGAGGAAGCTTCTCCCATGGGTGCTACCACAGGACCATGTGTGGAAAGTGAGTGGGGAGGTTGCCAGCCGCTACCAAATTGCTCTGGAAGTGCTGGGGGTTCCTCTTCCCGCCGTCTGGCACCCTGAGTCACCTCCCCGCCAGCCTCCAGAGTCCTGAGGTAGCCTGAGACCCCAAGCAGCCCAGGTCACGTGGGGACCAGCAAGGGCTGGGACTGGGTGTGTAGACTTTGAAACCAATATCGCCTGAGGTCCCAGCCAGCTCTGAGGCTCGGACAGGGCAGCCCTGCCCCTCACTCCCACTCTGTTTCCCAATCGCTGCAGCAGTAACAGGATTGCTAATTGCTTCTCATTTCCTCATCTGTCCACAATCGGCTGGACTCAGAGACCCCTAGCTGTTCCTTCTCCATCTCCTTGGCGGTCCCTTTCCTCTTCCTCCATCTGTCCCTCTCAGCCCCCTCCTCTGCTCAGTGATTGCTCTTCCCTGGGGGTCTTAACCACCAGTCACAGGGCAGATGGTTTCTACCACTCCCACTCCAGTGGGGTTCAGCCCCACCCCCGCTGAACTCCAGAGCCACACACCGCCTTTTGCCAGACCTCGACCTGTGTGCCCAAGGGACCTCTCAGATTAGCATGCCCCAAACTGAGCCCATCAACCAGGCTCCCCCCCACCCACCCATCCTGGTCAGAATACGGGTGACATGTGGGTGTCACTCCTGACACTGCCCTTTCTTTCATCTCCACGTCCAAACCATCTCCAAACCCTGCTGGTCGTAACTCTGGAATGACTCACAAAGCAGTAGTGTGTCTGTCGGATATGCATAAGGCTGCAGAGAACAGAGGAACTGATAGTGGCTGAAACAAACAGGGGTTTATGTTTTCACGTAACGAGAAGTCCAGACGTAGAGGCCACAGCTGGTTCTGCAGCTCAGTGACTTCAGGACCAGCGTTCCAGAGATTCCTGTGATCAGTCTCATGGTTTTGCCTCATGGATGCAATGTGGCTGCTGCAGCTCCAGATGTCTCACCTGCTTTCCAGGCAGGCAGAAGGGGAAAGGGCAGGAGACCATGCTAGCCTTGTCCAATCCTCTGGATCTTGAAGTGAACACTCTCCTAGAGGCTGCTACAGCCTCTAGGTTTCCTCTTAGGTTTCATTGGCCAGAACTGCTCGTAGGGCTGCTCCTAGCTGCAAGGGGGTCTGGGAAACAGCAATGGGATTAGTATGTTTGGCTCAGACCAATGGTCATCGATCACCTTGGGGCTAGGCATTGCCACCCTGAAAAAAAATGGAGCTTGGTTAGCAGGAAGAAGCAGGGGACACAAAAATGGAAGAGTGCCTGCCAAGGGTGGTGTCCCTTGTCCTCTCCTCCTGTCCCCACTGTCTGGCTCAGGGCCACATCTTCTCTCAGCTGGACCCCTTCAGGGCACCCCAGGGGCGCTCTGTCCCTTCAGTCTCTGCCCGCCTTTTCCTCTCCATGCAGCCACCCCAGATGGCCTCCTACAGCCGGGCTCCTATTGTGTTTTCACTCTCTTCTGAAGCTTTACACCGCCCCCCCGTTGCCTATAAAACTCCTCAGCTCAGCACTGGAGACCCTCCTCAACCTGGCCTCATCCGCCTATTCAGTCTCTGATCACACCAGACTCCAGCCACACTAGACCTGGAACCACTCCTGGGGCCTCAGACCCTTAGCACGTGCTGTTCCTTCTGCCGGAAGGCCCTTCCCCCTCCCCGGTCCTACCTGGTGGACTCTTATTCAGCCTTCTAGACCTGGCTCCAATGTCACCTCCTCTGTGAGGATTTTCCCCCGGGTATGATGAGCCATTCTCCCTGGGAGGTGTGTGTTGACTTTGTTTACCCCTGTGATCCAGGGCCCAGAACAAGGTCTGATAGGCAGGAGTGCTTGATTCCCTGTTCCCGGATGAATAACGCAGCCCCAAAGCGATTTGCTAGACTCTCCTATGGCTGTTGATATATGGCTCCGATTCCAAATGCCTTCACTGTCAAGGTCTGGTCTGTGTCGCTGCCTGGCACGAGAGGGGTGTTGAACGGGGTAATGCAGGTACACGGGTTCACTTTGCACGGGGCCTCACACCCAGGGGCCACCCAACACAGCAGGGTGATGACCAGGGTTTCTTCTCCTCCCGCCTCCCTCAGCGACTTCAACCAGCTTCCCGACGACATTGCCACCTCAGCCAACATCGCCGACATCGAGGAGAAGAAAGGCTTCACCAGCCACTTTGTAAGAGAGACCCCTGGACCTTCACCCTCTGACCTCTGAGCCTCCAGCGCTCTCCTCTCTTCACTTCTATCCCAGGGGTTCTCAACAGGGCGATTGTGCCGTCCAAGGGACGCTTGGCAGTGAATGTCTTGAGACAGGTTTGACTATCACAGCTTGGGGCAGAGCGTCTACTGCCTGGAGTCCGGGGATGCTGCTTCACGCAGTGCGGTGCACCGGACAGTCCCCACGACAAAGAATTACCTGGCCTCACATGTGATACCAAGGTCGAGAAATTCTGCTCTGACCCTAGGACCCGTGGACCTCTCCCCTGCTCTGGCCCTGGCCTGCGATGCCCCACCCCCTGGTCTGCAAAGCCCCACCCCCTGGCTTGCGAGGCCCCACCCCCTGGCCTCTGTCCTCCTTAGGTTTTTGTCATCGAGGTGAAGACGAAAGGGGGGTCTAAGTACCTCATCTACCGCCGCTACCGCCAGTTCTACGCCTTGCAGAGCAAGCTGGAGGAGCGCTTCGGGCCGGAGAACAAGGCCAGCCCCTACACCTGCATCCTTCCCACGCTCCCAGGTAGGCCACCAACGGGCTGCCCCAGGATGGCGCGGCGCCCGCCAGCCTCTCCTCCCAGTTCTGCGGGCGCTGATCGGTGCTTCTATTTTAGCACAAACCCTTCTATTTTAGTGAAAACCGTTCATTTAGTCCACGGCCCCCCTCCTGCCAGCCATGGGCTGTCACCTCTGGCTCTCCGGACTTACAGCCCTTGACCCCCTGCTCTCCAATGAGCGTTACGGCCGCCCTGCTTCAGCGATCCACCGCCAGCTTCGGAGCGCATCAGCCCGGGCCTCTCCTCTTCGAGATAGGAATCCCCGTGTCTCCCACATTAAACACAGACTCATCTTCCAGCCCTCCCTCTGTCCCCTGTGGGGGAACTACCTTCTAACTCCCCAGGTCCCCGCGGCTCCCCCTGCTTCCCTGCTCTGCTGGGACGCTGTGGGTGCGCACCTCTGCTTTTGGACAGTCCCCTCACCCCTTGTCTCCTGACCTGCCTCCCCTGCTCCGTCCTCACCTTGGACAGGCCCAAACCTCTGGCTTCTCAAGGCCAGCCTGCATGAGCCCAGCAGGAGAAAACTCCACCAGAGTGGGGGTTCGGGTCCACGGAGTGGTCTTGGCTGTGCCCTGCACACGCTGCAGGCTGCATCCAATCACCGTTCCCCTAAACAGCAAAGACACTTCCTGACCTTCGCTTCCTCAAAGTCCAAACCCTGCCTCCAGCTTGCTTTCCTCTCTGCCTCAGCCAGTGCCGGAGGTTCCCTGCCTCCAGTGTCCAGCATCCAGCCCCAGGGAGGAGACTGTCTCCCAGGGGTTCGCCCATTCCCTGGCCCCGCCCCACCCCCTCCCCCTCTCTGAGCAGCAGGGAGGAGGGGTCCCTCTTGATCTCAGCTGACCTCTCCTCCCTAACAGCTTCTCCCATGCGTTCCCTGTAGACTCACCTTCTCCTTTATCTTCTGATTCTCTGCCAATCCTCGCCACGGGAGGGCTCGGTTCTCTTCCATCTTTAAACAAGCACGTGCCCTAAGTGGGCACTCTGGCCACAAGCCTCCTTGAGCCCCGAGGACCCTCAAAGATCTCTGCCTCCTCTGGTGCTCCTTGGAAGGCGGGCATCCTCTGTACCGTCATCCTCAGTTCTGTCTTCTCACTCCCCCATAGGCAATCTGACCCGTGCCTGTGATTTTAACTGCCCTTTTCTGGCTACTAATTCCCCAATGTCTCTCTCTACCCCAGACCTCAGACGCTACCCTCCTTACACCGCCAGACACCAGCCAGTGTGTCTCACAGGCAGCGGGCAGCAGGAAGCCGACCCGTCTCACATTCGCTTTCTGGGGGGCTCTCTGGGCGGGCAGTTCTTCCAGGACCCCTACCTGAGGCTCCTGGAGAGGACATTTGTCTTTGGTCAGCCGTCATCGCTTTCCCTTTCCCCGCAAACACTCTGCCTTGCTTGTGAAGAATGATTCACCCATCCACTGCACAAATATTTATTGATTTGGGCATTATTCTACACCATGGTTCCTAACCTTGGTGACATATTGGAAGTACCTTGAGATTTAAAGAATCCTGATGGGCTTCCCTGGTGGCGCAGTGGTTGAGAGTCCGCCTGCCGATGCAGGGGATGCAGGTTCGTGCCCTGGTCCGGCACTGGCTGATCCCACGTGCCGCGGAGCGGCTGGGCCCGTGAGCCATGGCCGCTGAGCCTGCCCGTACGGAGCCTGTGCTCCGCGGCGGGAGAGGCCACAGCGGTGAGAGGCCCGCGTACCGCAAAAAAAAAAAAAGAAGAATCCTGATGCCCGAGTCCCACTCCCAGAGATTCTGATTTAATTGTTCTGGGGTGAGTCCTATGCAATGAGATTTTAAATGCTTCTTAGGTGACACGAATGTGCAGCCGGGGTGATGAGAACACAGCTGTGAGCATTGCAAAGCTCCTGTTCTCTCAGAGCGAAGAATTGTGTGTGTGTGTGTGTGTGTGTGTGTGTGTGTAGGAACAGGCAATACATAAACAATTAAAACAAGAAAAATATCAACTGGTGATCGTACAACTCAGAAAACGCACGTTGGATGGTGGCCACCGCAGCGCTGTGGGAAGAGGAAAGGGAAAAGCGCTGAGCCAGTGTGGAGGGTTCCTGGCCTGGGTGGGCAGCTCCGGGCCCAGAGGCCACACTCTTGGGTCAGATTCCCAGGACAGCTCTTTGTGTCTCCTCAGCCAAAGTCTACGTGGGTGTGAAACAGGAGATTGCCGAGATGCGGATACCCGCCCTCAACGCCTATATGAAGGTAACAGAGGGGCCAGGCCAGGGGGCCCCTGGGAGGGCCCAGGATGCTGAGGATGGGCGGGGCCCAGGTACCATCCCTGGGCATGGCTTTGGGAACTAGGGCTGGCTCTTCTGCTCTGATGGTCCCCATCTTCAATCCTTAAAGGCCAAGCCTAGGGAGAGAAACAGGATGTGTCCTCAGGGTTCCGGGGGATGGGACAGGAGCAATGGAGAAAGTTCAGAGAGCCACACTTTGAACTGACAAATCTAATGGCTGTGCCGGGTGTCCTGGTACAGAGGAGAATAGGATCCAATGCCTGCCCCAAGGTCCCCGCCGTCCAGGGGGAATACAGACAGGTGGGTCATGAAACCATAAAGGGATACGGTCTGTATAACAAGGGCACGGCAGACCAAGGCCCCGGCTTTGTCACATAGCACCTTTGTATGAACAGGCCACAGGCTGGATTTTAGTTGCATGCATGGGCCTTGGATGGATGCCCTTGTGTATTCCCCAACCTGTAAACTGTCTACCTCCTCAGAGGACGGGAATGCAGAGGAAGGAACATCTTAAAGGCAGAGAGCCAGGCTGGTCAGGAAAGACCTTCCACCAATTAGAGCTGGGCAAGAGAGGGATAGTTTTCCTCGTGAGGTAGTGAGCACCCTATCACTAGAGGCATGCAAACCTTGGCTTGATAACAACCTTAGGAAACTGGGGCGAGAAGCCCTCTTCATAGCCCAGAGGCATCGTCACAGACAGTGAGGCCTCCCTGTTCTACTCTTACGGGAAAAGAGCACCGAGCTAAGTGCTCTGGTCTTTGCTCTGACACTGAGTGGGTGATTTAGGGCTATTTGCTCATTCTGTCTAGGACTTGGTTTTCTCACCTATGAAATGGAGCCGTGCCCCCAGCTCTCCTGTCTCACAGGAGGGGAGTGATGTTGGGATCTATTGAGAAAAGGACAGGAAGGTGTTTTGTAAACTGTGAACCTGCTTCCAGAATGTGAGAGAGCATGACTCCTAGTGGAATGAGGGGACCCCAGGAGTATAAAGGGGGTGAGGGAGGGAGGAGGTGGCCGCCTGCCCTCCCCAGTGGCTGCAGGAATCCTGGGCTCTGGGCAGAGGAGAGGTAGGGTGGGAAAGCCCACGGGCTCCAGTACTGGAGGCATCTCCCCTCCAGGGGGCGCTGTGACACCTGCTCCTTCTGGGCAGCCGGCGGCTCCACTCTCCTCCAGCGGGGCTGGAAGGAGGGAGCAGGGGCTGTGGAGCTGGAGCTCTTCCATCCACGCCTGGTCTTGGCAACCAGCAGCCTGAAGGATCTCATCTCTGCCTGTCTGTGTCTGAGTGGGTTCCTCGAAGCTCAGAGGTCAATCAGTACTATGGGAACCTCACCCTGGGCTTGAAACATTCAGAGACGGGGAGCTCACTACCACTCTCCCCTGACCCAGGCTGCTCGTCCATTGTCGGACAGCTATTAGAAAAGCCCGACTCCCTGTGACTTCTACCCACCGGTCTCACCTCTGTGCTCATGAAGAATAGGGCTCACGTGACAATGACAATTGCCTAGAACTATGTGGAGTGCTCTGACTGGCAACAAGGAGGCTCTTGATATATATTTATTGGATAACTAAATAGGCTTATTTAATTCCCTCAATAACCTGTGAGTTCAATACTCTTATCCCTATTTTAAAGTGAGGAAATGGAGGCACAGAGAGGTAGAGTCACTCACTCAGTGTCACAGAGCAGTTAGGTAGGTAGGATGGGATTTCTTTTTTTTTACATCTTTATTGGAGTATAATTGCTTTACAATGGTGTGTTAGTTTCTGCTTTATAACAAAGTGAATCAGTTATACATATACATATGTTCCCATTTCTCTTCCTTCTTGCATCTCCCTTCCTCCCACCCTCCCTATCCCACCCCTCCAGGCGGTCACAAAGCACAGAGCTGATCTCCCTGTGCTATGCAGCTGCTTCCCACTAGGTATCGACCTTACACCTGGTAGTGTACATATGTGGTAGGATGGCATTTGAACCCACATCTCTGTGACTCCAGGGTTGTGCTCTTACCCACTGTGCTGTATTGTAATAAAAGTAACAGCAACAATGATAATATCCAGCTTGGATAGGGCCCTTGCTAGATGCCCAATGCTGTTCTAAGTGTTCTGCACGTATTCAATTATTTAATCTTTACACAATTCCACGGGGGAAATAATATCACCTCCATTGTATCAATGAACATACAGAGGCACCCCTGCTCCATGTCACCCAGATGGGCGGCAGAGCTGGGATGCTACCCCGGGCATCACCTGGCTCTCTCTGTGCCCTTGAGCCCATCTCTGGGCTGGCCTCCTGCCCTCCCTATAGGACAACCGTGTCTTTTCCAGGCTCTGCGTTCCCAGTTCCTCTGGAGAGGAGTTCCCGCCCCTCCCCATGCTGCTGCCCTCGTGGAATTCTCTGAGGGGGTCTGGGTGCCTCTGGAGCTGTAGCGCTCAAAGCCAGTCACAGTGCTCCTGGGGACCCGTGCAGCGGGCAGCTTGGGGGGATGACCCTGGCAGGTCCCGGGCGCTCTGCATCCTCACAGCCTGAGGGTCGTTGCATTGTGGTGGGTGTAACCAGCATCTGATTGAGAGTCCCGACCCCACCACTTCCTAGCTCTGCCCACCGGCCCGGGCACTTTCTCAACCTGAGCCTCAGTTTCCCCAACTGTGATATGAGATGAAGTATCAGGAAGCATGTTTTTAGGCTGTAATTCCACTAACTGTTGTTAATTTGGGTTATTTGGGGAATACGTCCCCCACCATTGTCTCGCTTTGATGTAAGGGATGAGCCTTGGTGGCAGACGGCTCTGGGTATCACTCGCTAGGCTGTGTGGCCCTGGGCAGGTCCCTTCACCTTTCTGGCCCTCGCTCCCAGGTTATTGTTAGATGGAGCGAGGTCACACCGTGGGGCACTCAGTGCAGTACCTAGACAGTCACCACCACATCACGTTACCTGTCGTCACCATTATCATCCTGTCTGAAGGCCTTTGGGTCTTTTCCAAATGAACTGTTCTCAAGCTAGTTGGCCCCCTCCTGACCTTGAACCCAGGGGCAAATCTTGTGACGTGTTACCCTCAGCCTACTGAGATTTAAAAATATGTCTTACTTGTTATCAGGCAGAGGACCATTAGTGGAGAGGTGGGCCCAGCATGGGGGACGGGGATGGAGCAGCTGGGCTGCGATGTCGAGAGCTTTCTGCTGACCACCCCACCTGTCCTGCATCCTCCCCAAACGCAGCACCTCCTCAGCCTGCCCATCTGGGTGCTGATGGATGAGGACGTCCGCATCTTCTTCTACCAGTCGTCCTATGACGCGGAGCAGGTGCCCCAGGCTCTCCGACGGCTCCGCCCGCGCACCCGGAAAGTGTAAGTGCCCGGTCCCTGTGCCCTCATCAGCTAGAGCCCTGGGCCGCTTGCTCCTAACCAGGCGCTCTGTCCCAGAGGCCTCTGCGGCAAAGGCTCTTATTTTCCCTGAAAGAAGCAAGGAGTAGAGACCAGGTCTATACCTAAGCACTCCGGGGTGGTTTGGCTTGTTAGGTGAGCTTGGGAAATCAAGCGTAGGGCCTAGAGGACAGAAAGTGTGTTTGACAGTAAGGGCTGGAGGACAGGGGCTGGGCCATTGACGGGGAGAGCTTAGTGCCTCAGCAACCACTGGGGATGGTCCGAGGGCTTCGGGTGCCTGGGGGGAGTAGGGAGGAGGGAAGGGAAGAGGGATCGTTCTGTCTGCAAACACTCCTCCCAGCCTCTCCTGGGACGCCTTGTCCCTGGTTAGTTTTTGTTCCATGGGGCCGGCGGTGGCTCCTTGGTGTATCACACTGGTCCCCAGGAGGCGCTGCTACTCACTCCCTTATTCCAAAGGGCCCGCAGCTCCCTCCAGCCCCTCCTAAGCTGGAAAAAGTCTTCAAAAATCCAAGCCACCGAAATAGGGCTGGGCTTCCAAACAAGAGGTTGCTGCTGCTAAGAATTCCAGGACAGGGCTCCTGAGCCCCGCCCTCCCACACAACTCCTCCCTCCTCCCTCTGGCCAGTATCTCTGAGCGTCCTCTCTGTGTGGTGCCTGGCCATCTCCCCTGTGCACCCAGGCAGGTGTGCTCTGAATGCCAGCTGTGCCCCACAGCAGCCCTGTGTCCTGGGGTGGAGCTCAGCACTTCTTGAAGCCCATTTCCTCAGCTGAAAATTTAGGGGTTGAGTGTGGGAGTAATGTGAAAGGGCTGGCAAGCTATGGCACTAAGCAAATGTATATCTGAGCCTATGCCTCCTGGTCCACAGAAGGGGATGCAATCCTCCTCCAGGGCAGTGAAAGCTGTGGGGAGTGTGCTGGTCCAGAGGAGTAATTGTAGCTGCATCTTTAACACCCTCTCCCTCCCCTGCCTTTCCTGCCTCTGCTGAGGGTCTCCTCCGGGCACAGAAGCAGGAGAGGTGACAAGCCCCTCTTCTCTCTCCACAGAAAGAGCACGTCCCCACAAGGCGCCGGCTTTGACCGCATGGCAGCTCCACGAGCGGAGGTACCTCACCACTGGGCAGCAGCCTAGCTCCACCCTTCAGCCACTGAGCCCGTCCTACTGGCGCCCGCTGTGTGCCCAGGATGCGGCTGGGTATTGGGGGGGGCGTGGAAGGACCCACAACCGTGGCCTTGGACGCCTGAGGACTCCCAGCCAGCTGAGGGGAGGGCATGTGAGGAGCACACGGAGGCAAAGGGGAATCCACCCATCCATCATTCATTCAGCAAGCTCTTCTGGGTCAGCCCTGCCTTGGGGACTGAAGCTTCAGAGGTGACTCAGACCAGGCCCTGCCCTCAAGGGGCTCACACAGCTCCCCAGGGATGCACCCTTAGAAACGGGCATTTCAAAACCAGTGTGGTCAATGCCCTAGGGGTTATGGGGGCATTGGAGTCCCCAGTGAGGCCTGGGGGATGGGGAGTTGCCCAGTCCATGGAGTCTGGCCCCTTCCCTCTCATGCTTATCCTGGCAGGCCTGGAAGGAGCACCATTCTGGAGTCAGGGAGACATGGGTTCTAAACCCGGCTCCTCTGCTAACAAATAGAGTGGCCTCAGACTAGTCACTTATCCTCTCTGAGCCTCAGTTTTCTCATCTGTTAAATGGGATGCTGAAGCATGTAAGCACTTCAGTAGGAACTCAGTGAATGTTTCCTCCCTCCCTCCTCACTCCACCTTCTCCCAGGCCCTGTTTGACTTCACTGGGAACAGCAAACTGGAGCTGAATTTCAAAGTTGGAGATGTGATCTTTCTTCTCAGTCGGATCAACAAAGACTGGCTGGAGGTAAGGTTGGAAGTGAGGATGGAGGTGAGGATGGAGGTGAGGTTGGAGATGAGGATGGAGGTGAAGATTGAGGTGAGGTTGGAGGTGAGGTTGGAGCTGAGGATGGAGATGAAGATTGAGGTGAGGATTGAGGTGAGGTTGGAGGTGAGGTTGGAGCTGAGGATGGAGATGAAGATGGAGGTGAGGATTGAGGTGAGGTTGGAGGTGAGGTTGGAGGTGAGGATGGAGGTGAGGACGGAGGTGAGGTTGGAGGTGAGGATGGAGGTGAGGTGGAAGTTAAGTTGGAGGTGAAGTCACTTCAAGTCTGTGAGGGGATCAGAGAACATGGAGGTATCTGAGAAGTCCCCAGGGAAGAGATGCTGTCCAAAGATAGTCCTGGGGATCTGGGCAGGTGGACTGGGGAAGCCTGAGGAAGTACAGCTGTGTGTGGCTGGAGCAGCAGGTTCTGAGCCTACCCTCGCCTTTGGTACTGTCCCAACCAACGGTCGCTTTAGGCAAGTCAGTTAACCTTCTGAGTTGAATTTCTTGGTCTATAACAGGGTATCTCAGCCTGTTCACTGCTGGCATTTGGGGCCAGGCAGTTCTCTGTTGGGGGGCTGACCTGTGCACTGCAGGCTGTTTAGCGGCGTTCTTGGCCCCCATCCACTAGATGCCAGTAGCACCCCTCCAGCTGCAACAATCAAATGTGTCCCCAGACCTCTGGCCCTGGGGGGCAGAATCACACCCAGCTGAGACGCACTGTCCGTAATCTGGGGTAACGTTACTCACTACGCAGGGAGCGAGTGAAGGTGATGAGGGAGACTTGAGCTCCAGAGTCTGGCGTGACATCCTAGCTCTGTTTTTAACTAGCTTTGCAACTTTGGGAAACTTACTCAACCCCGTGGTTTCCTTTCCCATAAATGGAGATAACTAACAGTGGCCGTTTCTTCACAGGTTTCGGGAAGGGTTGAAGGAGGCGCTGCTGTTCAGGGCTCGGGCCATAGGGAGCCTGGGCGTGTGGCATCTTGGCCATGCTTTGTCCCTGCACGCGGCAAGCGTGATCCATACAAGGGTTCATAGCATGACTGGAGGTGGGGGGTGGGGGTCACCGGGTGGGAGGCCCTGGCCTGGTGCCAGCCTTTTGGATTAAGTCCTATAGTTATGAAAGACTCTCTTTTCTCGGGGCTCCTGGGGGGTGGGGTGTGAAGGAGGTCATGGCACAGGAGGCAGGGCCAGCCCCCGGGGGTCCTGGAATCATTGAGGGAAGGGGAGGGTCCCTGGCATCCAGGGGCTGGAGAGGAGTGTGGACCAACCGTTGGTCTCGCAACTTGGCGGTTTTGATTTTACGCCAGTCCCGGAGTTCTGTCTCAGGCAGTCTACAAGCTGTTACAGCTGAGGGGTATTGCTGGGTCATTCTCCAGAAACAGGAAATGTTTGTTGACTTCTTGTTTTCTAGAAGGTTCTATGAGTCAGTATGCTGGCCGACTTCTGGCCTCAGATGGAAGGGAGGGTTGGGGAGGAGTGAGGGTAGCACTTCAGCCTCAGTTTATACGTCTGTAAAAGGGGGCGGAAACAATATGTCTTCCATAGTATTGCGAAGGTTAACAGAACAGGTGACAAAGCACAGGCAGTGGCTGGGTCTTGGATGGAGTTTAGGAGAAAGGCCTGGCTGGAGGGAGATTTCTGGCTGTCTGGTCTAGAGCAGCTGGAATCCGTGGACAAATGAGTGACTTGGCCCCACCCCTCCCTCCCCCCTCCCCCCACAGTTTTCTCCCTGAGCGCCTACCACCACCTGAGTCCCCGTGAGGTCCACCTGTTTACCTGTGCATTGTCTGTCACCCTCCATCACCCTGGAAGCTCCAGGGGGGAGGGCAGGGATTTTCATCCCTTCTGAGTGCCCAGAGCCTGCTCCATAGCCGGCACTCAAGAAGCCTTTGAATGAATGACTGAGTGAATCAATGACTGAGGTGAAAGCAACTTTCCAGATAAATTCAGGTCTTAACTTGTTCTAAAATGGACGCCTTGGGGTGAACAGCTTGGTGACCTTGCCCACTTTTTCTCCTCCCTCTGCCTGAGGGGACCCAGAGCTCATCCGCCTGTCCTGTCATTATAAAGGGGTGGGTCCCCGGGGCATGGCCCGGCTGCCTCTGCTGATACCAGGCAGGACAGTGCCTTCTCCCCCTCCCGCCCCCACAGGGCACTGTCCGGGGAACCACAGGCATCTTCCCGGTGTCCTTTGTGAAGATCCTCAAGGACTTCCCGGAGGAGGAGGACCCCACCAACTGGCTACGCTGCTACTACTATGAGGACACCATCAGCACCATCAAGTTAGTGGCCTGCTGGGAGGGAGGGGCCTGTCCAGCCTCCCTGCCCCTCCCCACCCCTCCCCCATCTCCATATCACACTCTGGGCTCTAAGACCCAAACCAGATCGCATGTCCCCCCACCAAACACACACACTTAAAAGCCCGCAGGGGCTCCCAGCGCCCTCCGGATAAGCCAAAAGGCTGTCACGGGGTGTCAGGGTCCAGCATGACCTGGCCAGCCTCATCCGCCTCCCCCCTTCCAGCCTGCTGCCTCCTCATCCCTGCCCCTTGTCCCCTTAGGGACATTGCAGTGGAGGAAGACCTCAAAAGCACCCCACTCTTCAAGGACTTGCTGGAGCTCATGAGGTGAGGGGCTGGGGTGGGAGGCGCTGGGGGCGTCAGACACCCTGGAGGAGAGAACAGAAGGGGAAACAGTGCATTCAGGGGCTGGGGGTTCTGCATTTATTTCACCTTCTTGTTTTATCCACAGCCCAGCCCTGAGGGGTGGGTATCGCCTCTCCACATTAGAGATGAGTGGGGGGCTGCAGAGAGGTAAAGGGGCTTACAGTTTGTGGGCCTGGATTTGCTAAAGTCTCTCTAGGTTCAAAACCTTGGACTTGGACCCTCCACCCTCAGGGAACCACCACCTCCCAAGATCCAGTTGAGTTACGAACAGTTATTTTACAGAATGGAAATAGCATCGTTATATTCCTGACTGCAAAAGCGATATCTATTCATTATTTTTTAAAAAGAATGTCAGAAATCACAGAAAACATAAAGAGGTGAAATCCCCTCGTATTTTGCTCCTCTCATTATCTGATACGCATTCAGTTTTCTTCAGCACACACCCCACCTGCACCCCACTCCCCCTTAAATATTATTTAATTGGCTACACAGCATCGTTCTGCGGATGCACGGTAACTAATGTAGCCACATCCCCTTCTGTTGCCATTGAAGTTATCTTCCACTTTTTTACTACTGTCAGTAGTGCTGGGATTCACATATTTGCTGACTTGCCTGATTATTTCCTTAGGACGACTTTCTAGAAGTGAGATTTGGGGATCAAGGTGTTTGCAAGTCTGATGGGGCTTCTGACCCATTTTGTCAGATTACCTATGGAAAATTGGATGGCTTTTCGCCCATCTACCTGCACCCCAGGTGGGACGGTTCCAATCCTTAAAAGGTTCTTCTCCATAGCCACACACAGGGGCTTTTTTCTGCTCTGCTCTGCGCCCAGCAAAACCCACTCTTCTTCCCTATGACGGTTCTTACGTCTTCAGTACATTTATGCACAAGACATTTCAAGCTGCACCACTAATTTTTTGTGAAAGTCCCGTTGTCCCCTGGAGGTCTCGGTTTCCCCATCTGTATAGTAGGAGGTTGGACCACTCGGATGACAGGGCTGGTGTCCAGCTCTGACCTCTTCTGATTTTTAGATCCCGGCCCTAAAACTCCCTCTGTCCCCTCTCCCTGCCCCCACGCTTAGGCCTAAGGCCGCTGGACCTTTCCTGAACCCTGATCTCTCCCACCCAGGCGGGAGTTCCAGAGGGAGGACATCGCCCTCAATTATCAGGATGCCGAGGGGGATCTGGTTCGGCTGCTATCAGACGAGGATGTGAGGCTCATGGTGAAGTGGACCCAAGGTCTCCCCTCCCAGAAGCACCTCTTCCCCTGGAAGCTGCATATCACCCAGGAGGACAACTACAAGGTCTACAACACGGTCCCCTGAGCCAGCGGCATCCCTGGGGCAGTGAGGGGACACCTAGCAAAGAGCCCTCGGAGAGGATTAGGACCAAGAAAGGCTGGGAGCACGGGACACACTTCCTGGTTCTGCACCAGATGGACCTACTGGCCTCGGCTTGTACCATCTCTACATTTGGTCTCTGAATTAAATAAACCATTTCATCTCAAAGTGCTGGACTGAGGAAGATAGTGTCTTTTGAAGAGAGAGAGGAGAGAGAGGAAAATACCCATTAATGAGCATCACTGAGGGGTCATTTATATACGGAAGGGGGCCCTGGCTTTGGGCCGCTAATCCAGCTGCCCTGTTCCCTCGCCCTGTCCCCATGTGTGGTGAAACCCAGCGACACTCGTGTCCCTTCTGGTCACTCCCTTTTACGCCCTTTCCCAGGAGTGGCCGCCTGCCTCACGGAAGTCATACTCCCCCGGGAGCCCTCTGGGTCAGGCCAACACCAAGCCCTCTGCATGACCAGGGTCGAGGGCTTCCTCTGCCTTATTGCTGCTGCTCTGCAGAGGGGCAGAGACCTGGGTCGTGGTGTTGGTGGTCTCCATTGTAAGTAGGGGGTGAGCGGAGGGAAGACTCTGGCCCCACTGGGGAGGAAGAGGAAGCAGAATGACGGGATCTTCCTCTGTGAGCTGAAGCTTTTTCTCTCCTAAGCAGCTAAAATGGCAATAGCTATCACCTCCAGAAGGGCGGCAGGAAGAGCTTGGCGGACGCCCCTCCCCAGTGACACAACCACTTAACTGATGAAAGATACTAAAAGCCAACCATTGAAGGTTTCTGGAAATTGTTCTGAGGGCATACAGGAAGTGGAGAAGCGTTTATTCTAGAAAAGCCTACTAAATCTCTAAGAACAATGAGTCTGTGGCATTTGAACCTCCATGTGCTCCCCTCCCTTCCCCATCCCCTGCTCCATGTGATGGAAACTGCTCCAGATGCGCTATCCTGAGTGAATGCAGCCAAGAAGATGGGGGACCCCTCTCCCCTCAGCTCCCCGCCGTTTGCCATTTCAGCCCCAGAAAGGGCAGGCGGCCAGTGCCTCTCATCCCCACAGCCCTGTGTTGTGGAAGCGCTATTCCAGGCCATCACGGCCCCCTACATCTGTGTGCTGGGGCCGCCATAACAAAGTACCACAGGGATGTCCCTGGCAGTCCAGTGGTTAAGACTCCACGCTTCCACTGCAGGGGACACAGGTTCGATCCCGGGTCAGGGAACTAAGATACCACATGCCGCCCAGCGAGGCCAAAAATAAAAATAAATAAATAAATAACCACAAACTGGTGGCTTTCACAACAGAAATTTATTGTCTCACAGTTCTAGAGGCTAGAAGACTGAAATCAAGGTGTCTGCAGGGCCACGCTTCCAATGAAGCCTGCTGGGAAATCCTTCTTTTCCTCTTCTTAGCTGCTGGTACTTTTCTGGCGTCCTTTGCCATCCCTTAGCGTGTAGACACCTCACTCTAATCCTCCATCTTCATGTGTGTCTTCGCATTTTTCTTCCCTCTGTGAGTGTCTGTCTCAGTGTCCAAATTTCCCCTTTTTATAAGGACACCAGTCATATTGGATTACAGCCTACCCTGATCATTTTATTTTGACTTAATGACCCTATCTTCATGTAAGGTCACATTCTGAGTCACTGGGGGTTCATATCTTTTGGGGGAGTACAATTCAACCGTAAGAATGCACTAGAAACATCTGTTTAAGAATCATTAAACAGGGC
This sequence comes from Lagenorhynchus albirostris, assembly GCF_949774975.1. Lineage (NCBI taxonomy): Eukaryota > Metazoa > Chordata > Mammalia > Artiodactyla > Delphinidae > Lagenorhynchus > Lagenorhynchus albirostris. The sequence continues at coordinate 11,392,005 of NC_083105.1, read as the reverse complement.
TTCCCTGGTGGTGCAGTGGTTGAGAGTCTGCCTGCCGGTGCAGGGGACACGGGTTCGTGCCCCAGTCCGGGAAGATCCCATATGCCGCGGAGCGGCTGGGCCCGTGAGCCATGGCCGCTGAGCCAGCGCGTCCAGAGCCTGTGCTCCGCAACGGGAGAGGCCACAACAGTGAGAGGCCCGCGTACCGGGAAAGAAAAAAAAAAAAAAGTCCTTAAACAGACCATGCAAACTATGTACCGGCAAATTCAATTGTTTGGCTTCTAACATGTTGCCTGAGCAGACTCGCTGAGGGACCCTGCTGCTGCAGAGCATCGAGACCCTAGAGAGCACACACTCTTCAAAGAATCATGAGCCCGATAAGAAGTGGCGGGGCTCTCCAATGACCCTCCCACCCCACCACCCACCCCCACTGAAGAAAAATCCCATGAGAGCTGGGGCCAGAACCCACAGCATCTGGGAGGTTGTTCCGGAATATGCAAAGGCAGTGCTGCTGTTAGAACGCTGAGCCCCAGGGGAGGCCGTGACATGGGGAGCCTGGACCAGGGGCTTTGGGGTTGGTCAAGGTCTGGGGATAAGGGCCGAAGTGACCCTGAGAGAGTGGTGTCCCCGTCTCCAAGCAGAAGCAGAAGAAAGTCCCCTCTGGAGTAAAGTGTCCCCAGTTGAGGCTAACAGGAGTCACTCAGATTAACATGAAGCAAAAAGGGGACTTCCCTGGTGGTCCAATGGGTAAGACTCCATGCTCCCAATGCAGGGGGCCCGGGTTCGATCCCTGGTCAGGGAACTAGATCCTGCATCTGTGCCGCAACTAAGAGTCTGCATACTGCAACTAAGAATTCCCCACACCACAACTACAGAGGATTCCGTGCACCACAACTAAAGATCCTGCGTGCTGCAATTAAGACCTGGCACAGCCCAAATAAATAAATATATAAGTAAATAATAATTTTTAAAAAAAGATGTGGACTTCCCTGGTGGCGCAGTGATTAAGAATCCGCCTGCCAATGCAGGGGACATGGGTTCAAACTCTGGTCAGGGAAGATCCCACATGCCGCAGAACAACTAAGCCCGTGCGCCACAACTACTGAGCCTGTGCTCTAGACCCCACGAGCCACAACTACTGAGTCCATGTGCCACAACTACTGAAGCCCGAGTGCCTGGAGCCTGTGTTCTGCAACGAGAGAATCCACTGCAATGAGAAGCCCGCGCACCGCAACGAAGAGTAGCCTCTGCTCGCCGCAACTAGGGAAAACCTGTGTGCAGAAACGAAGGCCCAATACAGCCAAAAAAATAAATAAATAAATTTATTTTTAAAAAAAAAAGATGAAGCAAAAAGCTCCTAGTCAAAGATCACTGACTCTGTGAGTGACAATAGGCAGTGACAATAAATAATAGCGTTAGACCCTCAGGGTCTACAGATTATTGAACTGTGTGACTAAAGTGTTTAAAGAAATGAAGGATTAAATCATAAAAATGAATGAGCTAAAGTGAATGACCAGGCAGATTTGCAAAAGAAAGATGGCATATATATTGAACTTGTACATATACCTATGTACAGGAGTATGTGTGTGTGTACATCTGTTGAAACAGAAAACCCAATGGATGAGTTGGATAGTATTATATATTACACACAGGTGATGAGAAAATTAGTGAATTGAAAGATAAAATTAGAAATTACCCAGAATATAACACAGAGAGACAAGTAGTTGGAGAGTATGAAAATGGAGTTGAGATAGGAACAATAGAATGAGAGTTTTTTAAAAAATCAGAATCTCAGAAAGAGAAAATACAGAGAATGGCAAAGAGGCAACATTTAAATAGGCGGCAGATGCACTGTTTCAAAACTGATGAAAAACTTAAACCTATGGATACATGAAGCATGTCTGGATAAGCTGGATAAATTAAAAGTGGTCACAACTGGCTACAATATTTCAAAACTACAGAACATGGAAGTGCAAGGGAAGATCTTAAAAGCAGTCAGAGAAAAGTGGCGATCGCTACAAAATAACAACAATTAGAATGAGAAGTGGACTTTTCAACGGCATCAGGAAGCCAAAGCCAATATAATTGTATCTTCAGATTTTTGAGACAAAATAACTTTCAAACTAGAATTCTATGCTCAGTAAAACTCTCTTTCAGTAATGAAGGTGAAATGAAGTCAAGTGTGGATACAAACTGAGGATCTGCCATCGAGATACCTGAACTACGCTGTACGTCAGAAGTTAATGCAACACTGTAAATCAACTATACTTCAATAAAAAAAAGAAAAGATACCTGAACGCTAAAAGTAGCGTTAAAGTACATGCTTCGAGAAGAGGGAGAATGGCCCTAGAGGGATAGTCTGAGATGCAAGAACAAATGATAAACAAAAAGGTGAACATAAGTTTGGACTTGTGTTGACTTAGCTAAGCTGGAACTATATTTCCAAGAGCTTCCTTCCCTGCACGGATCCAGAAGAGACATTTTGCAAGAGACTTTTAGAAAGCAAATGTGAAGCAGCAGCCGTTTTCCGTTCAAATAAGAAGTGCTGTCCAGACAAACCAGACAGCATGGGTAACCAGAGAAATATCTCCTGACTGATTGGCAACTGCTTGTACCAGTGGTGCATATTCAGTGCAGGGACGGGCGGAAAACAAACAAACAAACAAACAAAAACAGTGGTGAGGTGTTACCATCCTTCCTGGAAAAATGCTACGCACGCCCCCTTCCTGACCTTCAAATGAAAAGCAGTGTTTCACATGAAAGAATGCTCAACATTATTAATCATTAGAGAAATGCAAATCAAAACTACAATGAGGGCTTCCCTGGTGGTGCAGTGGTTGAGAGTCCGCCTGCCAATGCAGGGGACACAGGGTCGTGCCCCGGTCCGGGAAGATCCCACGTGCCGCGGAGCGGCTGGGCCCGTGAGCCATGGCCTCTGAGCCTGCGCGTCCAGAGCCTGTGCTCCACAGCGGGAGAGGCCACAACAGTGAGAGGCCCGCGTACCGCCCAAAAAGAAAAAAAAAAAGACTTACTGTAAAGCAATGGAAAAGAAAATGGTGTGATATTGGGACAGGGATTGACAATCTAGCAACGGAGCAAAACAGACAGCCCAGGAATACCATGCGTACATGATTTTTGATATGTGATAGAAGTAGCTTTGCAGATCTGTAGGGGAAAGGAGGAAGAAAATCAAAGAATGGTACTTGGGCAAATTGCTCAACTGTACGGGATCCCAAACAAATGAGACTGAATCCCTAAGTCAAACAATTCCCAAAGGCAGTTTTAGATATATTAGATTGTAGGAAAGAAAAGCAATGCTTTGAGAAGATATATAGAATACTACCTATCTAATCTTGGAGTAGGGAAGACATTCTTAAATAAAACAAAAATAAATATTAATACATTTGACTACGTTCTGTCAAACATACAAAGTTCTGTTCATCAAAAGATGCATGGGAAAAGATAAGGCAAAAACTAAAAGATATTTGCAAGATATATAAATGACAAAAGATTAGTATCTAAAATATTAAAGAATTCCCACATCTAGAAAAGAAAAATACAAACAATTCTATAATATTTAAAGTGAGCAACAAACATGAATATGTATTCCACCAGGGAGGAGAAAATAAAGGGCGAATTAATATACGAAAAGATGCTCAGTAATAATAAGAGGAATGTAAATTAATTCAGTTTCTTTGGAAAACCATTTTCCATTATTTTGGAGAGTTGAACATTTGTGTATTTTATGATCCAAGAGTGAACTCTTGCATGGGACCAGGAGACAGCAGCTCTCTTTGCAATAACCGCCAACAGAGGTTATCCATCCAAAGCTCTCAATCAGAGAACAGTAGGTTCATTCGTTGATTAGAGCACAATGGTGAAACACACAGCAACACAAATGATGTTTAGAAACATAACTGAATGAAAAACATCAAGTCTCAGAAGATAGGATTCTATTTTCATAAAGCTCAAAAACTATGAAGAAAAACTAGCAAACACAAAATTCAGGATAGAAGTTGCTTCCGGGAGGGAGGCAGGAAATACATAGGGGAGGAAGACAGTTGGATACAGATGGTGGGTAATGTGTTGCAGTACTCAGGGTGTGAGTGGTAGGTTCACAGCTGTTTGTTATACTTTGTAGCTTACATACATGTTACACATGTTCTTTTCTATGTACCACTAAGACATTAAGGGTATATTAGAGGTTGAAAATGTAAGAGGGGGAGGGATAAATTAGGAGGTTGGGAGTAACATATACACACTACTATATATAAGATAGGGAACTAACAAGGACCTACTGTACAGGACAGGGAACAATACTCAATATTTTGTAATAACCTCTAAGGGAAACAAATCTGAAAAAGAATATATATATTCACCTGAAACTTTGCTGTACACCTGAAACTCACACAACATTGTAAACCAACTATACTTCAATTTTAAAAAGTTTAAAAGTCAGTTTCCATGGGAGATTCATATTCTTCAGTCTTCAGAACTTTGCGTTCATTTTGTATTAATTAATTATTTGATCTCTTATGCTAAGAGAGCATTGGCTCCCTCCCTTGGGTCAATTTGTACATTTTTGGACATGAAGAGAGACTGATCAGTTCTTTCTCTCCCGGCTCCAGAATGGCCATGGCAGGACTGAGGGCTGACATTTCCTGTCTCTACAATAATTGGAGGAGGATGATTTTCTGAGAGGGAGTGACTTCTATGCTTTGCAGTGCCCAAGGCTGCAGTCCGTGAATGTGACCTTAATATGTTTTCTCGACTCTTCTGGCTGACGGACGTGATAGAAATGGGGTTTTCCGGGATGAGGTTGTGGATTGGTGAGCCTGGCCTTGGAGAAGAAAGACCAAGGCAGGGATCCAAGTAAGTGCTGTTGTGGCGAGAGACTTGGAACCCTCTTCCCAACCTGTAAACTTTGGGACTTTCCCCCTTTGAAATTCTGCCTAATGTTCCATTTCCCCAGAAGCTGGTGCAGTAAACCCGCACAATAGCCCTGGTTTGGAAGTCTGTCTTTAGGAGCAACAAGGAATGGACAAAAGGAAGGAAGGGGGGCCAACCGGGAAGGGAAGAGGGGGAGGGGGAGGAAAGCGAAGCAGCTGACAGCGGTGGGGAGGCTGTGAAGAGAGTGAAAGCAGGGGAGGCGCCTGGCTCAGTGAGTGAAAACATGGCTCCTGTCTCCATCACTTCCTAGCTGGGTAACTTGGGTAAGAGACTCAGTTTCCTCCTGTATAAAATGGGCTCATGATAATAGTACCTCCCTTTGTCATAGGGTTTGTGAAAATAAGGAAATATATCTTGTATTCCCTGGCATACCCCAAAAAATGCAGACTTAATAAAAAGAAGACCACCTAAAAAGAAGTCACTAAGCCTTAACACAAACTCTGAGCATTTGAGCTGGGGCCCATGGTCCAGCGGGGAATGGGGTGCAGTGCAGGCTGGCTGGAGTCTGGAGGGAATCGCAGACACTGTGATCATATTTTCCCACCCCAATCCACCCACCCCGTCCTATGACAATTCCCTCAAGGAAGAAATGCCCTTATAAACATGAAACCGCCCAAGCGCTGTGCTGGAGACGCGGTTATTACTGTTAAGTGGACTTTTATGAGCCATGCCCTTTTCCTCTCATGCCTGTCCAGAATACATCAGGAGGTTTCCGGTAAGGCTGGTTTGACTTTTTCACCCATTTGACATTAAACAGTGTACACTTGGACCCAAATAACACCCATTGGGATGTTTGGTGGCATTGGTCCGGGGCTTATGTCCTTCCTGTTTGGAAATTGGGGCCTTTGAGAAGGAACATTAGCTCCTGTGGATGCTGAAGTCTTATAACCTCAGAAACCTGGGCGACTGGAATCCTGGAATCCCCATGATTGAGTCACAGAACCTCTGAAGATCAGGGTGGTGTTTGGAAGAGGCGGGTGGGGCAGAGGCTTCCCAAACAACAAACCAACGTGGGACGGATGAGATGAAAGTCATACAAAAAGGACAAAACATTTTGCAACCTGAAGCCAAAAGATACCTGGTGATGGCCCAACAGTGGTGCTACCTGCCCCCTTGTCCCAGGGAAAGCAGAGGTCATCTGGTAGGGGCCACTGCTGCCAGCCTTCTGGGAATGGGTGGCCAGAGGATGAAGCCAGATGAAGCCAGACTTTCCTCTGAATAATATCTCGTCAAGGCTGTTGGCACCTGTCCTGCAGAGTTAAGGAAAGATGTAAAGGAAGTCAGTGAAAGTCTGCAAGTCAGAAAATATCAATAGCTGGAAAGTGTTAAGATCTCTTGCCAAAGGGGAAAAGTAAAGTTCTTTTGGAAAAATATAATTTTTTTGGTAATAAGTAAATAAAAATAAGTAAAATTTTTTTTCTATGCACTGAAAGCATCCACTTCTATCAGGTGAATGGTTCAAAGATTAAAATATACTTGAGGAATAGCAAATGATTTGCTTGACTTAATCTGACCGAATGGAAGAGGTAAATTTACTCCCAGTCAAAAACATCCAGGATATGGACCTAGAGATTATCACACTAAGTGAAGTAAATCAGACAGAGAAAGACAAATACCATTTGATATCATGTATATGTGGAATCTAAAATATGAACTTACTTACAAAACAGAAACAGACTCACAGACATAGAAAACAAATTTATGGTTACCAAAGGGGAAAGGGAGTGGGGGAGAGATAAATTAGGAGTTTTGGACTAGCAGATACAAACTACCGTATATAAAATAGATAAACAACAAGGTCCTACTGTATAGCACAGGGAACTATATTCAGTATCCTGTAATAAACCACAATGGAAAAGAATATGAGAAAGAATATATATATGTGTGTGTATATATATATATATATATACATATGTAACTGAATCACTTGACTGTACACCAGAAACTAAAACAACGTTGTAGATCAACTATACTTCAATTTTTAAAAGGCTGTACTAAGATATACACTCAAAAACAAATCAAAATTAAATTAGAGAAAATTCTAGAATGTGACCTACAGAAAAGGAAGGAAGAAAAAAGACAGAAAAACAAAAAATAAAATAAAACCAAAACAAAAACATCCAGGATCATATACTGAGCACGTCCTTCTGCCCAGGGCCAGCTCTAAGCACTTCCATGGACCACCGCACTGAATTTTCCAAGTGGTCCCGTGTAAAAACGAAAGTAGCATCCCCAGTTTGGAAATGAGGAAACGGAGGTATGGAGAGACTGAGGAAGTTGTTTGAAGTCCCGCTGACAGTAGCATTTGGACCCAGGCAGTCTGTCTCATTCTTTTAAACACTCCCGATCGTACCACGAGAGCATCTGCCTTTATTTTTGGAATCCAATTCTTTGAATGCTTCAGTTCCTTCCAATATTTTCCCTTAATTTTTGAAACATCATATTTTCTCCTGTCAAACTCAAGGACTGCACCATTCCTGGGTTTCTTGACATGGTGATCGGGTTAGAGAGAGGTCCACTGTAATTCCTCTAACGTTGAGTTGTGGATGCTTGCCATGTTTGGAACAAGTTCGAGATCTTATTTTTACCTCTGGTCTAGTGTCAGAATCTCCTTGGTTAGGCAGAGGAGGCTACTGGCTTCAAATCCACACCAAATGTGCTCTCGTGGGGAATGGCATCGCAAAAGGGCTTCTTCCAACTGTTCCTTGGAGTTGTTGCATTTGAAGATCATGAAATTTAAAGAATATCTCGACCCTTGGGCTTTCAGTAGCGTGTCAGAGAATAAACTTACCTCCAAATACTTATCCTGATCTCTGCATGCAGACACCCAGAAGCCGGGTGGCCCTTCTGGTGGCACATGGGTCTGTTGTAGGAACAGAAATAAACTGGAGAAATAATGATCATGATGAGCATTTCTTGAACTTTTATCATGTGCCTGACACTGATCTAAGCGCTTACCATCCATCAGCACCTTCCCTCTTTGTGACACCCCATGAAGTTCAAGAATTGGAGATATAGGGGGCTGTTAGGAGTTTTGCCCCCAGTCTCAAGCTGGGGAACAAATGGCTCCAGGGGAAGAATATTTCTCCTTTGTGATCCAGTGTTTCTTTCTGTCTCAGAGTTCTGAGAATTTGTTCTTTTGCATAGAGGATGAGGTTACATTACCTTGGGGAATAAACTTGTCTTTGATGACAACTCCAGGCAGTGGCTGGAACTCGCTGCTTCCTAGCGGCCCAAGGTCTTCCATTAACTAGCCCAAGTGGTGGCCTCACGGGTCAGGGCAGAGAGCAGTGGCCCTGATAGCCGGAAGCTCCAGGCCAGACCACGCCCCCTTCCCCCTCCGCGTCACCTCGGCTTATCAATTTACAGCAAGAAATATAATTGCAGGGACACGGAACACTTGCAGTCTCTATCCAGTATTCTCTCCGAGCCATCCCGGGGAGATGAATTCTAATCCTCAAGGCCTGGAATGGGGAGGTAAGTGGGTGATTAGCATGTTTAATTATTTAGCGGATGGTGTTCATCTCACCGGAGAGATCTGTGCCTTAGTTTCCCCAGGGTCCCATCCTCTGAATAGGACTTGAATGGCTTTGGACTCCGTAGCTGCCCTTGTCTGTCTGCCCTGCCAAGGGCTCTATGTCTCCTTCCTGATGGGCCCAGCTGTCTTTAGATACATTAGCAGTTTCAGTGACCAGTAAGCTTTTGGTTCTCTTTTCTTGCCCTGTTCATAAATAATACATGTTGAGGACTTCCCTGGTGGCGCAGTGGTTAAGAATCTGCCTGCCAATGCAGGGGACATGGGTTCGAGCCCTGGTCAGGGAAGATCCCGCATGCTGCAGGGCAACTAAGCCCGTGTGACACAAAGGCAGAGCCTGTGCTCTAGAGCCCTCGAGCCACAACCACTGAAGCCTAGAGCCCGTGCTCTGCAACAAGAGAAGCCACCGCAATGAGAAGCCCGTGCACTGCAAGGAAGAGTAGCCCCCGCTCGCCGCAACTTGAGAAAGCCCGTGTGCAGCAACAAAGACCCAACGCAACCAAAAATAAATAATTAAAAAAAAATACATGTTGAAAAATTAGAAACTACAGGGGCTTCCCTGGTGGCGCAGTGGTTGAGAGTCTGCCTGCTGATGCAGGAGACACAGGGTCGTGCCCCGGTCCGGGAAGATCCCACATGCCGCGGAGCGGCTGGGCCCGTGAGCCATGGCCGCAGAGCCTGCGCGTCTGGAGCCTGTGCTCCGCAACGGGAGAGGCCACAACAGTGAGGCCCGCGTACTGCAAAAAAAAAAAAAAATTAGAAACTACAGCTAAGCAAAAGAAGTAAACAAAAATCACCCATAGTCCTAGCCAGAGAAAAAAACTTTTGACGTTTTTCGATGTATGCCCTTCCAGTCTTTTCCTTTTATATTTTTATATTTATATTTCCTCTTATATTTGCAAAAATACATGATTTATAATTTGAGGACAAAAAGTATTATTTTTCAACCAGCATTTTCACTTAACAGTACATTGAGAACATATTTTTATTCATGAGTATGCCCCATAATTGATTGACAGGGAACCCTGCTCAATACTCTGTAATAACCTAAATGGGAAAAGAATTTGAAAAAGAATAGATACATGTATATGTATAACTGAATCACTTAGCTGTACACCTGAAACTAACACAACATCGTTAATCACCTCTACTCCAATATAAAATAAAAATTTTTTAAATAAATAAAATTTTAAAACATTTTTTAAAAAATAAAAAAACAAGGGATTCCCTGATCAACTTAGCTGTAGGAATTCAGTGATGGTTTTTTTTTGGGGGGGGCGGGCAGGTAGGGAAGATTTTTTTAAATTGTATCTCCTTCAAATATACAATAAATATATAAAATATATAGGATATAACTTGGCATTATAAGTGCACAATTTATTGACATTAATATGAAATTCATCTTTTGATTGGACAACCCAGCCCCTTCCCAAGCCACCCTGCCACACACATGTCCTTATTTTCCTCCCATATCGATAACCTGCCTGTGCTGGTTATTAAGCTATTGTCTCTCAGCTCCAAATCGGTCCTTCTGTCCTCTGCTTTGTTGTCATTTTGAGCCTGGGACTCCCCAACCACATTTCTGCTTTTTCAGCTGGTACCCTCTTAGCGTCTGTTAACGGGGACCCAAGAGAGATGCTTTGAGGCTGGAGGAGGAAGAAAGGACTTGCCCCTTCCTGCCTCCTAGCTGTTCTCATGGGCCTCACTCTGGGAACTCTACCTCACCCCAGCCGTGACAATTCTTTCCTCTCCATTTTGTGGTTTTTCCAGCACTGGCAGGACCAGCTTCATTGGGCAACTCTGCCCCCGACCTCCCAAGACACTGGCACCAGCTGAACAATGTCCCTTCTTCAGGCGTCTGAGCTTCACCTGAATGGGGTCCCTTCTCCCAATTTCTATGTTTTTATAATTCCAAGCTCTTCCCTTTTTTCCCCCAGCACTTGGGCTGGTAGCTACATTCTGCAGTTGCTGCCTCCATGATACCTTAAAGTGCCCGCTCTCTCTTTTTAACCTTTTAGTTACCAAGTTAACAACTTTATACTTAACAATTATTTATGTCAGATTCTCTCTGGTCAAATAAATCGTGTGATTTCTTTTTTTAAAATTTATTTTAAACATTGTAAAGCAACTATACTCCAATAAAAATTAATTAAAAAGTAAGACAAATGAATCAAAATAAAGTTTATTTTATCAATGTATAGTTGATTTACAATGTTGTGTTCGTTTCTGCTACACAGCAAAGTTAAATATGTAATCTCTGGATCAGACCTTGACTTATACAATAAATATAAATTAATTTTATTTATTGCATTGTCATTTTCTGGGACTTAGAAAGTCTGTATTCCAGACCTGATTCTACCATTAGTATATAAAGTAGCTAGTATATAAAGTATATAGCATATAAAGTAATTAAGTAAACAATTCCTCAGCTTGTCCTCTCACTCTGCTGTCATCCTCTTGGGATACAAAGTTCTACCTACTAGACTGCTCTTATTTCCAGGCTATATTAATACTAATACTAATACTACTCATTTATTATGAGTTTTTTATGTGCCACATAGTTTCTTAGTTGAATGTTCTAATTTAGTCCTCAAAACAGCTTCATAAAGAAGACACTAGTCTTATCTTTACTTTATAAACAAAGACATTGATACACAGAGAGGTTAGAAGATGGCAGTGCCCAAGGACTCACAGCTCTAGGTGGCAGGGACGGAAATCAACCCCAGGTAGATGGACTCCAGAATCCAGGTACTTCACCTGTTGGCTGTGGGATTGTAGAAAGAAACAGGCTCTGAACCACAGCTCTGCCACTCATGTGATGAATGACCAAGAGGCTGAGGTACTGGATGGATTGGATCTTGGAAATGATGCCCTAAGGAGTGGAGGGAGGGAGACAGCAAACCAGGTCCTCAAGCCATCAGTGATTGACAGGGGTCGACTGTAGCATCAGTAGATGCCAGCAACATGGAAGGAAGCTGGGTAGAGTCTGATGCCGTGAACTTCAAATGAGCTGGGGATTTTAGAAGACAGGAATGGGAGAAAAAATCCTCTGCTGGAGAGAGCTGTAGAGGAAGCAAATGTCCTCAGGGGAGGGCAGGCTTGATTCAGAGCTGGACGGGTATCATAGTTTTCGGGACTGCCTTAACACAGTAGCATAGACTGAGTGGCTCAACCAACAAAATCTGTCTTAGCTCTGGAGGCCAGAAGCCTGAAGTCAAGTTATTGGCAGGGCTGGTTCCTTCTAAGGACTGTGAAGGAAGGATCTGTCCCGGGCCTCTCTCCTGGGCTTGCAGATGGCAGTGTTTATATTCACAGACTGTTCTTTCTGTATGCATGCCTGTTTCCAAATTTCCTCTTTTTATGAGGATACCAGTTCTATTGCCTTAGGGGTCCATTTTGACCTCATTTGACCCCTAATGACCTCATTTGAACTTGATTGCTTCTGTAAAGACTCTATCTCCAAATAAGGGCACATTCTGAGGTCCTGGTGGTTAGGACTTCAGCATATGAATGGGGTGGGGGTGGGGTTGCAATTCAACCCTTAACAGGAATTAAGGGAACAGTCAGAGAAGAGAGCCTGAGCTGTTGCTAGACCAGGAGTTCCCAGGAGTGCAGGGTAGGGTTTGGAAAGGCTGAGGGATCAGACAAGGGGTCCAATTAGGAAGCACACAGAGAACTTGGGAATGAATTTCTGGGTCACAGGGGAAGCCTTGGGAGCCTGGAATTCTGGCAGTGACTGGGATGAATCAGAAAGTCAATGTGCTGGGTCTGGCCCTGATGGTCTCTTGGGGAAGATGGTAACCAGTTCCAGCTGGCCTGGGGCCACCAGACAGCTGACCTCTCTTCCATTGTTGATAGTTCAGGGCCAAGTTGGGAATGAAGGCCTCCTCAGGGCCCTCTCTCAGGCAGCATTGAGGCTGGGTGTGGTTTCTCCTCCTAAAAACAAAAGGACAAGGGACCTTCCGCAAGGCCATCAAAGTCGAGATAACATCACTGAGCACCACTGACAATTCTGTGTAGAGGAATGTCCGTGGAATTTCCAGAACCTTTGTGACTTCTCTCAATGAGCCAGGTTCATTACCCCTGTCAAGTTTTATCTTGTAATCAGCAGGGAAACAAAATCCTAAGAATGTGGAACGCCCTTATGGCAGTTTTGAGGCCTCCTGCCTTAGTGGGTGTTGAGGGAGAAGGAGGCTGCAGAGGGAGTGGCCCCTTGAAGAGAGACAGTGATGCAGAGAATCTCTGAAGCCTACAGGAGAACTAACTGCATGGAAAGCCACCCCATCGGCCAGGCTGGGAAGAAGGATCAGAGCTGGGGGTCAGGTCTTGAGGCAGCACCCAGATGGGAGAGGCCCTGATGGCCTTGTACCCCAGGGCTGATGAGCCCATGCAGTCTGAATCTACTCAGCTCTCCTCATCTGCGTTCCCACCAAACTCCAAAGCTCCCCCCTTACCTGAGACAGCCTGGTGTGAGAGGACCCATGTGTCCCGTCAGCTCCCCCATTCCCATGCTAATCACCCCAAAACACATGCTTGCCATTTCCTCTGTCATACTCAAGAAACCATCAATTCAACAGAATCAAATTATGCAACAGAGAGAGCAGTCTAGAGATAAGACTAAAACCACAGTCTAGAGAGAAGCAGAATCTCATGCAGAACCCCGGGGAAGATGTGTCTGAATCTAGGAACAGAGTCTAAGCACTCCCTGAGCCTTGGGCAGGTCCCTGCCAATGGTGGGGTTGGATGGCGGTCCCCAGGATGGGAAAAGGAGGCCATGTGAGCCTTGAACTCCCTCCCATCTCTCTGTTGGCTCCCTCAACCAGTGCCAGTGTCCCATGTTCCCCAAGGCTGTGTGGGATCCCAGCCTAGGCTGCCATCTCTGAGCCCAGCAGTCCACACCCACCTCTCCTGACTGTTCTATCAGACTTCTGCCTTCAGAATGGCCTCGATCAGAGGCAGCTTCATGCCTCGTGTCACACTCACAGGATCTGTTTGTCTAGGCCTCTCCCCAAGATGCCTCCCAGGGGTCCCTGCATTCTCACCTGGAGCATGGCCTTTAACCTCACAGGTCAGTGGTCTCAGAGATAGTCCCAGTTCCTCCTTTCCCCAAGGCTGAACCTCCTCACTCCCCAGCTGGAGACTCAGATCCATCCTCAGCCCTAGAACCATTCCTAACCCACAAGAGGAGGAATGAACAGGGTCACAGCTCTTCCCCACCCCTCCTTGAGGCTCTGTTCTCACCTCTGGGTCCAGTCTTGTTTCTGAAAGCCGGGGCTCTCTTATGCCTGACAGCTGAATTCCTACGTTCCTCCCCATGACAGAGTCTCTAACCTAAAAAGCTCAAGATGATCCTCAACTTGATAAAGAATATCTACCAAAAGCCTACCACTAGCATCACACTAATGGTGACAAATTCAAAGCTTTCCCACTAAGATCAGGTACAAGGAAAGGATATACCCTCTCACTACTTCTTTCCAACATTGCACTGGAAGTTCTAGGTTATGCAATAAGACAAGAAAAGGAAATAGAAAGGTATGCAGCTGGGGAAGGAAGAAATAAAACTGTCTTTGTTCGCAAATGGCATTATCGTCTATGTAGAAAATCAAAAGAACTGACCAAAAAAAATCTCCTGAAAATAATAAGCAATTACAACAAGGTTGCAAGATACAAGGTTAATATACAAAAGTCAAAAGTCAATCACTCTCCTGTATATCAGCAATGAAAATGTGGACTTTGAAATTAAAAACACAATATCGTTTACATTAGCACCCCCAAAATGAAATACTTAGATACAAATCTAACAAAATATGTACAAGATCCATATGAGGAAAACTCTGATTAATAAAATCAAAGAACAAAGTAAACAGAAAGATGCTCATGGATAGAAAGACTCAATATTGTCAAGATGTCAATTCTTCCCAACTTGATCTATAGAGTCAACGCAATCCCAATCAAAATCCCAGGAAGTTATTTTGTGGATGTCAACAAACTGATTCTAAAGCTAATATGGAGAAGCAAAAGACCCAGAATAATCAGCATAATATTGAAGGAGAAGAACAAATTAGAGGATTGACACTACCCAACTTCAAATCACTGTAAAAACTACAGTAATCAAGACAGCACAGCACTGCTGAAAGAACAGACAAATAGATTAATGCAACAGAATAGAGAGCCTAGAAATAGATCCACGGAAATATAGTCAATTGATCTCTGACAAAGGAGTAAATGCAATACGATGGAGCAAAGATAGTCTTTTCACAAATGGTACTGCACAAATTGAATCTAGACACAGACCTTACATCCTTCACAAAAATTGACTCAAAGTGGATCATAAACCTAAATATAAAATGCAAAACTATAAAATTCCTGGAAGGTAACACAGGAGAAATTCTAGATGACCTTGGGTTTGGTGATGCCACCAAAGGCACAATCCATAAACGAAAAAATTGATAAGCTGGAAAATATTTAAATATCTGCTCTGGGAAAGATAGTGTCAAGAGGATGAAAAGACAAGCCACGGAGTGGGAGAAAATATTTGCAAAAGACACACCTGATAAAGGACTATTATAGAAAATACACAAAGAACCCTTCAAACTCAACAATAAGGAAATGAACAACCTGATTAAAAAATGGGTCAAAGACCTTAACAGACACCTCATCAAAGAAGATATACGGACATCGAATAATACGTCGTCAGGGAAATGCAAATTTAAAAAACAATGAGAGGGCTTCCCTGGTGGCGCAGTAGTTGAGAGTCCGCCTGCCGATGCAGGGGACACGGGTTCATGCCCCGGTCCGGGAAGATCCCACATGCCGTGGAGCGGCTGGGCCCGTGAGCCATGGCCGCTGAGCCTGCGCGTCTGGAGCCTGTGCTCCGCAACGGGAGAGGCCACAACAGTGAGAGGCCCGCATACCGCAAAAAAAACACAAAACAACAATGAGACATTATTACACACCTATTAGAATGGCCAGAATCCAGAACACTGACAACACCAAATGCTGGTGAAGATGCGGAACAGTAAGAATGCTTATTCATTGCTAATGGGAGTGCAAAATGGTACAGTCACTTAGGGAGCCAGTTTGGCGGCTTCTTCCAAAGGGGTTGAAACCTTACGTTTACACAGAAACTTGCATATAGATGTTTATAGCAGCTTCATTTAGAGCTGCCATAACTTGAAAGCAATCAAGATGCTCTCCAGTAAGGGAATGAATAAGTAAACTGGGATTCATCCAGACAATGGAGTATCATTCAGTACTAAAAGAAAAAAGGAGCTATCAGGATGTGAAAAGACATGGAAGAAACTTAAATGCATATTACTAAATGAAAGAAGCTGATCTGAAAAGGCTACATACTGTGTGATTCCAACTATACAACATATTGGAAAAGGAAAAACTATGGAGACGGTCAAAAGATCAGTGATGGCCAGGGGTTAGGAGAGGGATGAATGGGTGGAGCTCAGATGATCTTTCGGGCAGTGCAGCCGCTCTGTGTGATACTGTAGTGATGGATACACATCTTTAGACATTTGTCCAAACCCAGAATGTACAACACCATGGACTTTGGGTGATAATGATGTGTCAGCGTAGGTTCATCACTAGTGACTAAAGTCCCACTCTGATGCAGGAGGGTACCAGCAGAAAGGGCGTGGCAGTTGCACTGCAGTCCCATTGAGGAGTGGTCTTGAAAAACCAATGAAAAATCCTCCCAATGGGCATTTTTGAGCAGAGCATTTGGCTATCTACTTAGTATGGAAAGAGAAGTGGCCCAGAGTTAGAGTAAATATAGACTCATGTGTAGGCTGTTGTTGTGTCAGCAGCAGAGCTCAACTTCTGCTGTTAGTCTTGCTTCCTGTCCTTCCCTCTTACAGGTTTTGATTCCCAAGGACACATCTTAGTAAACACCCCACAACACGCTAAACACCAGCTCAGAGTCTGCCTAACAGGATCCCAGCCTAGGACACAGAGAGAGAAAGCAGGTGAGCGAGACCCTGCGATGGAAGAGCCCGTAGGAGCCATGAGTAATACAGGGAGTCGGGCTGAGGGTGCAAACAGGCAGGGACAGGAGGGAGGGGGCAGAAATAGAGGGGAGTGGTCACAGTGGTGGCAGGTGCTACTGCTGAACAGCTGACAGTGTAACCAGTCCTTAGAGCTGTCTCAAATTCTCAGCCACACGCAAGTCCCCATCTACTCTCCCAGTTCTGCAAAGCTTGGCTCTGTGGGCTCCCGAGGATTCCCATCATCCTGCAGAGGGCACAGACTGCTCATTGTTCCCCAGTGTCTGCATTTCCCTTTTCCTAATAAAATAATTTGTGCTGGATACAGAGTGTAGTGGGTTCCCCAAAAGATATGTCTGCATCCCAACCCCCAAAACACGTGAATGTGACCTTATTTGGAAAAGGAGTCTTTGCAAATGTAATTAAGTTAAAGATCTTGAGATGAGACCATCCTGGAATATCCAAGTTGCCACTAAATCCAATGACAAGTGTCTTTATAAGAAGAAGGCGGAGGATAGACAGAGAGAGAAGGGAAGACCATACGAAGACAGAGGCAGAGATTGGAGTGTTGCAGCCACAAGCCATGGAACGCCTGGAGCAGGAAGAGGCAAGGATGGCTCCTCCCTAGAGCCTCCAGAGGGAGCACAGCCCTATGACACAACAATTTTGGACCTTTGGCCTCTGAAATTGAAAGAGAAAAGATTTCTGTTATTGTAAGCCACAGAGTTTGTGCTCATTTGTAACCACAACCCTAGGAAACTAACATACATAGTTGCCATGAATAAAGACCGAGTTTCCCAGTTTCCCTTGCAGCTGAGTGTGGCCATGAGACAAAGCCCCATCTGTGGGAGTAAGCAGAAGGAATGTGTGCCTCTCCCAAGCTCTGTTTCTACCAGATGAGGCAGCTTTGAGAAACTTAGAATCCAGGAATAGAACAAAACTTACCTGCAGAGATACCCTCACAGGAAGAGCAACAAACAAACTGTTCCCAAATTTGTGGCCCAGATCAAGCTTTCATCTGTCTGAAGTGTAATGGGGAAAATTAAAACAATTGTATTTAAAATTTATGACTATTTATTCTGAGATTATATCCTTTCCTTAAAAAAACAAAAAAAACCAACAAACATTCTTTCTCTAGTGAAATCAACAGTGGTAGGTGGTGTGGTGACTGGTTTTGACATTTTTTTTTTACGGTACGTGGGCCTCTCACCGTTGTGGCCTCTCCCGTTGCGGAGCACAGGCTCCGGACTCGCAGGCCCAGCGGCCATGGCCCGCGGGCCCAGCCGCTCCGCGGCATGTGGGATCTTCCCGGACCGGGGCACGAACCCACGTCCCCTGCATCGGCAGGCGGACTCTCAACCACTGTGCCACCAGGGAAGCCCTGGTTTTGACTTTTTTAATTTCATAGTTCCTTTTATTTACCTAACATTCCAGGAAGGGAACTAGAAAAAAGATGAACATCCCCAATATAAGAATCAGGAATTGATGGCAAGCTACACAAGCAGCCTTGAACAAAAAGGGAACTGACTGACCCGTGGTTGCTTTTGAAAATGTCCGTACCTAGCACCGCCCTTCCACCCAAATACTGGCAACCCTACGGTGGTCACTATAATAATTGGGGGAAAACTGGGATGGGAAGCTTTACCGGTGTGTAACTTTGCAAAATCTGAGACATCTGAGGTAGAGCACAAGGTAGGGCAGATGTCAAGGGTCTGACAACGTCTTATTCAAGGAATCCATGTCCTTAGAGAACAGACTTGTGATTGCCAAGAGGGAGGGATGGATTGGGAGTTTGGGGTTAGCAGATGCAAACCATTATACATAGAATGGATAAGCAACAAGGTCCTACTGTATAGCACAGGGAACTATATTCAATATCCTGTAATACACCATAATGGAAAATAATGTTTAAAAGAATGTATATATATGTATAACTGAATCACTTTGCTGTACAGCAGAAATTAACACAACATTGTGAATCAACTATACTTCAATAAAAAAAACCCAAACAAACAAAGAATCCATGTTTCTGTGAGGGTTAAAGATGGGGAAACCTGTCTGGGTGGGGAATTAAGGAAAGTTTCATGGAGAAATGGAATGAGTTTGAAATGGGTTTGAAATGAGCTTTAAGGATGAATAGAATTTATATTTTTTGCGAATATTTTGAATAGGTAATACAATCAAAAATTAAAATTATATTCAGTGAAGGTTCTCACTTGATCTCCTAACAATCTCCTTCCCACCCGAGGTGATATTTAAAAATTGAGTTTTATTGTAATTTTTAAATGATTATAACAGTAGTATATCCCCACAGAAAAATTTGGAAAAGTCCATCTAGTGTATATCTTTCTACCTGTCTACGTACCTCCCCATTCCATTTCTCCTTGGAGGGAAGAGAGAGTTTGTTTCTTCTCTGGAGACGTGGGAACCCAGGACCACTGTCCATGCCTCCACACGACACTGTCACGGTCACGAGGCCATGCTGGGTCCTAAGGTTTGGAAAGCCAATTTGCAGTGTAGTGCTTTGTCCTTCAGGGGAAGAAAGCATGGAAAAGAGTGGATATCTGGGATCATATCAAAGTGAATGGCAGGCTTATGACGCTGCCCATCTTGTGCAGTCCTGTCAAAGTTTCTCGGCTGGACATACTAAGTGATCAAGGAAGATACCCCCAATTCCTTGCAGACACACAGTTACTTCCTCATAACTTCTTGGCTGCCTGTACAGAAGCAAAATTTCCTGTTATTTTCTTTTCTTTTCTTTTGTTTATTATATTTTCTGGCCACACCTTGAGGCATGCAGGATCTTAGTTCCCCGACCAGGAATTGAACCCATGCCCCCTGCAGTGGAAGCATGGAGTCCTGACCACTGGACCGGCTGGGAGGTCCCTCCGGTTGTTTTCAGATTGTAAGGAAATTATGATCATAGCTGCTACTTCATGGCAATGTTTATTACCGATCAGCTCAGGCATCATGCAAGAGAGCTGAATGCATGAGAAGCTTCAGATACCAGAATCTCTTCAGGAATATCAAATGAATACACAGAATTTCAGGGGAACATTTTCAAAACAAGGGAGTTTTAAAAAATGGTGTCCCTTGGGTAGACACTGGCCTGTAGTCATGCCCCACGGCACCTTTGCACAAGGCTGTGTGGGAGGCTGAGTTGCTGGAGGTCTGAGGCTCACAGATGGGGTTGCATCTGAGCACCAGACACGAAATACCAAAATGTTAGGGGGATGCATGGGGTATTGATCAAATGGAGCTGTCTATGATAGAAAGCAAGGAAAAGCATCAAGTTAAATAGGTAAATTCAGTGGTGTAAGTTAAGCAGCTTTCAGTTAAGGAGTTTAAGTCATGCCTTTGCTCTGCAGTCAGATCTTGTGTGGAAAAAAAAACCCAAAATGAGGCCAGAAAGCAAGCAATCACTGAGGATCAGCTTACGTACTTCGACCCTCAGGAGGGAGGGGCCCCGGAGCAGAGCTCCAGCCTAGCCTGGTAAAGTCAAGGAACTCAGGGCCACCCTGCACACGCTCCACTCTGGCTGCCCTGCCGTTGGTAACAACGGCATTACAACGAGAAGAGTTTAATATACACGAAAGAGACAAGTAGTCGAGGTGAGGCACCATCTGGAGTCATTCTTCACTCCTCAAGCTTTGATGCGCTTACACATCACCCGGAGAATCTTGTTAAAATATGGATTCTGGTTCACTGGATCTGCAGTGAGGCCTGAGATTCTGCTTTTCTGGTAAGATGCCAGGTGATGCTGCTGCTGGTGGTCGAGGGGCCACGCTTGGAGTCACAAGGACTTGGCTGGCATCACTTTGGGGGAAGATCTGGGAGTGTTTGTGGAGCAAAGAAGGATGCCATGAATGGGGGAAGAATATATAGTATATAAAAGGGTGCAGCAAAGAGGGCCCCCTCAGCTGCAAGCGGCCAGAAAACCACTGAAAGTAACTGAGCAGTAAGACATGGTGCCTGGAGGGGGAACAGTACCGTGTGAGTCAATGCAGGGTCTCGACCTCATCAGGAACCCACGTGCTTTCCCTCCTTCTGCTCTAACAGCTCAGAATGTAGGGGATGATGGCTGGCGTGGCTCCGGACGTCACAGGCAGAGGACAATGTCAGGAGGTAGGAATGATGTCTTCCCTTGGAAAGCAAGGTTACCCTTCATGACTCTTTGGCCAGATTGAGTGCACATGCCTCTTCCTTAAGCCCATCCCTGGCAAGAGGAGAATTACCATACATAGCTCAGACTGATCAAGTTCTGCCTCCTTGGGCCTTGGGACAAGAATATATCATAGCCAAGATCTGATTATTCCAATATCTTTGGTTCTTGAGGGTCAGTATCTATTGTTTGTTGTTTCTAGCTCATTTCCTTGTGAATATGGTGATCGTTCATCACAGGCTTATGTGGCTGGGTGGAAAGTCAACATGGTTTGGCCAAAAAAATGGTGTCTTCTACTAGAAGACAACTAGATCTTAGTGCCTGAGAGGCATTGGGGTTCAGCTGTCCCATTGCTCCTTCTGGTCAAGTTGGTATTGTAATAAGTCACATGGTTCCGTAGTCACACTGACACACCTGCTCCCTCTTTCATTATGGCCGCCTGGAGGGAAACCACAGAAAGCAAAGACCCGGCACAGACAGAGAAGGATGTTCTCTCTTCTAACACCCTGTGCTGGGGTTCACAGCAATCTAGGCAACCTGCCTTTACCATGACTGCAGGGTTGGAACAGAACACACCACCGGAAATGGCCATTCAGACCCCAAGGAGCTCTCACTGGTGGTCTCTCTACTTGGGCTTCACTTGTGACCATATTTACAGGGTCTCTGCAGCCCACCACAATCCTTCTCCTATTACTCCTCTTACCTTAGACCATGGGCTCTAACCTAAATCCTCCACTTCCTTCTTCCTGCTCTGCCAGGGACCCTTCAGATTCCTGCAACTTAGTTATGCGGAGCAAGTTTCTGGCTAGAGAGCAAGGGCTTCACCTTTCCTAAGCAGAAAGGATCCTGTAGATTTCTCCAGGGTTCGGGGATAAAACAGATCTGGGCTTCTCAGCATGTTATATGGATGAAACTTTCTTGGGAAAGCAACTTGAGCTGAGCCGAGGGCATGGATGGGCCTTGGAAACGCTGTCACTTAAGGGGTGGGCAGAGAAAGAAGAGATGATGAAGGAGAAATCGAAGAAAATAGGAAAGCGTAGTGTTCCAAGGCCAAGGCATAAACATGCCTCAGGTACCGAGTGTTCAACAGCGTCTAAGCTCTGTTTCCACAGTGAGGTGACCATGGATTTGGCAACGTGGAGGGCCTTGCTGGCCTTGTCAGAGGCAGTGTAGACGGAGCAGACTTCCCTGGGCTGAGGAGTAAGTGGGAGGTGAGAAGTGATGGTGGTGACTGTAGACAAGATTTTTAGAAGTGGCAAGTGTCTCTTCTGCCCAAGGAGGTGGACCCGACCATCCCATTTAATGCTGCAAACTGCTCTTCCCTCACCCACCCAATCCCCTTACCCTACTCCACCTGTTTTTCCCATGGTAGCATTTATCCGCTTCAAAAATATTACGTGCATTTATCCTTCACTAACTTACGATCTTCGGTGAGTGTGTCTCTCCCTCGTGAGACCAAAATGGTCCCGAAGACGGAGACCCTTGTCAGCTGTGTTCACTGATATATCCTAAGCGCCTAGAACAAAGGGTTGGCACCCAGTGGGTGTTCAAAAATATTGGTTAAGTGAATGAGGAGGAGGAGGATGGTGATTGAGAGGAATGCTGGGGCAAAGGAGGGGGTTGTTTTTAAAGCTGACAGCAGCCTGTTTATGTTTATGGCTGAGAGGACAGTTTGAAAACACAAAAGAGAGAAGTGGAAAATAATGACTCAACGTCTTAGAAATGATGAGTTTCAGAGAACACTTAGAGAGGACGGTCTGGTTGGGGGGAAGTTGCAAGCGGTGACATGTAAGTCTGGAAGGGTTGATCCATGGAGTGTTTTAAATTACTCCGATGGACTCAGAGTTAACGCCCTGGGTAATGAAAATCCCGGGGTTGCTGCTTTTTTTGAGCAAGGAGGTTGACAGATCACTCTGGTGACCACTCGGGGTCACAGTGTTGCAATGTCTCGGGACATACCATTCCAAATCCCACACAGCACAAGTGAATGGTGTCTTCTGGAGTTGTGCAACACGGCAGCCCTCTGAGGAAGGGCTGGCACTGAGAGTGGCGCAAGGCAGGGCTGTCTGATGGGAAACTCTTGGAGACATAATAAGGCCTGACTAGGGTGTGGCAGAGAGGCAGGTAGAAAGTTCTAGAAGGCTGAGTTTTTGCCAGAGCGGAATCAACACAAATTCAGCTCTATTAGCAGGTGGGAAGGCAAGAGGGTCAGAGGGACTGAATGTAAATGGTTTATGGAAAGACCTTCAGGACAGGGGCTGGCTGGGCCGAGGAGATAATGAGCTGAGGTTCTGGTGGTTGCAGTTGCTGAAGAAAGAAGAAGGAAGTCACTTAGATACCATAAAATGTTTTGTTAAAAGTATGATGGTAGATAAATTCCCAGTCAAAAGCCACAAAGGGAATTTAGAACTTACCCAAAAAAGGACGATTGGAAGAGCCTGTGACCTTTGAGACTGATGTAGGGAGGCCACCTATGAGCTACTGAGCTCGTCTTTTATGCTTTTCCCATGCTTATTTGATTCCATCCCATCCTGTCCCCTCTGTTTGATTTAACTACATTCTAGTCCATTCCATAGACGTTAATTGGGTATCGACCTATCCTTGGCATCAGAATAAGAAATAAATGATAAGAAATAAACGGTATGGTCCCTGCTCCTGACTGGTTGTCAGGCTTCCAAGGAAGACAGAAATGCAAGCAACTGCTGTAGACCGTGGACAATATGCTAAAATGAAAACTCTGCAGGGATTGGGGAGGGCAGAGGCAGGAGAAGGTCGGGACCATTATGGTTCCTCCTCTCACTGAGTTTCCTAGTGAAGAGATGGGGCGATGTTGAGTTTTCCTTGGTCATCTTGCTTCCCGAGGCCCCAGGAGCTGGAGTGTGCAGTGGGAGGAAAGGGTAGAGAAGGTTCAGGATTTCCCATTTGCTCCTGGGATCCCTGACTCTCCTCAAAGTCATCAGAGGTAGTGTTGGCCTCCACTCAACCTCTAACTAGCTCTGACCTTGGGGTGCCACTCATTGCCGGGGAGCCTGGAAGTGCGGGTGTGGACACAGTCCTGTGTGGAAGCCCTTTTGACCGCTTGGTGCCCTCCTCAGTGAGCCAGGTCAGTGAGTAGACCCCAGAGACGATCAGTAAAAGCCTTCACCTCCAAGAAGCCTGCCTGGCGAGAGCCTCCATGAACTCCAAGGTCTAGCTCTGAGGAATTCTCCTCCGTGGAGCCTTTTCTGATCTCCTAGGAGATGCACCTCCGGTTTCCACGTGCTTCCACTGTGAGTGGGAGGTCCTCACAGGGCATAGGAGGTTCAATACCTAGCACATGGCAGGTGCTCAGTGCTATTTGAATGGATGGATATGTGAGTGAATGTCAACATTTTACATCCTCCTTCACTCCGTTGTCCCTGCCCCTGGAAGCCTTCCCTTGCCTCGCTGGGCAGTAGTCACCCCTCCATTCCTCA
Organism: Lagenorhynchus albirostris; assembly: GCF_949774975.1. Lineage (NCBI taxonomy): Eukaryota > Metazoa > Chordata > Mammalia > Artiodactyla > Delphinidae > Lagenorhynchus > Lagenorhynchus albirostris. The sequence goes on along the minus strand of NC_083105.1, from coordinate 11,367,930 downwards.
TACTCTCATCAGACGCTCTTTGATTATCTACTACAGAACAGGGGCTGGCAACGTTTTTTTTTTTTTAGAAAGGACCAGATAGCAAATACGGCTTTACAGGACACACAATCTTTGTTTCAACTACTTAGGTTTCCTACTGGAGCACAAAAAGAGTGGAATAATTAAGAACATGGCCTCTGGAGACAGATGGGCCTGTATTCAAATTCTGATTCCAGACTCCCTCCCTCCCTTCCTTCCTTCTCAGTCAGAGTTACTAGGTGGCCTGATGAGGGCGGGAAGGCAGCCAGGACTCATACAAGGAGGGTGAATTCCTTTCTTAGGGCTGCAGGAACGGAGTACCAAAACTGGGTAGCTCAAAACAACAGACATTTATTGTCTCACGGTTCTGGAAACTTGAAGTCCAAAATCAAGGTGTCAGCGGGGCGGAGCTTACCCAGACGGCTCTAGGGGAGAACGCTTCCTTGCCTCGTCCAAAGTTCCAGTGTTGGCTGACAATCCTTGACGTTCCTTTGCTTGGAGTTGCATCACTACAGTCCCATGGCCTCCTGCTCCCCGTGTGTCTCTACATCTTCCCTCTGTGCGTATCTCTGTCTCCACATTTCCCTTTTATAAGCAAGCCAGTCATATTGGATGAGAGTCCACCCTAATGATTTCGTTTTCAATTGACTACTTCTGTAAAGACCCTATTTCCAAGGAAGGTCACATTCTGAAGTACTAGGGGTTAAGACAGCAACATTTTTTTTTTGAAGGGCCCAATTCTACCCTGTATCGGTGGATGTCAGAGCAGGGTAACAGCCCAGCACAGAGGTGGGCTACACGTGAGCCGGTGAGCAAATAAGGATAATGAAAAAAGAAAGAAAAGAGAGAGGGAGGGGAGTTAGGAGAGAGAGTGTGGGACTACACACTGTCTTTCTTACACATATATTTTATGTCCAATATCTGATTATTCCAAAGCCTTTGTTTCTCACGGGGTCTCTATCTACTGTTGTTGTTTCTGCAGCTTCTTTTGATGAGTTTGGTGATTGTTGATTTTGAGCTTATAGATGGGAAACCAAGAACGCTTTCCTCCAGAGAGATTTGCATTTGTTCCCGCCAGGAGGCAGAGGCTGTCCTACCCTAGAATCGATTGTGGTCTCCTCCTGGGCTCTGAGTTCAAGGTGAGAATCTTGAGTTCAACCTCCCCTGTTGTTGGGAGCCCAAGGCATCCATTCCAAATGGTCAGAGCAGTTAATCAGCATTTGCACTGATCGCAGATTCGACACCACATTTCCAGTTTGCTTAATACTCGGGTTTCAGCTCACTATTTTTGTTGATTTTTGTTGCTGTTTTGGTTTTTGTTTGAAAAGAAGGGGTGCCTTAGAGAATTCCTTCTCCCCTCAGGAGTCCAGCAGTGCGCTTAAAGACTAAGTGGACCCAGGATCTAGGGGTTTCGTTGTGAAAGGGACCCTCGTCATATCTAGAGCATCACACCAACTGAAGTCGTAGATCTTGTGCTGTCTTTGCTGCTTGATTCACTGTGGAATGCCACAGGGGAGCAGCAGAGGCTGGCCTGACTGTTTCTGATCCCGTGCAGGTGGTATGCAGGAGCCTTGGGGGCCGTTCCCCAGATTTTTGCAGGGTGTCTACTTTGTCCCTTGACCAGCTCCTCTCCACTTTGAAGGGCTTTTCTGTTCAGATTTGCTGATTCACCCTCTTTCTCACTATTGCTTCTGACTGAAGGGCCAGAGGAGCTTCCTGTGCTGGGTTGCCGGCCTCTTCGAGATTTCCTTGCTTCTGTGTCACAAAATCGAGAGCAGAAGGTCACTTCCACATCCTCGACTGGTTGCTACTGGTACATTTCTGTCTGATTTTCATGTTCATTTTGATTAGTATCTAGGAGATATAATCTGTGATTTTGCTTCACTCTCATTTCATCTGGAGGTCTGATATCTACATTTTTCACAGCACCTCAGAAGTTGCAGGTGGTCTTTAGACCAGAATTTGAGAGTCAGGGGTTACCCATGGCATGAGCGAGTTAGAATGAATAACGGAACAGAGCAGGCTGTGGACGAGTCTGGAGTCAGAAAGCTTTTGCCTATCACTTTGTTTAATTGAAGCAAGTAAGATGCAACTAAGTATAAAGTGATCCCATACAAGTGAAGTTCAAAAACAGGCACAATTCAGAATGGTAGCTCCTCAATCATTTAAACAAAAGTACTATACGCTCAGCAATTCCACTTCTGGGAATATTCTCGAAAGAGGTGAAAGCAGGGACTTGAACAGGTATGCATGCATCAGTGTTCATAGTAACATTATTCACAATAATCTGAAAGGTAGAAACAACCCAGATGTCCATTGACAGATGATTGGATAAACAAAACATAGTCTATTCATACTATGGAAAGTTATTCAGCCTTAAAAAAAATGGAATTCTAACGTAAGGTAGACAGCTAGTGGGAAGCAGCCGCATAGCACAGGGAGATCAGCTCGGTGCTTTCTGACCACCTGGAGGGGTGGGATAGGGAGGGTGAGAGGGAGGGAGACGCAAGAGAGAAGAGATCTGGGGACATATGTATATGTATAACTGATTCACTTCGTTATAAAGCAGAAACTAACACACCACTGTAAAGCAATTATACTCCAATAAAGATGTTAAAAAAAAAAGATTAGAAACAAAACAAAAAAAAAGGAATTCTGACACATGCTACAACATAGATGGACCATGAAGACATTATGGTAAGTGAAATAAGCCTGTCACAAAAGGATAAATATTGTATGATTCCACTTATATGAGGTACCAAGAATGGTCAATTTCATAGAGACAGAAAGTAGAATGATGGTTGCCAGGGACTAGGGGGAGGTGGGAATGGGGAGTTATTGATTAATGGGGACAGACTTTCAATTCGGGATGATGAAAAAGTTCTGGAGATGGATGGCGGTGATGGTTGCCCAGCCATGTGAATGCACTTAATACCACTGAACTGTGCAAAGTGGTAAAAATGGCAAATTTTATGCTATGTATATTTCACTCCAATTAAGAAAAAAAAGACAACTAATTTACAGTGAGAGAAATCAGAGTCGTGGTTATCTTTGAGAGAGAGTGACAGGGTGAGGGCACAAAGGAGCCTTCTGGGGTCTGGGAATGTCCTGTATTTGATCTAGTGATGGTTATAAGAGTGTATAGATTTATTAATAATCCCTAAACTGCACGTTCAGGATTTCTGCATTTTAGAGTATGGAACTTTAAAATATTTTAAATTCAGGGACTTCCCTGGTGGTGCAGTGGTTAAGAATCCACCTGCCAATGCAGGGGACATGGGTTCGAGCCCTGGTCCGGGAAGATCCCACATGTTGTGGAGCAACTAATCCCGTGCGCCACAACTACTGAGCCTGCGCTCTAGAGCCCGCGAGCCACTACTGAGCCCAAGTGCAACAACTACTGAAGCCGTGGCACCTAGAGTCCGTGCTCCGCAACAAAAGATGCCACCGCAACGAGAAGACCGCGCACCGCAACGAAGAGTAGCCTCGCTCGCCGCAACTAGAGAAAGCCCACGTGCAGCAACGAAGACCCAACACAGCCATAAATAAATAAAATTAAAAAATGCAAACAAAAATGCAAATACGGTAGAGAATTTTTTTTTTTAATTCTCCAAGCGAAACTTCTTAAGTCCCAGCCAGAGAGGAGCTGGGCTCCATGGCATTCGTGGCAGTTGAGAAAAGAATCACAGAGTTGAGAAAAGCCAGCCTGCCTTGAACTGGGTGGGATGCAGGCATCCTCCACCCTCCCATCAGAACAGTGCTGAGCAAACACCCACCCCATCCTGCCCTCTGGGAGCTCGCACTCACATCATAGCCACGCTTCAGCAACCTAATTGAGCTTCTGTTGGTTTATTTTTGCCTAACTTCTTGTTGTTGCTTATTGGTTTTTATATTATTGGCAACTTTATTTTTAGAAGTGGACCATTGTTAACCTCTGATGTTCCATCCTCAGGCCACCTCCCTGCTGGGTCCTGGTCACACATTCCCATCAGTGAGTCCTCATCACACAGGGAGCCCCGAGGCTAAGGGGTACCTCTGCCCACTGAGGAAGGAGTGCGACCTTTTTTGGGAGCTCAGCTGAGCGGGGAGAGGGACATGGGCTACCAGGTATCAGAGAGCTGATTACAGTAACAAGCCAACAACTGAGAGAGTTAACCTTCATCACTTACTGCGATGGTGTAAGATGCTATAAGATGGTATAAGCAAGATTGTAAAACTGGTGAAAGAGCCGACTCCCTTCCCCCATAGGGTCAGATAGATGCTCTCATTGTTGAAGGAGCCAGAACACAAGGCTCCAGCCCTTTTATGGACCTTGGGCTTGGGGGAGGACCAGGGCTAGGGCTTGGAGTGGAAAAGCACAGGGTTCTGAGTCAGAAGGGGGAAGTGTCCTCCCCTCCCCCCATAAGGAGGCCTCCACCCAAGAGGCCTAGGAATGCAAAGATGCAAAAGAGGCAGGCGCCTGAGTCCTCGACCTCAGCTCCCCCAGAGCCGGCCCTGCACTGCGTGGACCCCGTCTGAGGTGGAGGGCAGCCAGGGAAAGCTTGCATGTGGTCAGGAGCCAGACATCTCAGCAGTGTGGGTCTGCTGCCCTCTCTAGGTGGGGGAAACAGGGTGGGGAGGTGTTAGGCCCTCCCCGAGGTGACACGATGGAGCCCCTCATGCTCCCTGGAGAGCCCAGCGCGCGTTGATCCCAGGTCACAAAGCTCGGTCCAGTGAGCCCACACCACCTCGATTTCTGGAAAGGTCTATCTCCTCCCACTAGTGACCAGGCCTGGGGTGGCCCCTGCTGGGTGGGGTTCCCACCCCCCAGACCACATCGGAGGAGCACAGTCCACGCTTCCTCTGCCCCGTGGGGCATTCCAGGCGCTTCCCAGCCAGGCCTTTCCTGGAAGAAGAAAAGCAAAGAACAATCAGGCCAGAAATCCAGTGGCCACAGGTTCTGGGCACTCCCCGCCCCTGGTCCCCACCCCTGCCCTGTACCCTCTTCCTTCGCGTCTCTTCTCTCCTGTCACTGTGTCTCTGCTCAGGAGAAAAGATACTGCTTCCTCCTACAGCCAGACTCCAGTACGGCTCAGCGTGAACTGTCACCAAGCCTGTCTTCGTTTAAAATTTTATATTTTGTTCATCATGGATTTAAAAAATTGTTTTACAATATTGTATTAAAATATTATCTTGATTACTGAGTATTTGGGTGTCTCCTGAAATTTTGCACCCACGGGGATGCCACACTCACTTGGTCTTAACCCCAGCCCTGCTGTGCTCAGGGAGTCATTCGTTCATTCATTCATCCGTTCCACACACAGTCGCTAAGGGCCCCATCAGTGCCAGGGCACAAGCTGGGTACTGGGGAGAGAAAGGGAGCCCCACAAGACAGTGTTGGGGAAAGACAGCTGTGAGCCCCGAGGATTGTGGGACAGTGGGGGAGGGAGGTGCAAGGCAAAGGGACCCCAGGGGAATCAAAATCATAGCAGCTAACACTTAGGGTTATCGTGCCCCAGGCTCTGAGCTAAAGTCTTGCTCTGGGACGTTTCCATGGCCCTTCGATGTTTGCAGATGCCCGTAAGTCACAGAGGTGGTTCCGGGACCCTGGTGAAGTTACATGCAGGTAATTTGCAAAAGGTCACACTCTGAGCAGGTGGCGGTGGGAGTCCAGGTCCCTGTGGCTCTGGGCTCTCGCCTGCTCTGGGTATTGCAGCCACTTCCCCCTGTGTCCCCCTGGGGGTGTCAAGGAAGGCTGCGTGGAGGAACTGTGCATTGAGCTGAGAGAGGATGCGTGGAGGTTTACAGGAAGACCAAGGATAGAAGGTAGAAGTACTTCTGGCCGAAGGAACAACGTTTGCAAAGTCAGTAAGGCTCAGAAAAAAACATTGATATCTTGGTGTCCACAATTCCGAGAAGCTGGGCAGTCTCCTGAAGAGTCACTTGTACGGAAAGAGGCCAGGCCAGCACCGCTTCCTCTTTCAGCTTCTCTGTTTCCTAATGACGTCAGCATAAGTAGGAAGACTGAGAAGCTGGCTGGCTGCCGGCTGGAGACTCCAGCAGAAGGTCCGTCTGTCCCAGCACAGAGGTACGGCCCGGCTTTGGGGGTAGGCTAAAGGGCAGGGTGGGGAGCAGGGGGAGTGTAGGAGCCTGGGATGGAAAGGACAGGGAGAGCCCGGGGGTGCTGAGTGCACAGGTGTGCTCTGAGGACTTGGGAGGTCAGGGCTTGGTCTCTTGGGAAGTCCTGAACCCAGACTCTTAGGCAGCCAGTGGACGAGGAGACAGTGAGGGCCGACCTGCCTGGGTGTTGTATGAAGGGCTTCGGGGGGCCCAGGTCTCCCTGGAGGATCCTGCTGTCCTGGCAGCAGAGAAGATACCTGGGGTGGTGGAGAGCTCAGGCCTGGGAGTCAGACCCCTGTGTACCGTTGTCTTTGCTTTGTCACTAAGTTGTCACAAAGGTGTTGGTGGCAGTGAGAATATCCTGCCCTGGGCTTGTGTCTCACGTCTGGAATGGGGAGAGCACTGATAGTTCCTGACATCCTGGTTCAAAGAGAGAGAGAGAGAAAGAGAGAGAGAGAGAGAGAGAGAGAGAGAGAGTGTGTGTGTGTGTGTGTGTGTGTGTGTGTGCGAGCATACGCATATACATATGTGGATGTCCACAAAGATGGAGAGATACTGGGAGACAGAGGATGAAGCCGGGAGCCTTGCTGTGGCCAGGTCCAGAGCTTGGTGCGGGTTGAGAAGCTCACTTTGGAAGATAAGAAGACGCCCAGTCCCTTACTTACTTAGAGACTTGTCTTCCCCCGTCCAAGAATGTTTTCTTTACGGTCGCACTCCTCCTTGACACACTGTTGCTTAATTGGGTTTGGGCCCAGATGTGGATGCCCTGTACTGACGTGTGCTGGCTGAGTGGGGAGCGTCTGGGGGTGTCTGCATCCGGATGTGTGCAGGTGTGTGCACTTGCCCTGTGGATGGGAGGGCAGGTGTTTCTGTGGGTCCCCAGGGGGGTACAAGCCTGTGAACACTTGCCAGACAGGCTCCAGTGACAAGTTGCACATGTGTGATGTTAAGTCTTCAAAGGCCCCACTGTTACACTTTTGTATAAACAGATTCTAATTTTCTCTACTTATCATCTTCCCTGTTTTCTAATGGTTTTATAATGAGTAAAACCTTTCCTATTAATTTTTGGTCACCCTTTTTTTCATTCATTAGTTTTACTTATGTTGTCCTATATCCACTAATACTACAGGATACTTCATGAGTTCTTTAATGAACGTATTTAACACTAACTAAGTAAATATATGGATATCTTCTTCGTTAAAAAATAGGGGTACATAAATGAGATAATAACATACATATTGTCCTATGACTTAGTTTTCCACTTAATATTACATTTTGGACAACGTTCCAGAATAATACATGGAGATTTAACTCATAAATTAGCCCCAAGAGATACATAGCATTTATTAGTATAGACACCCCACAATTTACTCAATCCCGTGTTGCTAGACCCTTACGTGATTTCCAATTTTTCCACACCTGTGAAACTATTTCTGCAGCTCAGATTCCTAGAAGCAGAATTGCTGGGCAAGAGATTGCACGTTCAAACTAGTAATAGATATTGTCAAACCATCCTCAGAGTAGCTGAACTAACATACACCTCACAGTCGTGCATAAAAAAGCTGATTTCTCTTTAGGGAAACAATCTTTTAATTGTGTCCAATGTAATGGATGAAAAGTATCTGGTTCTTGCTTGGATACGTCCTTTCCCTGGTGATGGGTGAAGCTGTGTGTCTTCCATATGTTTAACGGCCATTTGGATTCCATGTATGATGTGCATGGAAATGTCCTTTTTCCATTTCTTGATGGGTTCATTGTATGTATGTATTAATTTTAGGAGTGCTTCATTTATTATTTATATGAACCATTTATTTATATACGTTGAAAATATATTCTTCCAGATTATCATTTGTCTTTTTTATCTGACATGTTTAAGATATCTTGCATTGTATGCAAACGTGCTCATTGCTCTTAAGTCAAATCTGTCATTATTTTTTATTTCATGCTTTCTGGATTCGGCGTCTTATTCAACCGCTAAGATTAAAGAAATATTTTTAATTCTTTTATCATTTTAGCTTTGACTTTTAAATCTTTAATCCATCTAGAATTTGGAGATGTGGGTAATATGTAAAGTAGTAATCTAACTTTTAAAAAAAGATCAGCTGATTGTCTCAAGATCATTAATTATGAGTATGCAACCCGTGCTTTCCTCTGTGATTTGAAATTCCATTATTACTTCCCAACTTCCTACTTGGTTATTTTCCTTAAATAACCATCTGTCTACTATTACACTCATTATTTTTCTTGCTAATAGAGCAAGTCCCTCATGTTTGATTTGTTGTAATCTAGAATCAGTTTGTTAAGCCAATTGAAAATCCTTTTGGAGTCTTAATTTACTCTTAATTTAGTCCTAATCTAAACTAAGGGAAGGATTATTTTGGGAAGGATTGACCCCTTGACCCCCAAATAGTGGTCATGACAACAGCAGGCAGCCTTCTCCTTTTCATCCCTTTAACTGGGAGGGCACTAACATTTCCCTTTGACTCTGATATTGTCCCAGGTTTCTAGTACATACCCAGAAATGCCAATGTTCCCTTCAATTCCTCGTTTGCCAAGGTTTATTTCTTTGTTTAATCAGGAATGGCTTTTGTATTACCAAAAATTTAGGAGCAACTGTCAAGATAAACTTATCCTTTTTTTCCTTTTAATCTGCTGATCTATTTCTTTTTTTTTTTTTTTTGCGGTACGCGGGCCTCTCACTATTGTGGCCTCTGCCGTTGCGGAGCACAGGCTCCGGACGCGCAGGCTCAGTGGCCATGGCTCACGGGCCCAGCCACTCCGCGGCATGTGGGATCTTCCCGGACCGGTGCACGAACCCATGTCCCCTGCATCAGCAGGCGGACTCCCAACCACTGCGCCACCAGGGAAGCCCTGATCTATTTCTTTTAATCATGTATAGAGTTGATGCATTCTTAAAGTCTTTGTCAGATTGTCCTATGAAATTGTTTTTGTCTGGAGTGAATTTGTGCTTTGATTTTTATTTTCCTTTTCCAGTTTTTACTTTTATCATTAAATTTCGTCATGAGTTTGGGAATTTTTGTGTACATGTTTATTTTATTTGGAGTGAGAAAGCTTTTGGCTTTTCTCACCTCTTTCTCCCTCTCCCTCCTCCTCCTTTGCCCCTCCCTGTCATCCTCTTGCTCCCATGTTTACCCCTCACTCTTGTGATTTTTAACCCTTACATTTTAAACACACATATTTAACTTATATTTTCCGTCAGCATTTGGGCTTACTTAGAATATATACGCTCCTCCAGAACCAGACAAGATCCTTAACAAGTTTTCAGTTCTCCTCTTCTTTTCACCCCTAACCTCACAGCCAGCTGCCATGTTAAAATCATCTTAGTTTTACTTCAATATTGTTACCATATTTATTTCTTTTCACTTTATACAGTAACTATTCTTATTTACTTAACTATAAGTCTTATTGGTTTCTTCTCTCAACACTGGTTCCAGTATCACATGCTCTCTTTCTTTCCTGGACCTTTTATATTTTCTGAAATCCACACTGGACTCATTTTCTTAGAAAACATCTGAAAAGCTTTCATTGTCCTTACATTTCCAAAATGTTGTGGGGTTTTGCCCTTGAACTTCAAAATAAGCTTGACTTTTTAAGATTCTAGGTTCAAACATATTTTCCTCTCGGTATTTTCAAGACATTACTATCTATTTAGAGTTCCAGGTCACTTGTGACAGAATCTTGCCAACCTGATCTTTTTTCATTGAAAATAACTCGTTTGCTTGTCTTTTTCCTTCTGGAAGCTTCTAGGATTACCCTTTTACTCTTCGATGACAGAAAGCTCATTAGCATGTGACTGAGTTTGGTGCTATTAAAAAAAATGAATCTTGCTTTTCACTTAGTGGATTATCGTCTCCTTTAAAGCCCTGTGAATTTTTCTTCTGTTTCCAAGTGTATCTCTTTGGTTGCACGTGGAAATCCCCAAATAACAGTGGCATAATAATATAGAAGTTTATTTTTTCCCTCACGTAGAAGATGTTCAGAAGTAGGCAGTCTCAGACTGGTATGGTTGTTTCACAGTGAGAAGAGGGATTGAGGTTCCTCTTTTTCTGTTGCATATGACCTCCACTCTCAAGATAACCTTATAATCCAAAATGGCTGCTGGAGCTCCAGCCATCACTTCCAAATTGCAGACTGGAGGAAAGGAAAAAAGCAGGAGGACAAAAATGGATTCCTCTTACCTGAGCCAAGTTCCTTTAAGCAGCCTTTCTCGGAAGGCACACCCAATGATTCCACTCACATCTTCTTGGACAACATTTTGTCACATGACCACACTTAGCAATAGAATAGTGTAGGAAATATAATCTTTTATTCTGTGCAGCAATAAACCTAGCTAAAACCTGAGCTTCTGTTACCAAGGAGGAAAGGGACAGCTAGGTAGCTGCCACTGTCTGCCATACCTGCCCTCAATTCTCTCTGTCTTCTGCTTCTAGATGTTGGAACTCCTGGATTTCTTTTCTAGGTCTCAACTTTTCTCTAAGACTTTCCATCTCCTTGCTTATTTGCTGTCTTCAATAACTACTTTTGTAACATGATGGTTTATAGTGTTAATTCTGTGATTTAGCCCATTATTGAGTTGTGGTGCTTGTTTCTTTGTTTGTTCATTTGTTTTTTATGGCTCTCATACCTTCAGATTCCAAGAACTCTGTTTGTTCTTTGCATAGCAGTCTGTTCTTAAATGCCTATGATTTCTCAAATTTCCCTGAGGATGTTAATTAAGATGTTTTAAAGTTTTGTGTTGTCTTTGCTGTATCTGTGCATGTCTGTAGAATGTCTACTGGGTCAGTATACGTCAGAATAGACACATATGATACCAATAATTGGGAAATACAACCACTATTGGCATAGTGGTTAAGAACATAAACTTTAAAGCCAACCTGCTGTGGGTTTCGATGTCAGCCTGTTCCTTACTAGCTGTATGATCATGGACCCTATACCGATTTCCTCAACTACGAAGTGGAGATTTTAACCTACACGTTGATGTATTAACATCTGTAAAGCCCTTAGTACAGTGCCTGGCTAATGGTAAGCACTTTATAATTGTTAGCCACTAATATGTATTCTCTGCATGTATGTGTCTTTTAGACTTGTGTCCTTTGATGTCATTAATTTGCTTGAACTAGTTACAGTGTAAGGGTAGTCACCTGTTCTCCATACTTCTAACACATTTATTTTGCAATTTGTCCTCTGCTTTATGGTTCAGTTATTTGTATAAAATACAGAAGAGTTCACTTTTATGCACTTCTGTCAGCCTTTGTCTCTCTGATTTCTTCTAGCGCTTTGAAGCTTAAATAGTTCAAAGATTCACTTCTATGGTTTGCAAGTTTCATACGATGTAACTACATACATTTCATTGACCTGATATGTGGAGAATGGTGTGAGGTAGCGATTTAGGCTGATATGTTTTATGTTGTTATTCAATTGTCTCAACACTTTTTATTATTCCATCACTTCACACTGATTTGTGGTTGCTTCTTCATCACAGAGTACATTCTCTGGTGGAATAGAGTTTGTCTGGTCAGTACATCCATTGATTTATCGTGTGTGTGTGTGTGTGTGTGTGTGTGTGTGTGTGTGTGAAAACACATTTCTTTACTTAGACCTTTGCAATAGATTTTGCCATTAGGTGGAGACTCATTATTTTTATTGAAGTACAGTTGATTTACAATATTTTGTAGGCTTCAGGTATAGAGCAAAGTGATTTGGGGCACATATATATGTATATATCTATTTTTTTTTACTTTTGATTCTTTTCCATTATAGTTTATTACAAGATATTGAATATAGTTCCCTGTGCTCTACAGTAAATCCTTGTTGTTTATCTATTTTATATATGGTAGTGTATATCTGTTAATCCCATACTCCCAGTTTATCCCTCCCCCACTTGCCCTTTGGTAACCATAAGTTTGTTTTCTATGAGACTCCTTATTTAAAAAAATCTCATTAACTGTCTTCACATATATATATTTTTTCTTCTGAGTTCCCGCAAAAAAAAAAATCTTGTTAATTTTTTATTAGAATTGTGTTAAACCTATAACTGACTTTCAGATGAATTGACCTCTTTACACGTGCAGTATTTACATTTGTGCTAAGACCCAAAGACAAGCTCTGAGTTTTTAGGCAAGTTACAGGTAGGCAGAGCAAGCTGCACCAGCTCACACAGACTCTCCCAAGCCGGCCATGGCATTGGCCCTGCAGGACCTGAAGTGGACAATACCGTCCCTCAGCTCCAGACAAACCCACGCTTCCTTCCTGAGCATTTCCTGGACTAACCACCCTGTACACATCATTGAGTTTGGTTCTCCTCATGACCACCATGTGAGATACGTTGGGTTGTGCTGATGTTACAGATGCAGAGAGCAAGGTTCAGGGAGCACTGGTGAGTCAGCCAGTGCACAGGAGGGGCACAGCCTGTGCTGAAAGTCAGTCTGGCTGAGCCCAGGGCCATGCTTTTCCCAGCAAGGCAGCTTCTGGGGTGCATGTGTACAGCTTGAGTGAAGTTTTAGACAATCTTATGGGCAGAAAAGGAGTCACAGTCCTCTCTGTTCTACTCTCCTGGTACTTCCCAGGGCTGGATGAAGTGAAAAAAGGAGATCCCCAGGCTTCTGCAGAGAAAAGGGAACTGGCGTTTCAGGGGGTGGTGTGGGAGGAATGAGGTAAATGGAAAAGGGCAGGGAGAGTCCCAGGCCCCTGCGTGTGTGTGTGAGCGTGCATGTGCTCACATCCAGAGGACCACACTCCCAACACCCAGCGACTCCCCCAGGCAGATGTGGGTCAGTACCAGGGGGACCTGGGGACAAATCAAATACCAGGCCTCCCTCTTAGATTTTTCTCAACTCCGGTGCACTGGGTACCCAATGTGCGATCCAGTGGGAACCCACATCTTCAGAGGCCATTAAGTGCATCTCCCTCACGGTCACGTCCCAGGCACTGAGGCTGAGGAGAAGGGACTGTCCCAGGTGCCAGGCTGAGGCAGCAGTGGGAGCTGGAGCCCAGGCAGCAGAGCCACTCCTGGGTCCGCCCCACCACGTGGGCCGAGTCCCAAGGGCTGACGCTTCCTTCTGCAGGCCTAGAAGAGGCAGGGTCCTGGAGAGAGGATCCCCAAGAGGCGAGGACATGGGTCTGGCCTGGCCCCCAGCTGGGCAGGAACACAAGATTCTAGAACAATGAGGAGTCCAGACCCTACCCAGACCTGGACCCACCTGAGCCAGCCACATGCTCTTCCAGAGCTGACTCCAGAGATGGCGCTGCCCCGGGGGCTGCTCCCCCTGGCCCTGCTGCTGCTCTGCTGGGGGCCCTGCATGGCAGGGGCCCAAGGTGAGCCTGATCGCTCCCTCCCCCTCTCCCTCCACCTTCTCACTGCTGCGCCCCATCCCTGAGGAAGCTCCAGACCCTACGCCCCAGCCTTCCCTCCCTTCCTTCCTTGCCCCCACAACCCCTGCTATTTCTTTTCTCTCCCGGTCATCCCTGGAGTCCCCTCTTCCCTCCTCCCACGTTCCCGCTCATTCTTCTCTGGCCTCCTGTGAAGGCCTCTCTGGTTGTGTGGCTTCTCTGCCCACATTTGTCCCTGTGGCATCTGAGGCCTCTGACCTCCTGGCTGGCCATTCTCTGACCCTCCTTCGCCCCCAGACATCGGCACCTAGACGGCCTCACCCAGTTCCCACCACGGCACCTTTGGTCCCGGGGACTCTCAGCCTGGGGGTCTCTCCTCCTGCCTGGAGGCCCTGCTGAGATGCTCCCCGGGCTCTTCAGGCCCATGAACCCCCCTCCCCAAGGATTCACTGAGAGCTTGGCTCCCCTGATAACCCTGGAGACCACGCTCCCTTTCCCAGCAGCTGACCACGAGAGCAGGGTGGGGACATCCCAGAGTAAGGCCCTGCCACACTGCCCCTTAGGGGTGGGTTTGCGCCTCTGCTCCCAGGCCGCAGCACCCAGGGGCCCAGGGGCAGGGCATGTGCCTGATGCCTGTCCCCACCCTGGGGTGGGAGGGACCCTGTTCCAGGAGCAGGGCAAGGTGGGGACTCAGGACATATACTGTGAATCAACTGGACTATGTGCTTCTGTGCAGACAGGAGGGCCCACGGCCGGCACCCTCACAGCTGCAGAGCCCCCAGCCCCGCCCAGGGCTCCTGGGGACCTCTGTCTGGCCTCCAGGAGCCTCTACGGGGCTCTGGGAGACTCCTCCCCAGTGCCACACACCAGGAGGGGCTGGGAGGGCGGTGACAAGGGACATCTGGAGGGGAGAGCTGTGACCCCCTTTCTGCCTCCCCCTGTCAGGGACCTTCCCCCTGCAGACCCTGCGCTGCCATAACGACTACACGAGCCGCATCGTCTGCAGGTGGGCGGACACCCAGGACGCCCAGCGGCTGGTCAACGTGACCCTGCACCGCAGGCTGAACAGGCGAGTGAGGCCGGGCCTGGGGCCGGAGGGCAGGAAGGGCCTCTGCTGTGGGGACCGTGCCGGGGTCGGGGCTGGACGGGGGGCGGGGCGGGGAGGCCCCTGCCCAGGAGCTGCTGCCCCATCAGGCGGCCTGCCACGCCCGCGGGCTGGTGTCTGACATCAGGTTTGGGGGAAGAGCCTCCTGTGTTAATCTCGTTGTTATGATGGTGATGATAATCTTCTCTTGTTTTGTCACAATTGAACAAGATCACCAGGCAGACATTGATCTCGGTTCATCCTCCCTGTGAGGCGGGCAGGGATATGATGCCCAATTCACAGATGAGGAAACCAAGGCCGTGGAGGTGAGGTCCCTCCCCCAGGCCACACGGTGGGGAAGTGGCCTGAGTGGGACCAGTGTCCTGCGTCCAGCCTGCATGGCTGGGCTCCACGTACCCCCCGGGCGGTGGTGGTTTCTCCTCTCTCCTCACAGCATCTCCCGGGCCTACCCCATTTGGGAAGGTGCTCCCATCATTCTGGGATTTGGTGAGAGTCTGACTCACCATAATAGAAATGAAAGAGCTGGCATCACAGGGTCTGGGGTGTGCCCTGGAGGCCGCCCCTGGGAAGGAGCCGCTCCCACCGCACAGCGTCACTGCCCGTCCGCTCTCTCTCCTGTCCTCCCAGGAGCCTCAGTCTTCCTTGTCCGCTGTCCTCAGCCCCCACCCCACCTCCCACCCTTAGCTGTGACCCACTTCCTTCTGCTCAGGGACAAGAAATCCTCCCACCCCGACCCCTAGCCCCCCACCTCACACGTCTGCCGCCTTCCTGGCCCCGTCCTGCAGGATCTGCCCTGTCCCAGGGCTGCCTGAGGCTGCAGCCGGGGTCCCACCTGGTCTTGCTGCTCAAGGACATCACTGCCACCACAGTCCCCACTGTTTTGTTTTTCAGTTGCCTTTCCCTCCTTTCCTTCTCCACCACAGCATTCAATCCATCAGCAAATGCTGTCAACTTTATCTTCAAATAGAATGTGAATCTGGCTAACACCATGGTTCCAAACACTTCCTATCACTGAGATAGTCCAAAAGCCTCCTAACTGGTCCCTCCCCTTCCAATATTGCCACCCCCTGCGACCCAATGTATCCCCAGCCCAGGAACCAGAGGAATCCTTTCAAAGCATGCCAAAATGTCACTCCTTTGCTCATAACTCTGAATTTTCCCCAGTTCCAGTGAAATCAAAATAATCATATTTCCTTAAATTCCTTTTGAGCACTGGCCTCCCGTCACCTCCCACAACTAGGCTTCTAGACCTCCCACCCTTACATCTCTACTCTGTGCACACTGGTTAACTGCCTAGTTATACAGCACTCCAAACCTGTGCCTACCCCAGGGCCTTTGCACTTGCTGTTCCCTTTCACTGAAATCCCCTTTCCCCGAAATCCCCTTTCAGAATCTGTATGGAGTCCTCTCTCATCTCCTTCAAGTTTCTGCTCAGATGCCACCTTTTCTAAGAGACCTTTCCTGCCTCCCTTATTTCAAATTGTATCCCCAACCCAGCCCTTCTGGCCTCTTCATACCTCTTTCCTTCTTGACTTGTCTATGCACAGTGTTCTCCATTTGACACACGACCTAGTTTCTTCCGTTGTTTCGTGTGTGTCTCCCTCTATTAGGATGTCAGCTCTGTTGACAGGGATTTGTGTGTGTTTTTTTCCCCCCCAGGCCCCCTGATCCTAAACAAAGCCTTACACATGGGAACCACTCAATAATGTTTGTGAAGGAGTGATTCTTCTTCTCTCTGGGCTAACCTGCATCCTCTCCTGACAGGGGCCTTCCGCAGCCAGTGTCCTGCGATCTCAGTGATGGCATGCCCTGGTTCAATGGCCATTGTCCCGGCTGTGTGCCCAGAATGTGTGTCATTCCCTACGAAGTTTTTGTCATTGCTGACCATGACTACTTCTCATTCCGACCAGACCAGCCTCTGGGTGCCCAGCTCACCGTTACTCTGAGTCAGCATGGTGAGGCCTGGGGGCCCTGGCCAAGGGTGGTCCCCTGTGTGGACAGGGGTGTCCAGGCTGCAAGAGATGGGCCAGGGAGGGAGATCCTTCAAGGGGTGTAGACAGCGGCTTGAGTTGGGTTTGATTCTTGGGGGAAGAGGATACAGTCTCCTTAGATGGAGGCATTGGGTCAGGTTCAAGGCGAGGAGCCCCAGCCAAAGGTACCCACCCCCTCCCAGATGCTCCAGCACCTGCCACGTTATTGCCTTCCAGAACTGAGGCTTCCCATCTAGAAGAACAGTCCTTCCTAGTCAGATACAAACTTTATTCGTTCATCGATTTGGTCTCATGGAACGTCTGTGACAGCCCATTTAATAGATGAGGCATTTGAGACCCAGAGCAACTACGTAACTTTTCCAAAGTGCCAAAATGAACCATGATGACAGTGATGGGCCGGACTTGCCGGCTGCTCTCTGCATGTTGGAGATGAAGGTCATCCCCTTACTGCCCTCGCCGCGCGGCCCCCAGTGTGTGCGCTGCATGTCCACAGAGCCTAAGAAAGTCAGTGGTCTTGGGTGGGAGTCGATGATCATTTTATATAAATAATCGGGCTTCATTTAACTGTACCTCAGACAGAAATACAACCAGCACTCTCATTACATTAATTCAATTATATTTGTGCTTAGAATGATCCTGAAATAAACATGGGGTCATTTTTAAAAGTTAGTATTGGGCTTCCCTGGTGGCGCAGTGGTTGAGAGTCCGCCTGCCGATGCAGGGGACACGGGTTCGTGCCCCGGTCCGGGAAGATCCCACATGCCGCGGAGCGGCTGGGCCCGTGAGCCATGGCCGCTGTGATGAAACAGGCTGAGAGAGCAGGAACTTGCCCAAGGTTAGGTACTCAGATGCTAGTGTCTGAATTTATTGTCCTGGATCCCAAACCCTGGGCCACCTGCTGCTCCTTGCAAGTGTCGGATGGGGAAGGGGCTCCAGGCTTTGCTTCCCGCCTCTGTTCATCACAGCAGCACAGAGCTGTTGCCTGGAGGAGGGGATGAGTTAGGCTGTGATGAATTCACTCCAAACAATGTCTCAAAACATGTGTCTGATGGATGAGAAGGAGTCCCGTCCCGGTGGAGCTCAGAGCGTACAGGGCGGGGCACACCAGATGTTGTCGGGTGTGATCACTTACTGAAGGCGGATGCGTGCCACGTGCCGAGCGGCAGTGGACAAGGAGCCCCTGGGAGGTCAGGACAGGCTTCCCCAAGGAGGGAGCTTTGCAGGGAGATCTGAAGGGTGGGAGGGAGGAGAGTGGGAAGAGCATCCTTGGCAGAGCAAGGAGTGTGTGCAAAGGCTGGGCGACTCGAGAGAACGAGGCAGGTTGGGAAAACCGCAAGTAATTGTGTCTCAGAAGCATCAACTTTAAGAGGACTGGGCAGTGGTAAGGAGGGGGGCAGGAAAGGCAGGGGCCTGACCTGGAGAGGCTTCTGTGCTCTGCAAAGGAGTTGTTTAGGGGTCAACATCTAGACGATGGAGAGCCACTGAAAGGGCATGTCATGGTCAGATGTGGGTGTGATGATGTCAGAAGTGGGTGATGTACAGTGTAGATGGCAGGCGACAGGAGGTGGTGGGAGGACGGAGAACAGAATGTGACCTAAGGTACTCATCCCAGAGAGAAATGATAGGGATTCAACTGCCGTACAGCCAAGGGATGGGAAATTGGAGGGATACAAATCAAAGTTAGGCTATACAAGCAATTCATTCATTAATCTGCTCTTCAATAGAACACTTGCACATACAGGAAAGCAGTGAACAAGCCATCAGTGTCCCTGGCCCTGTGAAGCTTAGGAGTGATGACAGGTGTCATGGTTGAGATGGGGACCACTTAGAAATGGCGAGGGCAGTGTGGCATTTGCCTGCTGGAGCATATGTTGAGTGGGAAGTTCAGTTTTAGCCCAAACCATTTAGGCAATGAATCAGGGAGGCCTTGAGGTGCTGGGGAACGGAGAGATGTGCATCTGATCTGCTCTGAGGTTACACATGTGGGGATCGGAATATTTCACTTCCTCTGTCACCTCCACCTGTGAAATGAGCTCATGGACTACATCTCTCAGGTTGGATGAATAGGCTTTCCATTGGTTTCCCAATCTGTTCAGTTGGGAGCAGCTTCCTAGGGCTCCAGGCTGACAAGGAGTCCCACTGCATGACAGGCTCAGGGGCTAGGAGTGCATGATTGATTAGTGATGCCTGCTGGGGCTGGGGCTGGGGCAGCGGTGCTCTGGATCTGCCATTCTGGGCTGAAAATTTTCTGAGGCTCCAGCTCTGACACGCTCTATCATGCCCTGTCCCCTGTCCGGCATAGAATATTGACATCTCGTTTGTCCCTTACGGAATTTTTTGTGTTGGAAAGTCCTCTCTCAGCATTCAGATATAGAAGCTTCAGGAAGTCTGCAGCCATGCCATTCATGGATGACTCTGCTCACCCAGTCCTGTAGGTCCCAGCAGGTGTCTGCCTGCTGTTGGTGATGGAATGATTTCGTGAAAAGTCTCTGAAGGTGGACCTACATGTACTCATTCATTTATTCCTTCATTGATTCATTCACTTTGTCCCCATATGTAATGAATCACTCATCTCAGGCCCTGGGGAGAGGCAAGGGGGTCAGGACCCCACCCCTGACATCCACAAGCTCCTGGACTACTTGAGGGGACAGATGTGGAAGCATCTATATCCTCCAGGGCTATAAGGATCATACAAAGGGCTATGGTGGGGCAGGAAAAGGAGCAAGGGATTCTGCCTGGGGGAGGGGTCCAAGAATGTTCTAGAGGAGGAGACATGTCTGCTGGGCACTGAGAAGTGCAGGATGACACTGGACACTGAAATAAGAAAGTGTGGACAGGAGAGGGAGTAACATGAGTCACAGCGTCCTCTGCTGGGAAGGAGGCCACACACACCTCCTCATGGGCAGTGGGGACAGAAGGAAGCTCCAGTTGGAGTGTGGCTGGCAGCCCTTTGCATGGAGCTTATGCTCTGGGCGCCCAGCAATCGGCACATCTTCATTCACATGCACATTGGATCCTCACAGTTCAGCAGATGAAGGTCTGAGGCCCACAGAGGTGAGGGGTCTCTCCAAGGTCGCTCAGTCCGTGGCGGCAGTGCTTGGCCTGGAACCCAGGTCTGTCCACACATGGGCCATGCAGGCCCTGAACCTCCCACACAGTCATCCAGCCCCTTAGGGACCCTTTCCTTCCTCTCCCTCCAGTGCAGCCCCCCGCACCCAGGGACCTCAACGTCAGTGTTGCCGGGGACAGTGTCCTGCTGTCCTGGAGTGTGGCCCAGGGGGGTTCCCAGAGCCACTGGCTGTCCAGCCTGGAGTTTGAGGTGGTCTACAGGCGGCTTCAGGACTCCTGGGAGGTAGGGACCCCACCAGCTGTGCCCTGCGCCCACGGGGACCTGGCCCAGCCGTCCCTGTTCCAGCAACCCCTCTCTCCCCCAGGACGCCCCCACCATCTACTCCAGCGCCTCCCGGGCCATCCTGGGGCCAGAGCACCTCATGCCCAGCAGCACCTATGTGGCCCGAGTGCGCACCAGGCTGGCCCCGGGCTCGGGGCTCTCGGGACGGCCCAGCCAGTGGAGCACAGAGGTTCGCTGGACCTCCCCGCCAGGTAACAGAGTCGGAATGGGACACTGCCCCCATGTGGGGATGGCAGCTCATTACAGCTCCTGGACAGAAGGCGTCCAGGGGTCCGCCCCATGGGATCCACAGAGGCTCTGAGCCATGCGTTCACGGTGACTTCCCTGGCCCACCCCGTCCCTACTGTGACTCTGCAGAGGCAGCGGCTGCATCTTACTCACTTCTGGGCCCCAGTTTGTTGCCCACGTTCTGTGGAGGAACAATTACAATTTAATCACAAAGGCGTATGAGCATCTGTGTTTTCGTGAGAGCTGCACCGTACACAGACATACCAACGTGATTGTGTTAAATTCTCAAACCCTGAGGCTGACACGCCCTCCCAGCTTTGCACAGCGGGGTGTGAAGGCTCACAGAATTCACTCTCTGACCTGTGTTTACACAGCTGGCCCTTCGGGCTGAGTTCAACCCCTGGTCTTTTTGGCCCCAATGCCCATAATCTCTCTGTGATGAGCCTCATGGTGGGCCCACTGAGGGCTAGGAAATGAATGAATGAGGACTGAATGAGGGACTGTCTCCCTCCCAGGGAATGAGTCCCAGCCCCAGAACCTCCAGTGCTTCTTCGACGGGGCTGCCCTGCTCCGCTGCTCCTGGGAAGTGAGGTCCGAGGTGACCAGCTCGGTCTTCTTCACCCTCTTCTACAAGTCCGGCCCCAGTGCAAGGTGAGTGTCCCCTGCCTCTGTCCCCTCTGCTCCTCTAGGCCTAACCATCTCCTGGCCTCCTCCTGCCCCTGGGGGCCCAGCAGAAGCCACAGTTCATCCGGAGCTCTCATCCCTCATGTGGCCCTGCCTCCCCCTGCCTCACCTTTGCCGTGATCCTCAGGGAGGAAGAATGTTCCCCAGTGCAGACGGAGGAGACCAGCAGCCCTTACGTCCGGCACTGCTGCCAGATTCCCGTGCCTGACCCCAGGAACCACAGCCAGTACATTGTCTCTGTTCGACCTAAAGCGGAAGAGAAACTTATAAAGAGCTCAGATAACAGTGAGTTTGCCCCCAGCCTTCTGCACGGAGAGTCTTGTGACAGCACTGTTTCCTTTGTAACCCGTATAAACTCAGGGTTCCCCAGGGCCCAGTCTTCATGTTTGTCACTTTCAGTGAAAAGTCCAGGGAGCAAATTGAACAAACATGATTCCCATGGGTCCTGGAAGTTCTCAAGTGGCAATAATGCAACAATGACGATGGTCAATAACATGAAGGAAGATGCAATTGATCTTCTGAAGAATATCAATACTAAAACCTTGACCTCATTCTTTTAACTCTATTTTCCCTTCCAGCTTTGCAGCTGCTCTTAAGTTCCTACTGTTGCCCGTGGCCTCTTGGTCGTCCCACCAAATTTTCCCTTTCTTTCCCTGTTTGATTTTTTCTCTTTCAGGTTTCCAAAGTCCTCCCCTGACGGATATTTTCAGTCTTCAAGATAATTGATCTATGATTTACTTCTTCATAGAGCGTATGCAAATGGCTGGGGACTAGCGCGTATGCAAATGGACTGTAATTCCTTACAGGTTAATTTTCCTGATTCCTGGTACATAGCAAGGACCTTATGCAAAGGAATCTCCTGCATTGCTTCACGATGATCAAGTTCTTCTGCCCAGTCTTTAGTGTGTATCAGAGACAAGCAGCCAGTCTGTCCTAGTCACCTGGGTTTGAACCCACTACTTCCTCTTTGGGATCCTCCAGGTTGCAGTCTTTGTCTCTACCACTTGTTAGCTGCTTGTCCTTAGCAAGTTACCTGATCATTCTGGGGCTCAGTTCTCTGCCTGAGAAGTGGACAAATTGTGTATTTACTACATAGGGCTGCTGTTAGAATTGAGAGAAATAATTCATGTAGATTGAGCATTCATAATAATGCTTAGGACACTGTCAATACTGTAGATTAGAAAAAATTCATAGTAACTTTATTTCTACTTAAATACTAGAGGTAACCCATACTGTTGGTCACTTCACTACAAAACAAGTGTATCTCAGCATCTCCCAAGAGAAGGGTGGCTCAGGTCAAAATAGATGAGATGGTGAAGTGGGGCTGCAAAGACCCTGAGATGGTGAAACCTGGGGTCCTGGGTCAGTGGAGAGAGCACCTGTGACCAGCATGGAACACAAGGGATATTCCACTGGAGGAATGTTAGAAATGATGTTCTCTAAAAGTTTCCCTCCCTCCAGTCCAGATGGCTTCTCCAACCCTCAACTTGACCAAGGGCAGAGACGGCTACATCCTGCACTGGAAAGAAGGAAAAATGAACTATGAACACATAGCTTGCATCTTCCAGGTCCAGTACAAGAAAGAAGCAGCCTCATGGGAGGTGAGGGCCTGTGCCCGAGGAGTGGCCTGGATGGGGGAAGGGGGAAACGAGAAAGACCAGGGAGAGTGCCACCTGCCAGGTTCCTGGCTCCCAGCAGGTGCCCAGTCAGAGGGAGCCACTGGGAGTTGGTGGTCGTGCCCCTGTGCAGTCAGCAGGTCATTGTCCCTTCCCTTGGTGAAGGAACTGAGACTCACAGAGCTGATGTGAACTTGACCAAAATGAACGCGTGACCCTGAATCGCAAAGGAGCTGTAGACTTCAGGACGAGAGACAGGTGGAGGAAGGGTTTTCAAAAGTCATAAAGGGGGCATTTCTTCGCGAGAATCTCATCCAGAATGCAAATGTGCAGCTGCTAAGAGGAGAGCTGCTCCCTGCGAGGTGCGCAGGGCTCCAGCCTGGGACTCAGTGTCTGGGCCCCGCCCCCAGGTATCCATCAGGGCCTGTGGGCAGAGCCTGGGGCTCCACAGAGGCCAGTTCAGAAACCTCGGAGCCAGCCCCAGACCTTCAGGCTGGAAATGGGGAAACTGAGGCCAGAAGGGGGTGTGTCAGTGGTGGAGCAGGAAGTGGTCCCTGGGCTCCTGAACATCTGTCTAAGGGTCCAGAGTCCAGTCATCGTGCACTGCACCCCTGGGAAGACCATAATTAGGGTCCAGGCTGTCCCAGGAGGAGCTGGGAGGCTGAGTGGGGACATGGTGACTGACTCCTCAGGGTTTCTGGGCCTCGGTGTTGTCATATGTCACGGGGTGCATTGCAATAGGTGCTGTCCCCCTGTGGGCACTGGAGTATGGTCCTCCGTGGTGAGAGTGATGCTGCCTCAGATCTGATGTGATCACAAGCTGGAGACTGATGGGTAGCAGAAAATCTGGGGTGCTGAGGCGGGAGGGCTTCATAGCTGTGCCCACGTGCACCAGACCTCAGCACACCTGCTCACACACCTGCACCCACAGGAGACCAAGACAGAGGACTTCCAGAACGCCCACAGCATGTGCCTGCCACCTCTGGAGCCTGCCACCAGGTACCAGGCCAGAGTGAGAGTCAAACCTGACCCCCGAGGCTACAACGGGATCTGGAGCGAGTGGAGTGAGGAGAGCTCCTGGGACACTGAGTGGGGTATGTCCTCCTGGCCCCCACTCACCCCTCCAGGCACAGCCCCACTGGACAGAGGACGGGGATGATATGGGCATGAGATGTAACCCCACCCCAGGCTAGCATCCTTCCCTGCCAGGTGTCATTAGGGATGAGAAAGTGACACCTGGGGTGCAACACGGACTGTAGGTGAGGTCTCAAGAAGGCAGAGGAGAGCACGTCTCACCAACAGGTCTCCCTAAGCCTGGACCTTACCCTCTGTTAATATGGCCCGTGCTTCCCATGCTTCCATTAGCTTTTGTGGCAGCTACTACCCAGGGACCACTCAGCCCGAGTTTTCTGTTACCATGAAGAGCTACAGACTGGGGCCTGGGATTGGAAAGCTTTGGCCTGATTTCTCAACCTTCCCTCAATCTGCACTTGCTAATTTCATTTATCTGTCACCATTGCCATAGCGGCCACCAGGAGACAAGTACAGAACAAGGTCCGGGAGGTGGTGGCAGAGAGAGGAAAAAGTGTTGGCAGCAAAAAAATAAAAATAAAAAAAAATAAGTGTTGGCAGCAAGGTCCCCCAGCCAGCCATGGCAGGGAAAGAGCAGGAGGAAGAGGACCCCAACCAAGCAGAAAGAAGGGCTGGGCCCCTGGACCTAAGGGAAGGAGACCAGGGGAGTCCTGGAGGCGCCCAGCCTCTGAGGGGCTTGAGGCCAAGTGGAGAGTTGTGAGGGCCCCTGATGGGCCTTTGCACCTTCTGGTTCCTCCACCATCACCCCTTTCCCCGTCTCGGCCTCTCCAGGCCTCCCTGTTCTTGATGACCACCTTCTATGCTGCCTCCTTCAGGAAGTGCCCTATGATTGCCTCTGGCTCCAGTCACTGCCCACCTACAGCAACACCAGCTACTGGACAGGATCTAACCCTCTGTGTCCTGCCAGCAATCCAGCACTGTGGGTGGCTCAGACAAATGTCCTCTTCTTCTTAGTCTGTTTCTGGCCTCTTCTTCCCCTCTGCATGCCAAAGCAGCAACTTCACCTCATCTCCTGAGCCCCCAGCCCTTTCCCTCCCCAAAAGCTAACGCTCCTGTTTCCTCCTGGCTGCCTGGAAGTGCTGCCCACGTGGGTCCTGGCGCTCACCCTGGTCATCAGCACCTTGATCCTGCTCGTGTCCCTGCGCTTCTGTGGCATCTACGGGTACAGGTAAGGTGACTCCAAGATGGAGGAGGGCGCTACCCAGGGCCCCAGACGATGCCAGGGACCCCACAGCTGACTTTCTCTAGTCTCTGCTCTGCAACTCACACCCTGTGGGGCCTTGGTCAAAGCTGCCCGTTCCCTGGGCTTTACTTTCACCTCGGTACATGAGCACGAGGCAGCTGCCCTGAGGTCTTGGGCAGCGGTCACCTCCCTGCTGTCTTTCCAGGCTGAACCAGAAGTGGGAGGAGAAAATCCCCAACCCAAGCAAGAGCCACCTGTTCCAGGTAGGGGCTGGCTGTGCTCCTGCGCCCACGTCCCCACACCCGTGTCCTCCTCCCCTTCCGGTGGGCCTTGAGTAGGGGTGGTATGTGGCCAGGCCAGGGGCTGGGAAGCTCTAAGAGCCGGGCTGGCCCCTGCGAGCCCAGCACTGCGATTCCCTGGGCTCCCCCGATGCACAGGGTACCCCGCCCGGGGGGACTCACGTGGAACAGCAGAGAGGGCTGGCGTGGGGATGCCAGGACCTGGGGGGCGCAAGGACAGCCTTAGTCACATCGGGGGCAGGAGGGGTGGTGGGAAGCAGCGTGGCTTCCCCAGGACAGGGCAGCAGCGCTGAGCTCTGAAGGATGGAGGGTGGTGGCAGGTGGGAGAGGCCACTGCTGGCAGAAGCGAGTGGAGGGTGGAGACAAGACTCCTTGGAGAGGGGACCTGAGGGGCGTGGGCGGTGAGTCTGGGGCGCAGCACGGGAGGCTGAGAGGACCCCGGGGAGGGCGCCGGCACGTGGGGGGCGGGAGCCCTTTGGTCAGGCAGGTAGGGCCAGGACGGCCTTGGGAGGGTCTCACGGCCAGTGCGGAGGAGACTAGGGGTGAGCATGGAGACAGGGACAGCCCAGATGGGCGTCCTCGTGGGCACAGGCTGCCCGTCCTTGCTGCCCAGGGCCCCGGGCCAAGTCCCAGCCCCTCTCTGGCCTTGTGTTCCTGGGGTCAGGAGGGTGTGGTCGCTGCTGCCCATGCTGAGGTGCCGCCACGTCTGGGGACTCCTGAACCCTCGCCACCCTCAAGGCCCTCCCCCCACCTCACCTCCTGGGGTGCCCCCACCCCACAGGCACAAACGCCCCCTCTCCCCCCAGAACGGGCGCGCCGGGCTCCGGCTCCCACAGGGCACGCGCGTCGCCGGCAGTGGGAGCCACGCACACAGGGGGCTCTGGGGCGGCGGCTTCGCTCAGCCGGAGGGGTGAGTGTCGGCGCGGGATCCCTAGGAGGCGGGACGGTGACTCCCTCCTGCACGTCGGGGCTCCGGGGAGGTGGCCTGGGACTGGGGCTCAGTGGGAACAGGGCCCTGGAGGCTGACTGCTCTAAAGCGAGAGGTGTCCCGGCTGGACGGCGGGAAGAGCTTCCCGATTCCCAGCTTAGGGAGGGTCGTGGCCAGAAGCCGGAGACGGGAGCAGATGACCTCCCCCGGCCCTGCTGCCCAGGGAGTCGCCACGCTGCCTTGGTTCCACTGGGTGGCAGAGGATCTGCGAAACCTCATGGCCTCAGCAGCTGAGTGGCCGGCTCACCATTAAGCCTCAGGTGGGGCAGGTGAAGGCCGAGGGCATGGCCGAGCCCAGGCTGGGCGCTGACGCTGCGTGCTGGCAAGGAGAGGGAGGTGGGAGCGTGACCTTGAAGGAGAGCGCGGGGGCTGGAGGGGGACCCACAGGCAGGCTGGAGGGGCGCCCGGTCTCCTGTTCCTGGCCGGCTCCCTCACCTCGCCCTGCTCTGCGTTTCCCGTGAGCTCTGGGTGGAGCCCGGCCTCCATCCCACCCCCTGGCTCCCTGTGCGCGAGCTGAGGCGTCTGTCAAGGGTGGTGTCAGTGTCCCTGGCCTTGTTCTCCCCACAGGGCGTCCCCTGTAGGCTTCGGGCACAGTGAGGTGTCACCTCTCACCACAGAGGACCCTAGAGATGCCTGTGACTCATCATCTGAGCCTGACATGACTCTGGTCACCTCGGACCTCCGCACGGAGCAGCCGCCCGGGCCCCTGCCAGAGCTGGCCACCCCCGCAAGCAGGCCTGAGAGCCAGGCTTCCGGCTTCGATTTCAATGGCCCCTACCTGGGGCCGCTTGACAGCCGCTCCCTGCCGGACATCGTGGGCCAGCAGGGGCCCCTACGGACAGGCACGAGCAGGAAGCCGCAGCCCCCGGGGCCCCTGGAGTACCTGTGTCTGCCCACAGGGGGGCAGGTGCAGCTGGTCCCACTGGCCCAGGTGATGGGGCCGGGCAAAGCCAGGGATGCGGACCTGAGGTCCAGCCCAGGCACCGAAGGGAGCCCTTCCCTGGAGCCAGGGGCAGGCCCTGCCCCTCCTGAGCCTGGGGTGATGGTGGGTGGTCAAGGCCCGAAGGACAGGGCCCCCCCAGGTCTGCCCACTGGCTCTCGGGGTCCTGAGGAAGGCACTGTGGCCACTGGTTACGTCACCACTGCAGAGCTGACATTCACCCCACCCACGGGGGCCCCATCTCCTTCCCAGGCTCCCCCTCTGAGCCTCCCCTCAGACCGGAACCCCAGCCTCTGTCCTGGACTGGCTGATGGTCCCCCTGGACCCCTAGCCCCACTGAAGCCAGAGTTCGAGGGCTATGTGGATCTCCCTCCAACCGCAGGCCAGTTTCCCCAGTCCCCTTTGGCCAGCCCTGCCCCTCCTGCAGCCAGCAGTCCTGTCCTGGGCCCAGGACCGCCCCGGGCAGATGTGTTCTCAGTCTCCCCAACCCCTGAGGGGCTCCTCGTGCTGCAGCAGGTGGGTGACTACTGTTTCCTCCCTGGCCCAGGGTCTGGCCCTCTCTCACCCCAGAGTAAGCCCACCTCCCCAGGACCCTGTCCTGAGATCAAGGACCTCAACCAGGTGTTCCAGGCCAAGAAGCCCCCGTCTCAGGCCACTCCCCAGGTGCCGGCCATTCAGCTCTTCAAAGCCCTGAAGCAGCAGGATTACTTGTCACTGCCCCCTTGGGATGTCAGCAGGCCTGGGGAGGTGCGCTGAGACCCTGTAGACGTTGAGGGAGGGGCATAGAAAGACAGGGTCTGCCTTTCCTCCCGCCCTGCCTTTCCCTCCTGCCAGCCCCTGGTCCCTTCCATGGTCCTTTCCGCAAAGCCAAGGAGAAGTTTCCATGTTGTAACGTGGAGACCAGAAAAACAAGTCAACCATCTACCTCCTCCCTTGACCTTCAGCAAGGTCAACCTCCTCTTTCTCTCCCTCCCTCTCTGACACACAGGCGCACGCGCGCGCGCGCGCGCGCGCGCACACACACACACACACACACACACACTGTTCTTTCAAATTCACTTCTTTTAGGTTCTGAATTATTAGAGATTTATACACATACTCATTTCATTTGCCCCCATTTTCCTTTTTTCCCAGTTTCCCTGCTTTTCCTATTGTCTTCTCTTTCCACTGATTTATCATTAGAGTGAGTTTGAGGTCTGGGCTAAGCCTATTCTGAGATGCCATGTCTCAGTCAGAGCCTATTCAGATTCTGACATGTCTGGTTTCATGGAGGACTTCTGTCTGTCCCTGGCGGGCATGAACGCACACGACAAGATTCCAGCCCAGGGACTTCCCTGGCGGTCCAGTGATTAAGACTCCGCCCTTCCAATGCAGGGGGCGCAGGTTCGATCTCTGCTCAGGGAACAAAGATCCCACATGCCATACCCTGTGGTGTGGCCCAGTGCAGGGAGGGGAAGAGATTCCAGCCCTGAGGCAGGAGGCAGAAGGCGTGGGGTGAGGACTTGGGGGTTTCAGGCTTGGAAGAGCAGCCCTGGACTCAGCATGCTTCTGTCGGGCGCTGCAGCCCCAGACGTGGTAGCAAAGCGCCAGCCTCCATTGTCACTCCAAGAAATGGGCATGGTGTGAGCATCACTGTTCTGAGCTCCTAGGAAGCCCTGCTAGTCTCACAGAGGTGACTGGGGAGCCTCAGGGACCCCAGGCCCTGCATCCTGTACAGGCCACTGACCTGAGCAGCGGACAGTGCCAGATCCTGGTTGGAGTGATGTCCTTCCCACACCCAGGCTGGTGGGGCCTGGGGAAATTCAGGATGGGAGCGGAGTCCAGAACCCACATCGACTGCAGAAAAGTTGGAAAGAACTGCTCAACAAGGGGAAAAGGAAAATGACCCAAGGGCATGTACACTTGGGCTTATAGTCCAAATCTCCCCGTTGCCCGTCCTCCAGAAAGACCTTACAAATGCCATGTCCACCAGCCATGTACAAGGGGCTTTTGGTCTATGGCCTGGCTTACGCTGGGAATCATGGTTCTTTTAAATCTTTGCCTTTCTGATATGCCAAAAAAATAGCATTAAATTGTTTTAATTTGCATTATTTGAGAACGATCATGTTTGCACATATTTTCATAGTTCTTGGGCGTGTGTATTTTTTTTACTGATCTAAGCCCGTTAAGGTCTTCATTGTGTTGGATGTCCACTTTTTTCTGATTAAGCTTTAAAAGCTATTTAGCTCCTGCCTTTCATAGATGGTGTAAATTGGTTTTCCTCGTTTGTGGTTTGTCTCTTAATTTTGTATGTGACGCTTTCGGATGTATTCAACGTAGACTGGTCTGAGGGATTGGATAGATCTACGGGTGAACTTCTTCACGCTTCCACTTTGGGTGTCAAATTGACAAAGCCCTTCCCCACTTCAAAATTGCATTTGTCCAAAGTTATTTTTTTCTGGTTCTTTTTGTGTTTCAAGCTTTTCATGTGAAGTTATAGTGATTTTGGAATATATGCACGTGAAACGGAAAGCCAGTTTTATGTTTCCCCTAAACGAGTCGCCTGGGTGTTCCGGCATCATGGATTGAATTGCCCATTCTTCGTCCATGTATCTGAAAGGTCACATTTATGATATAGAAAATCCATGTGTATTGTCATTTTCTAGGCTTTCCTTTTTATTAAGTTGTCCCCTCCATGGCACCCCACCATTCTAACTGTTCTAGCTTTATAATATGTTTTAATAGGTGGCAGAGCAAATGTTCTTGTTCCTTTTGTCCACAAATCCCTGTTCATTACAGCATTGTCTGTGGTCGAAGAAAATGATAAACAATTTAAATCCTCACCAATAGTGAAATTAATCACAACATTTGAGTCCATTCTAAGGTGGAATCCTGTGTTCAAAATGAATGAGGTGGGGGACTTCCCTGGTGGTGCAGTGGTTAAGAATCCACCTGCCAATGCAGAGGATACGGGTTCGAGCCCTGGTCCGGGAAGATCCCACGTGCCACAGATCAACTAAGCCCGTGCACCACAACTACTGAGCCTGCGATCTAGAGGCCGCAAGCCACAACTACTGAGCCCGTGTGCCACAACTACTGAAGCCCGCGCACCTAGAGCACGTGCTCTGCAGCAAGAGAAGCGACTGCGATGAGAAGCCCGTGCATCACAATGAAGAGTAATCCCCTCTCGCTGCAACTAGAGAAAGCCGGCCTGCAGCAACGAAGACCCAACGCAGCCAAAAATAAATAAATACATAGGAAAAAAATCTAAAAAAGAAACAAAAAGAGTGTCTCTCTGTGAGTTGAACAAAGGCACTTTAACAGTCAGGCAGAGAGGCAGGGTTCCCTGTGGCAGGCCATTATGTATGCTTACAGCTATAGACAATGATTGTAATAACAAAAGCAACAAAAAGCAAGGGTTAAAGTAAAAGAAACAGATCCAACATGGAGTCAGAATTGGCTCTTCCCTGTTACAGAATGACGTATTATTGACAGTTTACACAATCTAGAGTTAAGCGTCCTTACAAGATCAAGAAGGAATGTTACCTTTTGTTGTCTTGTCAATGCTGGGAGAATGTTGCGCTTTGTAGTTGAGCAGGTATTGCTGCTGATGGACACACAATGCAGGTACACAGTGCATGGTGCGGGGGACAGAGGAGGCCGAAGGGCAGAGGAAAACGTTTATGCTTACATTTTCTTCTCTTGCCATAAAATATGAATTTTATTTCACACCTTGAATGTGATGATTTGAAGAGTGCCAGGGGCTGGAGGTGGGTGATTATACTTCCCTTGGGCCAGCGCCCAGGAGCCATGCTGGGTCAGGGACCACTCCAGAACCCTCCAAGGGGCAGGCCTCCCAGGACCCTGGGAGCTCAGCCTGAGCTGAGGGGGCTCCACATGCCACCTGTGCCTGGAAGCTTCCACGGTGATGGTTCAGTTCCCAAATGGGGTCACTGCCTCCCTACAACACTCAGGATATGTATAAGTCCCAAAGGGACCAGCAGCACCCACCCTATGGGCCAGGTAGAGGTGCCCCTCTCCAAGTCCCCTCTATCCTGAGCTGGGAATAGAGGGGAGAGAGCCACAACACCACTTCTGCAAAATCTTTCAACAGAGTTGGGTGGTAGAGATTGCCAGGAAGGCTCTGAAAGTCCTTAGACACATATTTGTATAATCACTAAAGTCAAAGATAAAGAGTGCCCATGAGATAAATTGAACACCGTGACACATCTGACTTATGAATAATGGCTGCAGTACAATTTGTGTCTTGCCCCTGGCTGGCTAGAAACTCTACATCACCTTTAATCAGATACTTAAAATTTCCTCTTGTCTTTTAAGGAAAGTTGGAATAAACAAAAAAAAGTTTTCTCCAAGGGAAGATGACACCTTGTCTGGAGCACACCCGCGTAGGAAGAGGGGACATATGATCCTAGCCTTTTACTGACTTTGAGCTATTTTAAACTCTATAAATGGTACATAACCTAAAGCAATATAAAATAATCCTTGCCTATAGACATGCAAATAAATTCTGTTCAGCAGAGGGACACCCAACCTCAGCGCGCGCGCACACACACACACACACACACACACTTGGTTTATTTCAACATTCTCAATCTGTAAGTGTAAATATGTCTGTTCTTTGGACTCTCCTTTGAACTGGATGTAATGTCTACTTGGTCTTCTCATTAATAATGAATTAAATGAAATCTTTAACTTGTGTTAACTTTAAATCTGCATGATTTTGTCCTCCTTTAAGATTCATCAGCATTCAGCGGAGTATCAGAGGTGGGAAAAAAAAAAATGTCATCTGTAGCACGGAGG
Organism: Lagenorhynchus albirostris; assembly: GCF_949774975.1. Classification (NCBI taxonomy): domain Eukaryota; kingdom Metazoa; phylum Chordata; class Mammalia; order Artiodactyla; family Delphinidae; genus Lagenorhynchus; species Lagenorhynchus albirostris. The sequence goes on along the minus strand of NC_083105.1, from coordinate 11,336,125 downwards.
CAAAGGCCCTGCAAGTCGATCTCACCCAAGGAAGTGGTCCCAGAGTCAGACTGACGCTTTTACTGCAGCTGTGATGCTTTTTACTGCATGTCAGCCACAGCCCCCAACCCGAGCCCCTGCCACCTTGGGGTACCTTGAGGAGACCTGGCAGTCCTTCCATCAGGATGGGGTGAGGGGTATGTTCATTACCTTGATTGTGGAGAAGGGACAGTCCAGGACCTGATGGTCTCATGCAGCCTAGATCCACTTGACTCCCCAAGTCACCCCCAAGCCCCAACCCCTTATCTCCTTGGGACCCTTGTGGTGTGAGTCAGCCCTGTGTCTAAGCGACCTCTGTCCTAATCTCTCAAGGCACAAGCTGACCACTTCCTCTGTCTCATTCAAAGCTATTAATTCAAAAGAATTAAATTATACAGTGGAGAGGGAGCAATGGAAAGGTCTGGAATAACCGTAGCCCAGAGAAAGGCAGGCTCGAACGCTGACCCCCAAGATCTGTGCGTTTGAAGCTAGGAACTTGGGATGCAGACCTGGGCACCCCTGAAACCTGGGCAGGTGCCTGCCAGTGGTGATTGGTGACGTGGGAGATTCCCAGGACAGGAAACGAGCCAGCTCCCCGTGACCAGGCCCAGGGCCACAGGCTTCCCATGTTGGAAGTTGGAAGCCCCCAACTTTTATTTTTTTTAATCAGACCAATTAAAAAGAAACCATCAGGGACCTCCCTGGTGGCGCAGTGGATAAGACTCCGCACTCCCAATGCAGGGGGCCCGGCTTCGATCCCTGGTCAGGGAACTAGATCCCACATGCATGCCACAACTGAGGAGCCCGCCTGCTGTAACTAAGACCTGGCGCAACCAAAATAAATAAATATTAAAAAAAAAAAAAGAAAGAAAGAAACCATCGTTTGGGACTTCCCTGGCTGTCCAGTGGTTAAAACTCTGTGCTTCCACTGCAGGGGGCGAGGGTTCCATCCCTGGTTGGGAAACTAAGATCCCACATGCCGTGCAAAGAAAAAGGAAGAAGAAGGGCTTCCCTGGTGGCGCAGTGGTTGAGAATCCGCCTGCCAATGCAGGGGACATGGGTTCAAGTCCTGGTCTGGGAAGATGCCACATGCCGCAGAGCAACTAGGCCCGTGAGCCACAACTACTGAGCCTGCACATCTGGAGCTTGTGCTCCGCAACAAGAGAGGCCGCGATAGTGAGAAGCCCGCGCACCGCGATGAAGAGTGGCCCCCGCTCACCGCAACTAAAGAAAGCCCTCGCACAGAAACGAAGACCCAACACAGCCAAAAATAAATAAATAAATAGCATTCCCTTTAAAAAAAAAAAAAAGGAAAAAGAAAAGAAGAAAGAAACCATCATTTACTAAACCTTAGACCAGCTTCTTGACCCTAGGCTCTGACGTCCCTTTTCTTAGAGCCTTTTCTTTAGAAAACTTGTAAGCTCTTTCTCTGCCCCTTTGAGATATCACATCATTTTTAAAAGCCCCTTTCCAGTTTTACAACCCAGAACTGTCTTTCTCAAGGACCTGGCTTCCAGCCCTTTGAAGTCTCATCAGCAAAGAATATGTGTCTCTCTCTCCCAGTTACTGCACAGAGGTAGGTGCCTAACCACGGTGGGCACCTCACTCCAAGTTGTAAAACTGCCTCCTGACATGAGATAAGATAAAGTTTACGTCTTCTTTGGCTAAAGCCAGTTGGCAAACACAGACAGCCCGTGAGCTTCCTCTCTGGTAAGCTCTTAAAAAAAACCCTGCTTTTTGTTTCAGGAAAGTTGAGTTTAAACTTGGTTCTAATCTTTCTCTACTGTTGCAGTGATCTTAAATAAAGTCTTCCTTGTTTTATTTTGCCGGGTACAATTCGCTTTGGCAATGGAAGCCACAGCGGTGGGGCAATCCCTTGGAGTCCCAAACCCACCAGGGATTATGGCTTATGGAGAGATTTCTAATGTTATGGGACCTACTGGTAGGATCCCTCCTTTAATTTATTGTGCTGATTGATTTCCTAAGTTGGCACTATCACTGCCTTGTGGGATTGAATTCTATTCAGTCAGATATCCCTTTAAAACACTGCTGGATCTGATTTGCCAATATTTTATTGATGATTTTGCACCAGCATTTGTAAGTCAGGTTAATCTATAGATCTCTTTTTACGTTAGCTTTATCAAATTTTGGGAACATGAAAGAAAAAGTTAAAGAGTATGATAAGTTAAAAAACATTGCTTTCACGTTTGGATTTCAGGAGGAAAAAAGCTGTCAAATATCAAGTATTTTAAAATTCTGTTACAGTAAAAAAGGAAACAGAAGGCTGTCTCTCTTAATGCTGCAATATGCATTGAGGTAGCATGTTCTCTGAATATCACGCTGCTTTAAGAAATTTACTAAGCTTGCTGTTGCGTCATTTATGTATTCTGACATAATTTTTGAACCATCATCAGTTTTCATGAATGATATAATTTACCCTGAACAATGTTTCAGAAGCCTTTGAAACAACTGAATTATTCAAAGATTCTTAATATGAGCAATAAAAAGTAAATGAACACGTTTATTAGCATCAGAGGAATTCATTTTTTTCTGGGAGGTGAGTTCGAGTTTAGGTAAAGCAGGTAAAGAAAAACTGCATTCATTTTGAGCCTTTTTCTTTAGTTTTAAACTCTAGCCTGCAAGCCTGTTTCTGCTTAGCTGCTGACCGATCTCCATTCATCTTCCTGATCTTAGGTTTTCTTTCTAAAGAGGGACTTACGGGGCTTCCCTGGTGGCGCAGTGGTTGAGAGTCCGCCTGCCGATGCAGGGGACGCGGGTTCGTGCCGCGGTCCGGGAAGATCCCACATGCCGCGGAGCGGGTGGGCCCGTGAGCCACGGCCGCTGCGCCTGCGCGTCTGGAGCCTGTGCTCCGCAACGGGAGAGGCCGCAACAGTGAGAGGCCCGCGTACCGCAAAAAAAAAAAAATAAATAAAGAGGGGCTTATGTGCTTTCTCCCCACAGTTTAGGGATGTGGCAGCTGCATTGAACTAATTAGGAAGTTTTCTTTCCATCTTTACCTTTCCTCTGGGATCATTTAAATAACACAAGGACTATCTGTTGCTAAAAGGTAACTTGTCTTAAAAGAACTTAAAAACTTAAAAGACTTTAAAAGTTTAAAAGAACTTGCTTGTTAAACTGTCTAGACTTGATACATTTATAAGTGTTTAATTATTAAATATGCTTTTCCATTTGTTTCTATGGTTATTGTTTTTTGGTATTTTACAACTTAAAAGGAGACTTGGTGTCTGAAAAACACTCTACATTCACCTCTCAAGGATCTGTGTCCAAAGCAGAAGCCCCTGTAAGAGCTATGTCTGTCTTTTGCAGCGTAGTATTAACTTAATATGCTTCTGTGGCATATTTACTTTTTTTTTTTTTTTTTTTTGGCGGTACGCGGGCCTCTCACTGTTGTGGCCTCTCCCGTTGCGGAGCACAGGCTCCGGATGCGCAGCCTCAGCGGCCACGGCTCACGGGCCCAGCCGCTCCGCGGCATGTGGGATCTTCCCGGACCGGGGCACGAACCCGTGTCCCCTGCATCGGCAGGCGGACTCTCAACCACTGCGCCACCAGGGAAGCCCAACTTTTTAAAAATTTTATTGAAGTGTTGAAGTATAGTTGATTTACAATGTTGTGTTTAATTTCTGCTGTACAGCAAAGTGACTCAGTTATACATATATATTCTTTTCATATTCTTTTCCGTTATGGTTTATCACAGGATATTGAGTACAGTTCTCTGTGCTACACAGTAGAGCCTTGTTTTTTATCCATCCTATATATAATAGTTCACATCGGCTAATCCCAAACTCCCAGTCCTTCCCTCTCCCCCCACCCCTCCCCCATGGCAATGGTGCATATTATTAAACTGAGCATCAGATTAAAACCAACATCAGAAAGATTCTCATCTTTTTTTTCTCTCATTAGCGTTTCTGCTTCTTTTTGAATTGGTTTTGGTGCATTATAGCTTACAGGATAATTGGGCATTTCATCCAGCTCTTCCAAATTATCGACACAAAGTTGCACATAATATTTTCCTATACTTCTATTAATTTTCTCTATCTCTATGACAATATCTACTTTTCTCATTTAAACATTACACGCTTTTGTTTTCTCTTTTAAAACTTAAATCTAGGCCAGGGCAGCATTAAGTCTTCTAAAATACTCAGAATAAAATTATTGATATAATCTACATATGCTAGATAAGATCATTAATGCCCTCAATGCAAAATGTTTTCTAACCCAGAAGCAGAAAAAGTCCTAGTGACAACTTCATCAGTATTAACATTTCACCTTTGGCAGGCCGTTATCAGTTCCTTCAAGAAAATTCTTTACATGGAACCTAAGACCTCATGATACCAAAACATCAGGACTTTCTTCTGGTGGGAAGAAAGAGGGGAATTATTCTTCCTTCTTCCTCCTTTCATCTCTCCCTCCCTTCTTTCCTTCCTTCCTTCCATCCTGCCTTCTTGTTAGCTCTTGCCTCTTTTTCTTAAGTGGCTATGCCAAGGGCCTCACGTCCCTCCAGGTAAAGTTAGCTTATCTCTAAAAAGAAGGAATTACACCCTGTCTGCAAATTCTTCATTCTAAATTGCCTTCTCAAAATTATGTTTAAAAATAATTCAGAGTTGCGGTTGGAATTCCACTTGCTTGCTGTCTCTGTACGTACATGCTTCTCTTAAAAATTAGAGAAAAGTGCGTGATTGCATCATTATCCCAAACGAGATGAAAGGAACATGTGACTGAATGTCACGTGGGCCCTGGTAACTTCATCTGGCCGTTGCAGGGGGTCTCTTGGCCACAGGCAAACCCCACTGGTGTTGCCACCATTGGAAAGAGAACTGGTAGAAAGCCAGACTCTAAGACTGCCCCAGAGGTTGAAGAACCCCGTCTTCGAGCAGAGGGCTGGGAACAGGGCCAGGGTGCCTGGCTTAAAGCAACACCACGCATTATCTCATGGTCTCTGGGTCAGACCAGATGTGGCTTAGCTGGACGGTCCAGCTCAGGGTCTCTGGCAAGGACACAGTCAAGGTGTCAGCTGCGGACACAGTCATCTCAAGGTTTGACTGAGCCAGGATTTGCTGCCAAGTTCACTCAGTGATTGTTGGAGGGATTCAGTGTCTCGTGTACTGAAGGAATAGGAGCCTCGGTTCCTTTCTGACTTTTTTTTTTTTTTTTTTTTTTTTGGCAATACGCGGGCCTCTCATTGCTGTGGCCTCTCCCGTTGCGGAGCACAGGCTCTGGACACGCAGGCTTAGCAGCCACGGCTCATGGGCCCAGCCACTCTGCGGCACGTGGGATCCTCCCGGACCGGGGCATGAACCCGTGTCCCCTGCATCGGCAGGCGGACTCCCAACCACTGCGCCACCAGGGCAGCCCTCCTTTCTGACTATTGACCAGAGCCTGACGTGCTCGGTTTCGTAACACGTGAGCTGTTCCTCAAGCAATTTGCACCATGGCAGCTGGCTTCACCAAAGTTAGCAAGAGAGACCAAGAGAGTACCAGGAGGAGGAAGCCACGGCCTTTTACAACCTAATCTCAGAAGTGAGGTCCCATTGCTTGCATGGTGCTCTGCTGATTAGAAGCAAGTCACTAGGTCCATCCCATACTCCTGGGGAGGAGACATAAGGGCATGACTTCCAGAAGGCTGGGATCATTGGGAATCGTTTGAGAAGGCTGCCAACCACAGGAGTCTGAAACAAAACCACATACGTGTGGGAATTCACTATCAGACAAGGTATCATTTCACATCCTGGTGAAAGGGTGGATGACTCACCCCAAAATTGTTGAGATAATTAACTCTCGTTTGGAAGTTAGGTTCCCTACCTCATACTATTCACAAATATAATTTCCAAATGGACTAAAAATCTAAAAATAAAACAATAGGGACTTCCCTGGTGGCGTAGTGGTCAAGAATCCACCTGCCAATGCAGGGGACACGGGTTCAAGCCCTGGACCGGGAAGATCCCACATGCTGCGGAGCAACTAAGCCCGTGTGCCACAACTAGTGAGACTACGCTCCAGAGCCCACGAGCCACAACTACTGAGCCCACGTGCCACAACTACTGAAGCCCACACACCTAGAGCCCGTGCTCCGCAACAAGAGAAGCCACTGCAATGAGAAGCCTGCGCACCGCAATGAAGAGTAGCCCCTGCTCGCCACAACTAGAGAAAGCCCGCGCGTAGCAACAAAGACCCAACACACCCAAAAATAAATAAATAAATAAATTTATGAAAAATAAAACAATAGAATACCATAAAAATAGTAGAAGAAAATACAGGCAACGGTTTTTATGATCTGCAGATAGGAATGTCCTCTAAACCTGATTAGTGGGAACAATTCATGAGAGAAAGAAGCTCCCTGGTGTTGTTATGACTGTTGTATTCCCAGGACTAGAAACTGTACCTGGCATGTTACAAATGCTTAAGTAATACTTGAAAAATGACTGAAGAAATGAAACCAAAAAGCCCTAACAGAAAATACTGACAGATTTGACTATATACAATTTTTAAAGGTGTATGTGGTGGTGAACACTAAAAGTAAAGTCAAAAACAAAACCATATGCAGTCACTATGGAAAGCAGTATGGAAGTTCCTTAAAAAACTAAAAATAGAGATGCCACATGATCCAGCCATCCCACTGCTGGGCATATATCTGAAGAAGACTATAATTCAAAAAGATACATGCATCCCAATGTTCATTGCACTATTTACAGCAGCCAAGACATGGAAGCAACCTAAATGTCCACTGACAGGTGAATGGGTAAGGAAGCTGTGGTATATATATATATACACACACACACACACACACACACACACACACACACACACACACACACACAATGGAATATTATTCAGCCATAAAAAAGAATGAAATAATGCCATTTGCAGCAACATGGATGGACCTAGAGATTGTCACACTAAGTGAAGTAAGTCGGACAGAGAAAGACACACATCATGTGATATTGCTTATATGCAGAATCTAAAAAATGATGTGTATGAACTTACTGACAATGCATTTCCAACCAAAGATGTCTCTGAGGAATTTCTTAAAAGACATTTACATCAGTCAAGTATCAGAGCACAGATAAAACTGACTTAGTTTGTGGATGTTGAAGCTTCAGGATACACTTAGCAACTCAGTCAATAAATAATAAAATGAAGTATAGAGTTTTTTCTTTAAAAAAAAAGGGGGGGGAGAAAAAACTGAATAGCACTTACACAGTGCTCATTTCTGCAACTGGCCACGTGGACATAACTAGTGTTAACAACTTTCCTTCCACCACCCATTCTGTGTTTTCCTTGCCCTCCGCCAGCACTTCCACGCTCCTGGTTCTTTACCTGGTGGGGCAACTCACACCATCCTTGAAGGTGGTTCTGCCTCTCTTGGGTTGCTGTAGTTTTGTTCTAACTTTTACCATTGACCATGTAATATTAAGAGGCATTGCCAAAAGGCCCTGGGCTCCAGAGGCTCTCTTCCTTCTACATTGTGTAATAACAATCCTCTTCTCCCTTGAGAGTCAAAACTAATCACCCCTACAGGACAGTGACTCCCTTCTTGCCTGTTGGTTTAGTGATGTGAGAAACCCTAACAGGCTAGGTGGCAGCCCCAGCTTCCAGAACACTTGTGTGATGTCCCCTGTTAGAAGCGTTTCTCCCTTGGGAAGTAAGATCTCTAAATCACTAAAACCCAACGTGGCAGAGACAGGAACAAAATTTTTGCCAGTGGACCATTAAGAAAGGCCAGTCCCAGTTCTGGCCCTTGTTCCTGGACCAGTATTTTCCAAAAGTCTGGATCTTTTCCTTTCCCCGATGCACAGTCCCTTTGGAGAGGGCTAGAACATTTACTATATACATATTTGGCAGTGTAGCAGGGTCCTTCCTTGAGGGAACCCACCCTTCCCTTCAATCAAGGGGCTCCGGGTATGTGAACTGGCCCAGACGAGGGGGTAAAGCTCCCTAGTGTGGTGATTCTAATCACATCTCTGTCCATTAAGAGTGTTTTCACTTGTACAGATTAAGACTTCCATAGGCTGCCCCACTACATCAGTCCTAAGTACCCCGTGACCAATTAACTTCTGCTAAAGCCCTCTCAGGTCGTACTATCCTTTGACTATTTCAGCTCTGCTTCCCATGATGCCAAGCACACCCACCTTTCAAGTACTTCCTCCTAGGCTCCACTCCACCTGGATCCCATCAAGCCCCACTGAATTCCAGGAACCCATTGCAAAGGTGGCATCTCCCACCATTGTCCCTGGTCTGCAAAGAAAACCACTGCAGAGCCTTTTAAGAAGGCTTGTGTTCCTCTCACCACTGAAGCAGGGATTATTACACTTCCAAAGGTCTCTAGGAGCATGTGGTTTGTTTGATAGAAAGTGAAGCAAAGAGACTAAAGAGAAGAAGGTGTTACGGTGATGCTAACATCCCTCAGTCAAGCATTTGGTTTCTCCTATCTTCCAACAGTAAGTTACACCTTCCCTTAGTGTCGCTACAGAGGTTGCAGGGAGTGGGGAGATCACACCTGAAAGATCCAGCTAGTCTGATCAGTTGCGAAGTGCTTGCACATCACGAATTATGTCCTGCTGTGAACTTGTCCTAACAACGAAGCATTCTGAGCAGACGCTCTACACGCTCATTGGATATTTTTGTCTCGTGCGGCTGAACATCTGTACTGCGGTGCAGCTCCGTGTCCCTGGATGACTGATGGGAATGAGGCTTCCCCATCCTCAGTAGGCTTTGCCACATCTTACCACCCCAAAGTATTTTTCCCCAGCTTTATTGAACTATGATTGACAGATAAAAATTGTACATATTTAGGTGGTACAGTGTGCTTTTCTCATACAACGTGATGATTTAATATACATATACGTTGTGAAATGATCACCACGATCAAGTTAATTAATACATCCATCAGCTCACATGGTAACCATTTTTTGAGATCTACTCTCTTAGCAAGATTCAAGCATACAATAAAGTATTAGTCACTACAGTCACCATGCTGTACATTACACCTCAGAACCTATTCATCTTAAAACTGAAAATGTGTACGCTTGGACCAGCCTCTCCCCGTTTCCCCCACCCCCAGTTCCTGGCAACCACTACTCTACTCTTCATTTCTATGAGTCCTACTTTTTAGATCCCACGTATAAGTGAGATCATACATTATTTGTCTTTCTGTGTCTGGTTTATGTCACTTAGCATAACGTCCTCCAGATTCATCCATGTTGCCACAGATAGCAGGATTTCTTTCTTTCTATAGCTGAATAATGTTTCACTATGTATATATACTACATTTTCTTTATCCATTCATCTACTGATGGATGCTTGGGTCGTTTCCATATCTTTGCTATTGTGAATAATGCTACAATGAACGTGGAAGGGCAATTATCTCTTCAAAATACTGATTTCGTTTCCTTTGGATATATACCCAGAAGTGGGCTTGCTAGATCATAGGGTGCCTCTACTTTTAATTTGAGGAACCTCCATACTATTTTCCATAGTGGCTGCAGCAATTTACATTCTCACCAACAGTGCACAAGGAGTCCCTTTAGCCCATACCCTCATTAACCCTTGTTAGCTCTTGTCCTTTGGAGAAAAGTTATCCTGACAGGTGTGAAGTAATATCTCACTGTGGTTTTGATTTGCATTTCTCTGATGATTAGTGATGTTGAGCACCTTTTTAGGTAGTTGTTGGCCATTTGTATGTCTTCTTTGGAAAAATGTCTGTTCAGGTCCTTTGCCCACTTTTTAATCAGGCCATTTGTTTTTTTGCTGTTGAGTTGTAAGATTTCCTTATATATTTCAGATACTAACCCCTCATCAGATATATGGTTTGCAAATATTTTCTCCGTTTTGTAGGTGGCCTTTTCATACCTAACTTATGCAAAAATCAGACTTAGGAATATTAGATTCTGAATGTTTAAAAGCTGAGGCAGATCTATCTATACATGATGACTTGAAAACAGGACGAAGTCATATTAAGTGAAAAAGTAAGTTGGAGAATGTGTGTAGAATATGAGTGTATTTGGGGGGGTGGAATAAAACACTTGTATGTGTGTTTACATGTATACAGAAGAAATTGTGTTGAAGTAGATAAAAATGTCTGGAGGAGTATGTCATTGGGGGAGGGGAGATACTGTCACTTTCTTTTACAGCCTTAAAAAAAAATGCCAAGGACTTCCCTGGCAGTCCAGTGTTTAAGACTCCGTGCTTCCATTGCAGGGGGCACAGGTTCCATCCCTGGTCGGGGAAGTAAGATCTCGCATGCCTCGCAGCGCGGCTAAAAAAAAAAGTGTCAAGTTATGGATGATTTTTACTTTCTTTTGCATGTGATTTTCTATAATAAAATGTGTTGAATTTGTAATCAGAAAATTTTAAGGAACAAAAGAAGAAAAATATTAAAAGTGAACGGGAGGACTTCCCTGGTGGTGCACTGGTTAAGAATCTGTCTGCCATGCAGGAGACACGGGTTCGAGCCCTGCTCCGGGAAGATCCCACATGCCGCGGAGCAACTAAGCCCATGCACCACAACCTCTGAGCCCACGAGCCACAACTACTGAAGCCCACGTGCCTACAGCCCGTGCTCCGCACCAAGAGAAGCCACTGCAATGAAAAGCCCGCGCACCCAACGAAGAGTAGCCCCCGCTCGAGGCAACGAAAGAAAGCCCAGGTGCAGCAACGAAGACCCAACATAACCTAAATAAATAAATAATTTTTTTTTAAATCTCTTTATTAAAAAAAAGTGAACAGGAAAAAATGAATTGGATGAAAATATAGGCACAGAAGAATGGAAGAGATAAACCCTTGGAAGATCTGTTGCTTTGGGAAATCTCCAAACTTTCTGGAATAGGGTAGATGCCTGGTGGCTCTCAGGTCACCCACTTCCTCCGCCTGCCCCGCCCTTCTTCCTTCCCGGCCTGAGCTGAGGCTTGGCTCGGCTTAGTGCTGCCACCTGGAGGTCAGCGTCAGACATAACTTCAACCGCTATCTAGGGGCAGCCCCTCCAGCCGGCAGTTTTCATTCCAAGTCCTTAGGTTTCAGAGCTGAAGATGGAGACTTGTGGGAACTTCCAGTGTGAAGAGAAGACGGGAGGAAAGAGCAAGGCAGAATGAGATAGAGAACACCTGTGTGTGTGCGTGTGTTCAAACATTATGAAGCATTTCAAAAGCACGACAGTAGATCATTAAACCGAGAGTGGGGTCCCTGTGAGCGTGACGCCTTGTGCGACTGCATGAAGCCATCCCTGCTTGCACACTTGAGTCTGGATGTGTGCGTGTTTGCGATGCTTTTCTATGCCTCGCATATGTGTACGTGTGTACAAACACGTGTATTTGTGTGTAAGCGTCATGACCATGTTCAGCCATCTGTGAATACACATTTGCTCCAGTGATTGTGTATGTCCATGATGGTGTATTTGTGTGTGTTTGTGTGTGAGAGAGAGCAGGTTTCTGTATTCCAGGACACGAGAGCCTCAGGTCTCTGACTCGGGCTGCTGGGGAACGGTAAATGGGGTGGTTGGCTTCCTGGGTACCACACACAACAGGGGCAGCCGGGCTGCCGCTCAAAACTGCAGAACTCTTAGCGCATAAAGACTCGTGCAAACCCCTGCACTAAGAGAGCTGACCAAACTCTACCATGCCTTCTGGCAGAGTAAGGCTGTGCCCCTAGGATGACCCCAGGCCTCCCATTGAAAGGCCTGCCTGAGAAAGTTCACGCTGCACGGAGAATGTACTGTCCTTTGCAGCCAACACCCAACCATAGGTCCCTGTCCTCTGTTTCTTAGAGAGGTTGCCGGAAAGCGCTCACCATGACAAATCCCTCCTCTGTCCCTTTGAGATGTCTCTTTCTCCTACAGCCCAGGAGTATCTTCCTCAAGGACCGGAATGAAAACCATCCCTTTGAAAAGCCATCACCAGGGAGGCCAGTCCTGTCTCCCAGTATCTGTAGGAGGACAGAATCTCAGCCTGTACGACTGCCCACCTCCAGACACCCCCGTCTCATCCCATTTACCTGACCCAAACCTTTGCAACTTTTCACTTGAGCTCCATTTCCCCCCTCCGCACCCCCTCATTCTTCCTTAAAACGCCCAGTTGCCTCTGCAGAAATCAGAAGGGACTCAGCTCTTTCCCTACTGTCAGTAGTCACTGCGTAAAATCTGTTTTCACCCCTTTAACTAATGTCAGGCTCTGTTTATCTTTGACGCCCCCCTCCCCTGCAACAGCTGCCCTAGGAGGTTTGTTCTCTGACTTTCCTGTTACAGATGAGGACCCCGGGGCTCAGAGCAGCCTTAAGTAACCTGCCCAGGGGCTCACACCTGTTTGGCGGCTGAGCTGGGCATCCCGAGGAAGAATCCTGAGACCCAAGTCCCAGCTCTGCCCACCACCGTGAGCTGAGTTAGCAAAGGTAAGGAAGGTCACCGAGAGGTCATCGCTTCACTTGATTTTGTGTGCCTCAGTTTCCCCATCTGTTAATTAAGGGGGTCCAAGGGTTACCTAAAGTCCCTCTAGTCTTTGCCCTCATGCTCCTTTTTAGGGATGGAGCACATGGTCTGATGACCTCAGGCCACAGTCCAAGATGCCCTGCCTGCCTGGTAGCCTGTAAACATAACCCAGGTTAATTTTCTTTGTGGATGTCGTCCGGCTCTCATTCAGATCAAATACTTTATAGCTCTCCTCCTCCTTCACCCAGCTTTAAAAGATCACCGGCATTACATTATCAGGAAGAATTTAAGGACTAGCAGCAAACACAAAAATCTCTGTGTGAACTTCCTCCTCTGGACTCTGATACAAACATTCTAGAAGCCTCATTCCTGTCCTCACTAATTCCTGAGAGAACCACCGTTTACATTTCCTCAGAGCAATGTAACCTGTGGTTAAGGGTGAGGACTTCAGAGTTGGACCCTTGGAATTCAAATCCCAGCTCCATCACTTACCAGCTGTGTGACCTTGGACAAGTCACTGGACCTCTCTGTGCCTCCATTTCCAGATCTGTAAAATGGGGACAATAAGGAACCCACCTGGTAGGGGTGTTGTGATTGACTTGATGCACGTAAAGCTCTCAGTGCTATTTTCTAAATGGGGTCACCCTGGGTTTCTAGTCCCTTAAGTTCGAAGACATACAGGCTCTCCCCAGTGACTCACATTTTCTGTGGTAGACTTTTCCAAGGAGGTTGAGGAGTGGGGAGTTACCCTGGGCAAAGGCGTAAATAGACAGAACTGAAAGGAAAGCAAAAACCTAGGGAATATCTCTTAGGGGTCATGGGTTAAGATCTGTGAATGAAAAATGTTGCCTGCCCTGTCGGTAAACAAAGGGTGTTGCAACCATCCAGCCACTAGAGCTCCTCCGCCCAAAGTGAGCCCTGAGGGGACTCAGGATGGGAAAGCACAGGATACTGGCCCTAGATATCAAAGGTGCGTATCAAAGGAATGATTTCAGTGAGCCCAGACTCTTGCATCTTCTCATACATACAAAAATGCTAAATTCTTTAACTTGAGATGTCTGGTTTTCTTTCATTGATGCTAATCTTTCGACGTTCTGACTACCTGGTCTTTGTTGCAAAAACCCCTATGTATTCTAGCTCCTCCCTTACCTCTGGGGAGAAGTTCCTCAGAGCGATCTGAGCGTCTGTCCCCACCCGGGCTTGAAGTCCTCAGAAAGTCTACCAAATAAAACACAACTCTCAACTTCTAGGTTGTGCTTTTTTTTTTTCCCAGTCAACAGGTCAAGGGAAGG